>NC_071506.1:246579612-246886874 GCF_027887155.1 Malaclemys terrapin pileata
TGCATACTCGGGTAATGGGGGAAGATGTGGAACGTAGAGGATGGGAACTAGCTTATTCAATCATAAGACTCCTCTGGGTATTCTGAAAGTGTCAAAGATTAATACAAAACGATGTAATGGTGCCTTTTGATCTTGGGGGAGCGGAAAGGGAATATAGATTTGAAACAATATCTTACATTGCATCATCTAACTAGGAAGGTAGGAAAACTAACAATGGAGATCCAGCTGCATAGCTGCAGTCCCAGGTGAAGAATTGCAAGACTCCAGTTGCATGGATTTTTTGAACATGTTGCAGAAGTGATATATACGGGCCTCTGAATCTAGGGTTTCCTCTAAAATGTTTCCGTTAACTTTCAGCATGAGAGATTGGTACCCTGAAACATACAAGAACATTCTGATCTGTTTGCTATGGTCCACACTACGCACATTGGGTGGCAAACAGCTGGCTACCACTGGCAGCTGAAGCATGCCCCTCCCCCCACCCCCCAGCACTTGCAACATAAAGTTAGTGTTAAAAAAAAATACTAGATGGTGTGGGGGGAGAGAAGGAAATTAGAGAAAGATTTGCCAATGGCTCTGTATCTCAGAAGATACTTCATTAGTCTGTCAATAGCATGGGGCTCAGGAGATACATTTACTGACAACTCACTGGCAATTGATTCAGTTCTATATAAAGCTCTTTCTATTCAATTAGCATGCAGATTCACATGACTGAGTTCCGTAGAGAATTAATGGTCCTACTAAACCCCACTTTGCCCTCATTTCTAAAACAAACTTTTCAGACCTACCACTCAAAGTTTTTAGTGATTTAAAAGCCCCAAGAACTGATCAGCTGCTCCAATCAGATAATCAGCAGGAACTCCCATAACTTCACACTACCATATTCTCTTACATTAGGGTTTGGGTACCACTGGGAAGGTCTCATGGAAGCTGCTCCCAGACATCTCTAAGTTGGGCCACTGACAGAGTCTTTAATGGACCCTATACCAGTAGAGAATAGGTGTAGCAAATCAGAGGTCAGCCTCACTCTGTCCCTGCAGCCTACACGGAGTCTGGGAGTGGTGGCAGATGCAAGGCCCGGAGGTGGCATACATAACCAGCAGAGAGTTTCCTTCTTTCTGAGGGTGTATTCTCTACTGGCCACTTACAGCCCCTTCGTGCCTCTGGAGTTGGATCTGAAGAGAGAACCCAGCTTCTAGTCTGAGCAAAACTAGCTACCATACTATCCATCAGTCCAGCCTTAGGGTACACAAACAGCACTAGCACACAGCTGCATTAGTACAAATAGTACTTCCACTACCATCCCACACTGAACCAGTCACTTTTAAAGTGCTCTCTCTAGTTTATTTTACTATATTGCCTGGGGTTAGCTTTCTGGAAGCTGCTCACCTTTACAAATCGGGGTGAACAAGACCTAGATCTCATTGCACCATCCCCCACTTCTGCAAGATCACAGTTCTTTTACAGATCTGATTGGCCATGTATGTCAGCACTAACATGCACATGTGTTTCAAGTTGGCCCAAGGAAGATGTCAGAGCACGTGTCCACATCTGGGCAATGAGGAGATGCTGTCCCAGCTGAGCTCTATCATCAGGAAAAGCTAGGCTTATGACTAGTATGTGAGCAGCAGGTCCACCGGGTGCCACGTGAATCAGAAAACAGGGCTAGGAGAAGAGAAGAAGTCTCACAAGGTGCTGTTCAATAAGGCTCAGGACCCAAAACAGTTACTCCAGTGCAGGGAGGAAATCCTGCCCCTTTTGTAAGGATTGTGCTTGGATTCTTGATGTTCAGGCATTTGTGTGTTAGGTCTTAACTATAAAATATGGCTCTGAGAATAGGTATTATTGATCTCTTTGGCTAGGTCTTCACTGCCAACAAGGTGAGGGGTTCTGTGTTTTTTGTTTTGTTTTGTTTTAAATAAACAGTGAGATAACTAACCCATGGTAGCAACAGTGAGGATAGGGTTGCCATCTAATCACACAAACCCAAACACCCTTGTCCTGAGGTCACGCCCCTGTTCCGCCTCATCTCTGAGGCCCCATTCTACACTCCCTCCATCCCCGCTCCCTCCATCACTCGCTCTCCCCTACCCTCACTCACTTTCACCAGGCTGAGGCAGGGGTTTGGGTGCAGGAGGTGGTGTGGGCTCTGGGAGGGAGTTTGGGTGCAGGCTCTGGGCTGGGGTGCAGGAGGAGGTGAGGTGCTTACCTCAGGCAGCTCCCAAAAGCAACCGGCACATCCTTCTGGCAGCGGCCTTTGGGGGAGGCAGGGGGTCTCCACGTGCTGCCCCTAAACACAAGCACTGCCCCCACAGCTCCCATTAGCTGCGGTTCCTGGCCCATGGGAATTTTGGAGTCGGTGCTCAGGGTGGGGGCAGCACACAGAGACTTCCTGCCCACCCCCAGGGGCCACAGGGACGTGCCAGCTGTTTCCAGGAGCAGTGCGGAGGCAGGGCAGGTAGAAAGCCTGTCTTAGCCCTGTTGCACTGCCAGACTGTTAGCCCTAAAATCTCCCGGTTTGGCTGAAGTAGCCTCTGGGAGATAGCGCCTGGTTCCAGGAGACTCCCGGCAAGACTGGGAGGGCTGGCAACCCTAGGTGAGGAGGGTTTCAAACTAGGTTTGAAGGGAGGCGGTGACAAAAGCCCGCCAGTAGGTCTAAACATCTCAACCAACTGCTAAATGTTGGGGAGTGGAATAGCTAATTACAATAGGGTCATAGGAGCAACAAAAGGGAAAACACTGGGGGACTCTGGAGTGCTCAACATTTTAGATGTCTGTATACAAGTGGAGGAGTATGGGGGAGAAAACCAGGAAGAACTGGAAGTATCAGTACACAAGCCCGCAACCAATCCATGACTTTTACTAAAAATAATCATGATAAAATCTTAACCTTAATTATGACTTGCTTGGGATCACAGAGACTTGGTGGGATAAATCTCATGACTGGAATACTGGTATAGAGGGAATAGCTCATTCAGGAAAAACAGGCAGGGAAAAAAGGGAGGCGCTCTTGCACTGTACATCAAGAATGTACTGACTTGTTCTGAGATCCAGAAGAAATGAAAGCCAGACCAATGGAAAGTCTCTGAGTAAAGATAACCTGGGAAAACATGGGTTACATCATGGTAGGGGTCTACTGTAGACAACCATATCAGAAGGAGAAGGTGGATGAGACATTTCTAGAACAAACACATTTCCAGAACAAGAGACCTGGTAGTAATCGGGGACTTTAACTACCCCGATATCTGTTGGAAAAGCAATACAGCAAAACACAAAGTGTCCAATAAATTCTTTGAAGATATTGGGGACAACGTCTTGTTTCAGAAGGTGGAGGAAGTAACCAGAGGGACAGCCATTTTAGACCTAATTCTGATTAACAAGGAGGAATTGGTTGGGAATCTGAAGGCTGAAAGCAATTTGGGTGAAAGTGATCATGAAAAGATAGATTTCTTAATTCTACACAAATGAAGGTGTGAGAGCAGCAGAATAAGGAGAACAGATTTTTTAAAAAACAGACATTAAGGAGGTCTACACTGCAGCTGGGAGCGAGTCTCCAAGATTTGTGCTAGTGGGGCTTGCGCTAGCACGCTAAAACTAGCTGTGTGAATGTTGTGGCACCAGAAGAGGCTGGGACAGCCATTTGAGCTCAAGCTTACCCTATCCCCTGGGTCCGAGCTCAGGTGGCAAGCCCGAAGCTCTGCCAGTGCTGCAACGTCCATACAGCTATTTTTGGTGCGATAGCTCAAGCTTTGCTACCACAAGTCTGTCTACCCGGTTTAGGAGGCTTGCTTCCAGCTGCAGCATGGACATACCACAACAAACTCAGAAAACTGGTAGGTAAGGGCCCATGGGAAGAAAAGCTAAGGGAAAAAGGAGTTCAGGAGAGCTGACAGTTTCTCAAGAAGACAATATGAAAAGCATAACAGCAAACTATCCTGATACGAAGGAGAAATAGGAAGAATAGTAAGAAGCCAATGTGTCTATCAGGAGCTCTTTAATGACCTGAAAATCAAAAAAGAATCCTATAAAAGGTGGAAACATGGAAAATTGCTAAGGATTAATGCAAAAGAATAGCATGAGCATGTAGGGACAATGTCAGAAAGGCACAATGGGGCCACGATTCCTGACTGCATGCCCTAGGTACCACTGTAATGCCAATTACAAACAATAATACTCTGTATTCCCAGCTGATGTAAAATCAGTGTCGCTTCACTCAAGAAAATGGAGCTACGCTAATTTATGCCAGCAGGGATCTTGCTTCAGGGAAGAAAACAAAGTTTAGAAAATACCACCTTAGTTTATTTTTAAATGCTTATCTACTCTCTCTCTACTGTGCACAGGCTTGGGATCTGATCCTGCAAACATGTGAGTAGTGTTCACTTTTCTTTTTGGACTTGCTATGGCCACAGAGGGCGGAAATAATTTAAACAAGCTAAAGACAAAGTAACCCAACTTTACTTATTTTTGGTCTTTTCTAGGGAAGCGTTACTACCTAAACCCCTATTTGCTTTTCCACTCTAGTTGGGCCATGACTATTCGCTATTACAGCTCACATTGTACCTACACTGAATCTACATTACTTCAGTACTGGAACAGGTCACAAGGTCTCATTTAACTTGGTTTTTAACGCCATCTTATTTCCAGGCAGGAACTGACAGTTTTACAGCAGATTTCCTTGTAGTTCTTCTGCATAAAAATTGAGTTTAAAAATATATATATATTTAGTAAGGGGAGGAAAAACCCATTAAATAATTAGTTTAGAATTACTACAATGTGTGTGTGCGCGTGTGCATAAAGAAGTGCACATGCTGCAATGAGAAGTTTACAACACCTTTCAGTACACAGGGAAAAAAGCCATTTTCTTGGAGGTGATGTGCAATTTTCACACACAAATGTGTTCATCCAAAGCCAACCTACATGTCTCTGTACCTTATGCTCAATTTTTTTCTCACTGCCTTCAATACATTAAATGCTGTCCGACTCCCACATAAGTAACTAAGAAAAAACTATTTTTCTTTTACAAAATTCAGTGGAATTTTACTCTTATTTTCATAAAATACTAAAAAGTTAGGAGATGGGAAAGACCTATTAGTTAATAACCTAATGACTTTCAATTATCCTGTGAAGTGATAACAATGAGCTAAGCTTTGTCACAAGAACAGAGCCTATAGTAAGAGGCAGCACACCCTCTCCTGTAGCCACATTTCCCCCCCACCCCATTTTCCATAATACAGTAATTTACTGCTTATGCCAGCCAAAAATTATGCCCTGTCCCCCTCCAGTAGTGTCTCAACTGTGTTGGCCAGCAAATAAAGGGATGGGGTCAATGCTCTGACTATTCCCCACCACCCTTGCACAGTTGTTCTGTGTTTAGTCCTGCTGACTCTTGGATCCCAGGTCTGTATAGCCTGTGAAGATTTTTTTACTCCCTTGCACAGGTAGGTAATCCAAGCCACAATTTAATTTAACAGAATGAAGCAGTTGCGTGTTTATCCCCCAAGTCTGACACCCTATAGCCCAATCCTGCAACCCTTATTTGTTTGAGTAGTCACAATTAAGGGTTTGCTAGTTTGGGCTGGAAAAAAAAGGCACAAAATTGGCATATTGTAAACATCATGAAATTGGAGACAACCTAAAACTGTTCTGACTTATTTCCAGGACTTGAGTTAAAACTACGATCTCAATTTGTCCCAAATGATTCTTAGAGGAATCAGAGACTTTGCCAATACAGCAGCAATACAGACATTACAATTTTTTTGCTGTTGAAAAGGAACACCCACTCATGCTTTTTAAAAGAAATTTTGTGCTTGTGGCTGTCTCCTTTTCCTCTACCTTTTTCCTCTACCCATTTTTGTTTCTTGCAAACTGTTTTCCCCTGTCAGTGAAGTTTGTGCCATTCTACCCTCTATTCACTGGTTACAGGGCCGGCTCCAGGCACCAGCCTACCAAGCATGTGCTTGGGGTGGCACCTGGAGAGGAGCGGCGCTCCGGCCGGTCGGGGAGAGTGGGGCCCCGGCCGGCTCGCCGCCCTCTCCCCGGCCGGGGAGAGCGGGGCCGCGGCCGGGCTCGCTGCCCTCCCCCTGGCGCTCCGGCCGGCCGGCTGGGGAGAGCGGGGCCACGGCTGGGCTCACCGCCCTCCCTGCGGTGCTCCGGCCGGCTGGGGAGAGCGGGGCCACAGCTGGGGGCGGCGGAAGGCTTTTTTGCCTGGGGCGGCAAAAAAGCCAGAACCGGCCCTGACTGGTTATTCTGTATCCTGGATTTCTACTTTTACTTAACTTCCTCTGTTTTTCTGTTATTTCTTCACACTCTCATTTGCCTAATCAGCTAGTTGTCTTCATGTATTTTCACTGGCTCTTTGCATTTTTCTTGCCTTCCTCCCTCTCCGTTTCTCTCAACTTCCTGGTCTCCCCCGCGCCCCCACACTTACCTCTTCAGTCATCCTTTTCTTGTTTCTCTTATAAATTCACCACCCTCTTTCTTAGTCTCTCTCCTTTCAGATCCTTCTCTTTCCAGATGATTCCTCCTTCCTCCCCCTACCCGCCACTGGTTGGTCTTGACAATATTACAGGAACAACTCCTTTTGAAAAGATGCAATTGGAAAACACTGCAAGAATAACTGTTCTCCTGGAATATTTGCTATCAGATGGATGTGGTACTCCAAAACACAGGTTTGGGTACAATATGTTTTAGTGTATTTCACTGCAGTTGCCTGAAATAAAAGGCAGGGATATTTTTCAAATATATACTGATTTCTGTATTTTATACAAAATCTTTATATGGCTCTCAGTAAAATCTAACCTGTGTTTAATAAGTACCGTATATATTCATTCATAAGCCGAATTTTTTTTAGTAAAAAAGGGAAGCATCAGAGAAGGGGGTCGGCTTATGAACAGGTATATAGAGGGAGAGGTGGGACACAGCCCCTCCCCCCAACAGAAGGAGCACAGAGAGGCAGCACAGCCAGCAGGAAAGAGGCAGAGCCAGAGTCTCTCTGCTTCTGGCCACGCTACTCTCCCCGCAGCCTCCAAAGCAGCTGCAGCTCCGGGGCTGGCAGGCTGCAGCCGTGCCGCTCAGCCCTGCCCCCCCAGAGCAGGCTGTGGCCATGCCGCCCAGCCTGCCGGAGCACACTGTGGTCGTGCCACCCGGCCCAGCCTGCTGGAACATGCTGCAGCCGTACCGCCCCATCTGGTCCCCTGGAGCAGGCTGTGGCCGCGTTGCCCAGCCTGCAAGAGCAGCTCCAACCAGGCCAGAGACATCTTCCCCTGGCCCTCCCCAGATAAGGTGGGAAGGGATGGGGAGAGTGTGGGGGTCCCGGGCTAGGGGTGGGGTCATGTGGGGGGTGGTCACAGAGGTTATTCCCCTGACTCCCAGCTTCCCTCTCCCCCCAAAAAAATTTCCCCACCAGTTGCTGTCCCAGCCCATCAGGGTAAGCAGCTGGCACGCCAGGACACTTTGTTTACTTAGGTTTACCTCCGTGCCTGCAGACGCTCGAGGTAAACAAACCATCTCGGCCCGCCAGCGGCTTATCCTGATAGCCTGGGAGCCAAAGTTTGCTGACCCCTGAATTATAGGGTCGGTTTATGAACAAGTTACAAAAAAAATCCATTTTTACTTATCCATCTGGGGGGGGGGGGGGGAGGGTCAGCTTATAAACTAACTGGCTTATGATCGAGTATATACGGTAGGTATGAAATAACAGTTATTACTGGCATCTGTCATATTTGAAATTACTGTGTAAGACTTAGTACTGGCAGCAACAGATGTTGCATAAAAGAGTGTGAAATCATGTCTTTAATACAGTATCCTTTAAGGAAAGCAACTTCTTCACTGACAGTCATTCAGTAACACAGAAGGCAGTTTCCCTGAAGATCTTCTTCGTTCATATGGTGTACCAGAGGTAATTAAAGGAGCAGGTGATTTATTCTTTTGCTACCATGTAATTGAAATTTCTAAACCTATTAATGATATTTTAAGTATCAGCAGTTATGGAACATGATTAATTCTAATAAATTGTGGTTAAAACAAAAAGAATAGTGACTAAAATTATAGAAGATATTTGGTGGTTAGAGAATATTGTAAAAACCTGCAAGCGATGTACACAGCTTACCCCATTATTATGATTCGTACATGCGTTGTCACTAAAAGTACCAACACCTATTTCCCTTGACTGAAAACCACTTGCAGTGTTTTGCTATTGGTAACTATGAAAATCTTTGTACATAAAAAAGTTTTATACCTGTCATAATGCAGCACTGTTGATTAGTAAAGTAAGTTGTAGCTGACAAAATATATTTTGTTAAAATGAATGTGTTTAAGAGTAAAACAAGTATGCACAAAAATTCCAAGGAATATCAATGTTTCACATATTTCTGCCACCAGATTAACTAATCCAGCAAAAAGATCCTTGATATGCCATTTACTGATTGATGAGCACACAGAGCTGAGACCCAAACATGAAATTTTATTGCTGAAGACATTTTCATCTACAGCCAAATCACCAGGGAAACACTTTGTCAAACAACTTCATTCTGCATGGCAACTCTGTGACAATATCGGCAATTTAAGATTTTTCCGTTTTTTTTATTGCCTCTACCTGTCTATGCTCAGAAATATTTACCGTAGCACTGCAATTCATGCAGATGTCCATTTAACACCCAGGAATAACTGAAATAGTTCTGGTGTATTTCAACAGTAAGTTAAAAATAAATGCTAACAAGTTGTATATTTTATATAAATGATACAATATATTGTTGGCAGAGTTTAATACCAATCCCCCGTGCTATCCTAACAGCAACTGATCGGATATTTGAGCAGCTGCAGGGCTACAAACCACTACTTGCTTACAAGAGCTCCATCTTGGTATTAGCATTTGGTCCTGGCTGGGAGAGAGGGATGGCTGGGTCTAAGAAAAGACTACATACAACCCTTTCTGTACGTTAACACTGACAGCTAGGGAACAATTTGAATTTCCATTGAGGCACTAATGGGTTAATGACAGAGTCTCTATCCTTTTGTTACTCTTGGAATTATTGATAAATTTTAGTCCTGCTGATTGCCTTAAATCTTCTAATTATTTTCTGTGTTAATTTTCCTGATTTTTACTGCAGTGGCAGTTGCTCTTAAAGGTGACCAACAATTCTTTCAACAAAATTCTCCCAGCAGTAGCAATATGCACTGCATGTTCTCAAAAGCTGCGTTGTTGCTCTCTTGTATGCAGTGTTATGACAGTCTGCTAATCACTTTTCCTCAATCTGTCCTTTATTATCTTTGGTTTAGTTGATCCCCACTTGGTTACCATATTCTCATTTTCTCCTATTGCCAGCAACACAATGTTCTTCACACTCGAGAAGGTATATGGCATGTGGCCAGCTTCAGTGGCTTTCGTGTCTCACAGCTGGATTAGGACTTTTTTTCTCTTCCACTAAAATGTATGAATACAGTTTGAGATAGTAGCTACTGTGTTGGGATGACAAGCATACAATGCCTTGGTTTGCTTAGCACTAATGATCTTTCAATTCTGCTGCCTCCATGGCCCACTTACTGGAATATTGGTCATGAGGGAATGTCACTTTGCAGACCAAAGAGTGTCCAAAACAGGCTAGCTCCATTAGGAATCCCGGTGGTTTGAGGAAACCAGGTTATCTGCAATGTTTTGCTTCCCAGTGTGCTGACCCTTTTCAGACCACACTATGGCATAATGCCTGTTCCCAGTATGTATAGTGCCCGAGGATCTTGACGGAATGGCGCTGATGTGTTGTGAATCCATTCCTGTCACTGTGGTGGAATTTTTGGCCTCACCTGTTTCCTTGTCACTCAGCCAGACATGGGATGGAGGTGGCTGAGCTATTGCACTTAACATATTTTTAACAGACTACAAAAGAAAGAAAATGTCTGTTCTCACTAACATCCACTGTCTCCGTTTGCTCTAAATAGACCACAGCTATGAGTGATCATCAGTGAAGACTGGTACCAAACCCCCTAAGTTAGCTCTACTATTAATGCCAGTAGGTAATTGCACATCTTACAGAAGACATATAAATCACTCAGTAATTTCTTTGCTTGGGACATGTTAACCTTAAAAAGAGATTTAACCCCCCCCCCCCAGAATAAAGTCAGATTTTAGAGCCAGAAGGGACCACTCAATCATTTAGTTTGAGCTCTTGTATATCAGAGGCCACTACCACCACCTAGCACCCACACACTAAACCCAACAATCAAAGTATTATAGCCCCACAGAATACTAGACTATTCTATGACACAGGCAGAGAATAGTAGGGACTGAGGTGCACCAGAGATGCAGGCCTCCGAAATAGCTGGGGGCATGATTAAATGAGTTATAGCCAGATAATCCTGGCAAGTGACCAATGCCCACATGTTGCAAAGGAAAGCTGAAAACGTCCAAGATCACTGCCAATCTGACCTGGGGGAAAATTCCTTCCTGATCCCACATAAGGTGATCAGTTAGACCCTGAGCACGTGAGCAAGAACCAGCCAGACATGCACCAGAGAGAGAGAATATATGCTTGGTGCCAACTGAGAGCCCTGGTCTAGCCCACTCAGTGTCCCTCCTCCATTCCTGATGCTTCAGAGAAAGATAAAAAACTCTCCCAGAATACACTGGGAGGAAAAATCCCTTCCAATCCTGACACTGGCCAGCGGCTCACTGAGACCATGAACCATGAGCTTTATGAACATAAAACACAAACTGGAAGTGAGCCCCAGGGCTATTGCGCCTTGTCCCATACCACAAGTAACCTTGCCATACAAATGTGCTCAAATTTGTCTCTCTCTCTCAAAACTAATTAAGTTGTTTCCCCTACAACTCGTACTGGGAGGCTGTTCCAGAACCTCACACTTCTGATGGTTAGAAACTATTGTCAAATTTGAAGCCTGAGTTCGTTCATGGCCAGATGTTCTTGCATCAACACTGTCCTTTAGCTTAAACAGTTCTTCATTCTTCCTGGTATTTACCCCCCTAATGTATTTCTTAAAAGAAATCATACCCCTTCTCATCCTTCTTTCCACTACATTAAGTGAGCAGAGTTCTTCCAGTCCCTGTCATAAGATAGGCCCTCCATTCCAGTGATCATCCTAGCAGCGCTTCTCTGCGCCAGTTCCAGTTTAAATTCATCCTTTTTAAACATGGGCAACCAGAATTGTACACAGTATTCCAAATGAGGTCTTATCAGTGCATTGTACAATAGCATTAATACTTCTCTATCTCTATTGGAAATACCTTGCCTAACACATCCTAGGATTGCATTTGCCTTTTTCAGAGCCGCATCACATTGGTGGCACATAGTCATCCTGTGATTGACCTACACATCCAAGTCTCTCCTCTCTGTCACTTCCAGGTGATAATCCCTCAGTTTGTAGCAGAAATTATGATTTGATCCTAAGTGCCTGACTTTGCACTTTGTCCTATTGAATTTCATCCTATTTCTCTCACCCCACTCTTCAAGGTCATCTAGGTCTTCCTATATAATAGTCCAATCCTCCTCTGTACTGATGATGCCTTCCAACTTTGTATCAGCAGCAAATTTCATTAGCACATTCCTACTATTGTATCAAGGTGATTAAGAAAAATATTGAATAAGATTGGCCCCAAGATCAATCCTTGAGGAGCTTCATTAGTAACCTCGCTCCAGTCTGCTAACTCACCTTTCAGCACCACCCATTGCCTTCCCCCCTCTTTAGCCAGCTTCTTATCCACTGGACAGTGCTTGCACTGATTCCCAGCGTTCTGAATTTAACTAACAATTTCTCATGTGGTACTGTGTCAAATGCTTCATTGAAGTCCAAGTATGTTCAATCTACTGTAATTTTTTGGTAAAGAAATTACACTTATATTTTCAAAAAAGGAAATCAGGTTAGTCTGGCATGATGCACCTTTGGTTAAACCCATGTTGCATTACATCCACTTTACCGTTTACCTCTATAAACTTAATATTCTGTCACTATTCGTTCTAAATGCTTACATACTACTGAGGTCAGACTAAAAGCCCTGAAATTGCCCAGATCACTCCCCCCCTCTTAAAAAATAGGTACAACATTAGATATTCTCCAGTCATAGTTCTGAATAGATAGATTAAAAATCCTTGCTACCTGACTAGCAATCTCATGAGCCAGTTTCAGTGTTCTGCGATGGAAATTAAATCTGGTCCCCCAGATTTAAGTCCATTAAGCTCTTTTCAAGATTTTCTTTCACCTCACATGTGGTGATTTCCATTTCTAGACTCTTATTTCCATCAGCTGTACTGCCTTTATGTACATGTTCCATACTATCATCCAAGGAAGTATTCATTTAGTTTTGGGGCATACCTAAATTATCTTTTGTCTCCTTCCCAACCACACTGCATAGCAACCCAATCTCAGAATTCCCTATTCTCTTTATTTATATAACTGAAAACCCTATTTATTTTCCTTAGCAAGAGCTAATTTCAGCTTGACGTTTAGCAGTTCTTACTTCATTCCTACAATTTTCTAACTTTCATGATGTAGCTTTCTTTGTTCGTTAACCCCCTTTTCCATTCCCCTTATTCTCAATAACCTTTTTGAGGTGGTTATTCATCCAGCTGGGTCTAGAGCCTTTTCCCTTCTATTTTTTTCCCCTTTCTTGGGATGCAAGTTTCAGGTAGTTTTTTTGATAGCTGATTAGAAGAAATTCCAAGCCTCCTCCACATTTAAGTCCTTCAGCTCTTCAGTCCAGCTGACTTCTTTAACTAATTCCCTTGATTTCCCAAAGTCTGGCCTTTTGAAATAAAAAAATAATAGTTGATGACATGGCTTTGATTATCTTTCAATATAATTTAAATCAACTTGTGATCACTCAATCCAAGGTTATTTCCTATGATCAGCTCTTCTATCATGTCTTGATTACTTTCTAAAACTATGTCCAAAACTGCATCACCTCTTGTTCGCTCAGTGACCATTTGATGAAGAAAACAGTCATCTGTCACATCCAGGAATAAGTGGGCCCTACACAAATTAGTGGTATTTGTTTTCCAGTCTATATCCAAGAAGTCGAAGGCTCCCACTATGACAGTTCCCAAAAGTACTTCTCTCTCTAATAATATTCAAGAGATCACTGTAACTATCCCAAGTCTGAGCTGGGATCTATAGCAGACTCCTAATACTATCTTAGTAGAACTTCTGACAAGAATGTCCCGAAGTGATTTTGACCCAGATTATTTTTGTTCATACTATCACTTCATATTTCTTTACAATTTACTGCTTCGTTGATGTACAACACTGTTACCTTTATTCCCATCTCTCCTAAACAGCACATATCCTTCAATGACTGTTTTCCAGTCATGAGTGCTATTCCACCATGTTTCTGTAATACCTACAATATGTGGTTTGACTTCCTGTACAAATTTTTCCAGTTCCTCCATTTTATTACCCAGACTCCTTGCTTTCACGTACAAGCATTTCGGTTGCTTCCCCTCAGACCTCTTCCAGTTTTCTAGCTTGTGACGTTCCGTTATCCCTTACTATATCTGCAGTTAGCTGATTTTCCTGCTCCTGTACTGAAGTCAGGTGTGGAGATTTCACGAGTCTCTCCCTTCTCATCTTAGTCAACCTTCTCATCTTAACTATTAAACTTAACAGTTATAATGGAATGCAACAAGACAGAATTTCAGTAATAAGTGGGATGGCTTTCCAGTTTAGGTTCAACCCTTGAAATTCCAGTCCCCTCAGTCTAACCAACAGCAGCAGCTGTCAATTTCATTAATCTCACTATTATTCCAAAAGGCAACATATAATTACTTACAGCTAACTCAACCACAGCTGTAGTTCATTATTAATCAATATAAATAATTCCTTGATTTTTAAAAACTTATAAATCAAGTGGAAATACTGCAACATACTATGAAAGTTGAAAGTTATTTTAAAGAATTTTCATCTTTATGAATAGCCTAGAATAGTTAATGTCAAAATATTTTTTGTTTAAAAAAGTCAAAGAAAACACATTAACACCATGTGTTTTTGTGTTTCAGAGTACAGCTTAAATAAAGGTCATGATAGTGCTTCTTTGGATCAGCCTATATAGACTCAAGAGGGAAGATGCTGCTTCACAGAATTATGCTAATATTCTTCCACTTTATTAAATTGTACCACAGCTCTTTAGAACAGGGCCAGCCGGAAGACTTTAGCTGGACCTTAGCTAATAAACCATAGGGCACACATACTAGGTGCCAATATGTTTTTCATCTAAAAGGTTTTTAAAATGAAAAGGATAGAGATTATTGATTTATTTGGATTATTCACCAACTAATAATCCTTTAAAACAATTTAATTATTGTTCAATGAACAGTCTTTTTATAATAACTAGTCTAGCATTAAGATGCATTTTAAAAGAAATGAAAAATTAGACATAGGAGCTCCACAGCTGCAGACGACAACAATGATGAAAATCCAAAAGAAGTTAACAAGCGTAATTAGTGCAACACCCCCATCAAGGCAGCAGCACTGGAAGCATTAACAGAATTAAAGATTATACTTAGATGACTGCATATGTATTTTCAATCCTACGTCAAACCTGTTATTTAACGCTTAATATATTGCGATTTCCAGCTGAACACCAGAAATAGTATGAAATTAGAACTCAGTACTTATTCATGAGATCAAATTTAAAGCAATTCTTTCCAAGATTACAAGGCTGATTCTCCTCTCACTAAATCTTGCATAGAACAGGAATAACTCCATTGAGGTCATGCTGGCATGAAAGGAGAATCAGGTTCTAAGTCTCAATTGTTCCCTACACAGACTCCTGGGAATATGCTTAACTGGTACAAACTGTCATAGTACAGTGGAGCTATGATGATTTACACCAGCTGAGGATTTTGCCCTCCGACACAGAAAGGACCAGATGCTGTTAAAGGTTAGTGAAACTACAGCATCAAAATTCTTATAATCTAATAAATTGGAGGGAGTGGAGAGTAGAAGATACAGCCCCTGATATCAACTAACTGGAGAATCCTCAAGCATTCACATAATAAGAACGGCTAACAACAGTAAATGGCAAAGAAGAAACAGGGAAGCTCACAATTTCCTGATGATTCAGAAAATTAGCTGAAGCACAAATTAAGAATATATAGTAGGTGAAGACATCAGAAAATTAGATTAAACTACTAAGAAATGTCTGCAATGAGATGTAAATTCATTAAAATATATTAAACAAACTTGCCAGGTAGCACTTAGGTGGACCAGCATTTGAAAACTAATTGCAGGCCCAAAATATGAAGCACTTGAAGTGGAATATCAATTATTAAAAAAGGAAACAAAACAAAACAAAAAACAGCCCCCCCTTCTCCTACCACACACAAAACTGAAAGAAGAAACAATGAACACCTTACAGACAGAAATAGCATTAATAACTGTTTCCAATTCCCTTTTACTCCTCCCTCTGAAGGAACAGACAATGTTTCTTACCTGGAAGTGATATTTCTCCCATGGATAAATAGAACTGCAGAATTTTGGGTGTGCCAATCTAGGTGAATTGAAGCCTCTTGGCATCATCCAAATTACGAAACCATAGCATTGACACCATTTACAGGCCAGGAGGGGATGGGCTCCTGGCAGGAATTAGAGAGGTGAACAAAAGAAAAAAACCTATCCTCTCCCATTCAAATTGGTGAACAAGCAAGAAGCACTTAAGAGCTCAAAGACAAATCCAGAGTACAGAGAAAACCGTCCGCCTGGATGGACGATATGTTTCAGGAGTAAGGACAGTGATACAATAGACAAGCAGTGCAAAGTAATTTAGTGAATATTAACAGCTAAAAGGGCAGAATCATCACAGAAGTATCAGCTGGGGAAATATTACAGGTAACAAACAAAAAAAATCACTATTCTCCCAGTGGAAAAATTGACTGTCTTCTAAGTTGATTGGATCAAGAACTGGAGGGGATTCACTTCTCAAAACACAGAAGCCATTACATTTTTGCAGAAAGCAGAGTTAGAAGAGGCTTGGGTAAATCTAGTAAAATCTGAATGAATGACTAAATTCAGGTTTTACCAATCTGTACTAAAGAGGGATTAGCTACTTTTTTTAGGAGGTAGGAGTGTTTCTGGTAAAATGAGTGCTGGCCCTAATGGACAAGGCTGACTGGATATTGTGGACATCATTAACACACTGAGATTCAATTGGGTAACAAGTTTTTATTGGCCTTGCCCTCCCAGAACAAAAGAACTCACTCACCTGCCTGAAGAGGGCATTTGGGGATGTAGGGGGGAGGTCAGACTAGGGCAAGATGATTTGTTGCTGCTTTGGGACCTGTGCTATGTAGTACGGGTGACTAAATCATATGGAAGACCAATGCATCCAAGAGGTTTAAGTGGCCTCTGTGGACCAACAGTCTCACAGAATGGGATGAGGATTCCTTCCTCACAATGCGTCTGTCTAGTGCCTGGCACAGCTGTTCAGGCTGAGTGCTTTGTTGAGGATTCTGGCCTAAACATGCTACATTTTGTACTTTCTCCTGTATGCCTTTGTGGCTAACAAATATGCATGTTTTCTCCCTATTTGCTGTTCCTATATGGTACTTGGAGTTTGTCTGACAGGGATTTTATCTTCTACTCTTTTCATCAGTTCTGTTTTTAAATCCTTCTTACCTCCTTTAAATTTGTTACATGTTTGGAATCACATTAAATGATTAATAAAAGTTTAAAACTTGCATTTACATCTCTGATTTTGTTTGGAATGTAGTGTTTGAAAAATAAGCATCTTTCCCACTTCCAGGAATAACTCCTTCTTAGGCCTGGTTGCCGCCAGCACTTGTTGACTGTCATTAACGTCTGCAACAGAAACCGATCATTGTCCCTCAAATTCCCTTCCTTTTAGGGGAATTCTCTGCTTTTCTCCACCCAGAGGGCTGCTCTAAAAATCCAACATTTCAAGCCAAACCTAACCTGTATGGGGACTTTTTTTTTAGCCTGCAGGAGATCATAGAATTCTTGTATTTCAGGTTCTTATCTGGTTCTCCAAAATTCCCAGTTGGCACTTAAAAATTAAACAATTTTAATCAGAAGTCTATTCTGTGAAATGTCTTCTCTCAGGTCCATCTCATTCATTTTTCTGGAGATGGTTTCAGTTTCCTCCTCCAAAGAGGTTATAGATTGCTGTAACTGATTTGGTCCCACAAAGACTACTTCAAGCCTCACAGCAGCCAGAGACCAGTTATGAAATCTAGTCCATCTCCCTACCAATGTAAGAGTCCTCCCTTTTGTACATTACTATATTTTGTTCTATGTATTCCAAGTTACAGTACATCCAATCACTTCCTTTGGAAAGCTATTCCACAGTCTAATATTTTCTGGTCAGAAGTTTGTCCTGATAAACTGTCCTTTGCTAACATATCTACTTGTAGCAAGTTAAGTAATTCCTCTACCTTAATGGAGTTCACACCCTTCAGATATCTGTAGACAGTTATGATCCCCTTTGTCATTGCTTAGCCAAGCTATACATATTTAGATTTTAAAAATATGTCCTCAGTAAACCAATTCTTCCAGCCCTTCTGATCATTTCTGTAACGCTGCTCTGAAGCTTCAGCTTCATGGTATATCATAACATTTGAACAATTCCTCTGAAAGGAAGACATTCTTCCTGTCCGAGGAAAATTAGGTCATTAAATTGTAGGGGAAGGGGCCAGATTTGCAAAAGCTTCTCTCAAATCAAGGGACAAAATGGAAAGGGATGATTTTTTGTTTTGTTTGATACACAGATGCTTACAATAAAAGGTAGCCTTTCCAGCAAATTATTTTATATATAATACTTACAAAACCATATTTTTACACGAGCAAATAATTTAATAAAAATATTTAAAAAAGATATTTCCTGACCGCTAGCCTTGTGGAATATGTATTTTATATCATATTTAGCAAACATTTGGTCATGTGTCCTTTATTGTTTCTTACAGTGACTAACAAAGGCACTTCACAATATTTAAAAACGAAAGAAATCCAAACAACTCCCAACCAATATTTCATAGTTAATAAAAATGGGTGAAGAAATATTTGACTTTATACAATGCAAGAGAATATGAAGATGCATTTTTTGTCAAGAGAATACTTCTTTAACTGCAAACCTAATTATGATAGACAGTCCTCCTACAATCACAATTAAACATTTCTAGTAAAAGTTTAAATCTGAATTTGCTTTATGCCAATGTTCTACTCTATACAGGATCTACATATCTGTAGATATTTTTTTAAATAACTGTTCACTAGTGAAATACCAAAGAATAATTATAATGAAATAAGGATAAGTCTATATTTATTATATAATGCTTGTTTGTTGAAAACAAAAAAACCCTTCATCAACTAGCAAATTCAGATTAGACCTTTTATTATTTTATTAACTCAAGTACAATCACTAGACTAAATTAAGACTTCATCATTTTAATAAAACTGAAATATATAAATTATGCTCTGTCAAAAACGCAATTGTTATTGGATGATAGCACACTCAGATAAAAATGGTCTCGTGTATGGCATAACTACACAGAGCTGCAATCTGAGGTATGAGGAGTACTGGGAACTAATCCCACAATCCCCAACAGTCTGAATCAAAGGAGATACATCTGGACAATGTCGGCTAAACACATAAATATGGTGACTCACTGAGAGGATAATAAGATATCATCTTTTATTGAATAGGGAAGCGTGATGATGGATACCCTTAAGGATGATGGATATGCTTCAGCTAGAGTGAGAATTTCTGCTAGACATATGAATATCTGAGATAGGTTTGAAAAATATTTACAGCTTTCAGATGCAGCTCAAATAGTATATCAAAGGCATTTCACTATATCATTTAACACAGGCAAAGGTAAGAAAACACTTCTATTTGTCGTCTTTTAAAATAAAAATCCAGTTATCCAAAACATATTTTTTCTACTATCTGACAGAATTCTGAAGCAATATATTCATCAATGGTCTTCTGTCCTTTTGCCTCACTACTCTGCTCCTTCCCTAAAAAGCATGATCACGTTTTACAAATGGTTTGGATTCTATAATATACTTTCTAGAGAGACACACAGAATACTATATGAACCAGGAAAGTAAAAAACCATTGTCACACAAGTCTGGATAAAACTCAACACTTAGATTCAGAATTCCTGTTTTTAAAGTCAAGAACTGCAAATCACATCAAAATGTTACTCTACAGGTCTGAGGTAAACAACTTGGAGATATATTTGTCACTGAACTGAAGTTATGTTTCATATAGGGGAGCTGTTTTGAGTCATAAGCAGCCAAGATGAAGTTAGGAAGAAGGAAAATAGTATTTGCTCCAGGTGTTAGTTTATATATGTTGGAAAAGGAAGGCAGCATGAAGGGAAGGCAAGAGGCTCCCTAAAAAAGCACAGAAACGATCAAAGCAGGAATGTTTTATCAAGTACAACACATTAGGGGAGAATATTCTAAAGGAACACGGACCAAAAACCAGTGCAGGACTCAATATACCAAATTAAGCATCAATCCTGCAAATATTTATGCACACGATTAACTTTATACACTGTAAGTAGTCTCACAATGTATAAAGTTTAAACAATGGAGGAAAAAAGTATTTACTGTTCTCCCCCTCCATATTGTAAAGAAAGCTGAACAGACTTTCTTCAAACTTTGAGCATATAACACTCAATCCAAATATGGAAATTTTTAGCCTTGATGACTGTTTTGAAAAATTATGGGATTATAACTACAGTGGACTCTACAAATATGACTAATGTTAACAACCAATCTTAACTCTCTACAATCTCTACCGGTGTGACCACTTGTAAAGGCAAAACTAGTTTTCTAAACTGCAATTTCATTTCTCCTAGAACGGATCCATGGACTGAAATGGATCCATGGACTGAATTTTTCTGTCAAACTCCAATTCAGCTGAATGAAGGAGAGTTGCCTCTTATATTTGGAAAAAGAACAGGAGTACTTGTGGCACCTTAGAGACTAACAAATTTATTAGAGCATAAGCTTTCGTGGGCTACAGTCCACTTATTCGGATGTATATATATTTGGTGAAATTAAAAGCTTTCCAAGTCTCAATCTCCCCCACTGGATTGCTCAACATACTACCCTTTACTTGAGGATAGATCTAGTCCTTTGTTTTGAAATAAAAAGTTACTCCCCACATCACTTTCTAGATATGACTTCTTCCCCCTTTAAACACATATTACTCCTGAGTAATCAGGAAGGCATTAAACTAAGATCAAAAGGGGAGGGTAAAGAAGGGAAGGTATGAGCACTCAGCACAGAATCAAGATGTTGAGAACAAAATTCATCAACGAACCAAAGGATACAAAGAGAAGAAATTCTTTAACTGTCTATATACTATAATCCTAGGAGCCTTGGTAACAAATAAGAATTGGTCATTTAGGAGTACAAATTCAATCTAGTTGGTATTACTGAAACCTGGTGGGATGATTTGCACAACTAGAATGTAAAAAAAAAAAATCAATGGTTATAAACCATTTGGGAAGGACTGAGTGGGCAAAAGGGGAGAGTGTGGGGCACTATGTCCCAAAAACAAAAATACCCATTTCCTCTTTCAGAGTCACTGATAACTCAGAAGAAAATGATCTTGAATGCTTATGGGTCAATGTCCTAACAGATAAAGCACAAGATGGCGTATTAGCTGGTGTGTGCCACAGACCATCAAATCACACCAGGAAATAAGAGGACCACTCCCCCTCACTACTACCTATCTATAACAGTGGTGGGAAACCTATGGCCTGTCAGGGTAATCCGCTGGCGGGCCGTGAGACAGTGTTTACATTGACTGTCCGCAGGCACAGCTGCCCACAGCTCCTAGTGGCCAGCATATCCCCGCGCCGCCTCCATTGGTCAGGAACAGCGAACCACAGCCACTGGGAGCTGCGGACAGTCAATGTAAACAAGCAAACTGTCTCGTGGCCCGCCAACGGATTACCCTGATGAGTTGTGTGTGGCCTGCAGGCTGCCTACCACTGATCTATAATGTGCAGAACAAAAAGCTGTGAGCTCAAGGAAGACTTCAATTTAAGTGGCATATGCTGAGGTCTCATGCCATCAGTATTAAAACACCCTTAGCATTTCTAAACATTATAGATGACAATTTCCTAACTCAAAAAGTGTTGCAGCTAACACAGGGGAATTCTTTAGTAGACAGTGTTTTAACAGATAAAGAGGAACTGATCGCAGAATTAAAAATTAATGGTAGCTTACATACACGTGATCATAACTTGATAACATTTATAATGCGCAAAAACATAATATAGGTCAGACCAGTAAAATAAATAAAATAAATAAATGCACACACATGTGTATATACAGACACATGCATACACATATACATACACAGTTCTTTAATAAGGCCAATTTCACAAAGCTGAAAACAATTATGGGCCAAATCACCTGGAAGGAAGGATTTACTCAGAAAAATGTGAAGGATAATTGGGAATCTTTTAAGAACACCTTATCAGATGCTCAAAAAAGCTGCAGTCCCACAATGAGAAAGAAGACCATACTAGTTAAAAAAAAAAAAAAAAAAAGGAAAAGAAAAAATAAAGGACCTGGTTTAGAAGGAACTGAAGGCATCTCTCTCTCTCTCTATATATATAAATAAATAAAACAAATGGAAGAATGGGGACATTGATAGTAATGAATATAAATCAGAAGTTAGAAATTGTAGAAAATTGATAAGGCAAAGAAAGGGACACAGGGAGAAATCTCTTAGGGACAATAAGAAGAGGTGTTTTAAAATATATTAGGAACAAAAAGAATCCTGATAATGATGTATAAACAGGGTCATCTTGAGTAGAAGTAGACATATTTCACTTCTATAATTGGCACCACTGTAACTACTGCTGGAATACTGTGTCCAGTTCTGGTGCCCACAATACAAACATGATATTGATAAACTGGAGAGGGTTCAGAGAAGACGACGCACAAAAATGATTAGAGGATTAAAAAATATGCTTTATAGTGATAGACTCAAAGAGCTCAATCTATTTAGCTTAAAGCAAAGGTTAGGGGGTGACTTGATTACAGTTTATAAGTATCTACATGGGGAACAAATATTTAATAATGGGCTCTCCAGTCTAGCAGACAAAGGTGTAACAAGATCAAATGTCTGGAAGCCAGACAAATTCAGAAAGGATATAAGGCCTAAATTTATAACAGTGAGAGTAATTAACTGGAACAATTTACCAAGAATCTTGGTGGATTCTTGCTCACTGACAATTTTTTAATCAAGATTGGATGTTATTCCAAAAGATGTTGTCTAAGAATTATTTTGGAGAAGTTCTATAGCTGTGTTTCACAGGAGATCACAGTACATAATCAAATGCTCCCATAACTGAGCCCCATAATTTTGAAAGATATTCCTTGATCGACTGAGTTATCTGGAAAATAGAATCATTTGATTCATGATGGTCAAAGAAAACATTCTCTACTAATCAGAATGGTTTAGCTAAAAGCTATTGTCCATATCACTTGCCAGGGGTGAAAATGTATTTCTAAGTAGTTAAAAGGGTTCCGACAAAAACAACAACAACAAAACTTAGAAGGGAAACTGCTTGAGGTAGAGATCAGATTTTTAGGTTGCATGCCATGTAGGTGTAATCTGCAGATCATTTTATCTCTTGACATGAAAATAAGCATCTGCAAATAAAATGAGCGACTCTCAGCTTGCTGAACCGTCCCTCTAAAGAGAAAAAAAAACATGAGAAAGGAGATCTAGAAAATAAGGACACATTACAGATGGCTGATTACATGAGTAGATCATGAGCATCGAAGGAGCAGGAAATAGGAGAAGGGAGGTGCCCAAAGACTGCAGCCAGAAAGCATAGGTTTCATCGCACAAGCGCGGAGACCTGAATCCATGAAAGTTATCCATATAAATATAAAAGCAACACTTAGAGAGTTACAATAGTAAATTAAAAAAACAAACACACACACAAACATGAGCTTTGGAAGGATTATAAACTCGCAAGCTTTGGGGCATATAAGTCAACATTTAACTATCAGGGGTTAGAATGAAACTTTCCCCAGGTGGGCAGGTTTTCCTAGAACCTATTTCTTCCTTTGAAGCAGCTGGTACTGGCCACTGTCAGAGACAGGGCACTGGGTCAGATAGACCACTGGTCCAATCACCATGTAATTTTTATGTAGCTAAGCTCTTGCTCAGACCTTATAAAAGTATTCCCTAGGGCAGTAATTCTCAAACTTTTGTACTGGTGGCCCCTTTCACATAGCAAGCCTCTGAGTGCAACCTCCCTTATAAATGAAAAACACTTTTAAATATATTTAACACCATTATAAATGCTGGCGGCAAAGCGGGGTTTGGGGTGGAGGCTGACAGCTCGCAACTCTCCCTGTAATAACCTTGTGACCCCCTGAGGGGTCGTGACCCCCAGTTTGAGAACCCCTGCCCTAGGGTTATTTATAAGGGGTAAGAAAGAGGAATAATGTTTTAGCCAGAAACTCCAAGTGATTAAACCCAAGAAGTTAACACTGACCAATGTTCCATTTGAGAAACTTCAAGCACTTGAGATAAAGAACCACCATGGAAACCCACCGTGCCAGGTTTACTATATGTAGAAGAATCCTTTGCGCCTTTGGACAACCAACCTTTCACCTTAGCCCATGAAGGACTAATGATTAAGATTATATGCTGGTCTTTGTATACTTCTCTGGCTGTTTTTACTGTCAAAGGGTAGGTGAAGAACTCTCCCTGGAAGAAGAACCACCTGACAAACTACTGTATGTTAGTCCATGCTGATGGATATTCAGTTGGTGAGCAGAACTTGTAAACTTTCTCCCTTTACAAAGTGGTGAATTAGTCCTATTGCGAAAACAAGCCAATTCATTTAAGATCTGATAGAAAATGGACAGGAATAGCCATGATTATTCCTTTCCTGACCCAGAGAACCAGTGCAGAATAAAATATTTTATACTCAAAAGTTTGTACAGCATCTTTAAATATGCTTGACCTAAAAAATACATAACTAGAGTGAAGGAAAAGAAAGCATTTTAACTGATAAATAGCAAATGGCTAATCAAGGCAATGATAAAAGATTTAGGTTAAAAGAAAAATCTGCAAATCAATAGAAATGAAGCGACTTCCAAAAAACTACTGCGCTCAGCTACATCTAAAAACTGGAGGAACAATGATTTTTTACAGGCCAAAATAGCATTTTACACCAATGTACAATTTACTATAAAAATAAAAAGTAAAGTGTGAATAATTTTTATTTGATGTTGATACATTTATTTTAGCCAACTTTACTGAAGAATTTTTTCATACATTATATATTTAAATTTTTACATCTGAAAAGTCATTTGCTTACTACAAAAATCCCTGAAAGATAACCCACATCCTACAAATGGTAATAAACAATTCAACCTCTGAGATACTGAACAAAAATATTTTTCTAAGTGCATTTACAAGAACTTGATTTTCAGCCTCAAGTCTAACAAACCACCTAACTCTGACACAGTGGCAAACAATAGGGAGCTCACCACCTCTTATTGCTTAATAGTTTAAGAGTATTTTATTTACAAAAATATATTATAACTTCATACCTCCATTTATTTATTTTGGAAACGTCACATCTAGAGATTATTCTTAGCAATAGCAAGTGCAAATTTACTGTATTTAAATGTACAACTTCAAATACTCATTCTTCAGGCCTGTATTTTATACCTTACTTGAGCATAAGCAGATAAATTCTCAGTGTCACTACTGCTGAGTTTTCCTGCTATTTTTATTTTCTACTGACAGAATATTCAAAGCTGACAAATGTTGTAGAACAGACATAGTTATTAAAAGCTTCAATTTACAGCAAATAGTGACAGTTTGCTTTTGCTGCTCATAAACTAAAATCTAGGAGGTGTAAATACACAGGGAAGGTGGCAGCAAAACACTTTGATAGTTCTTTAAGCCGTTCTGCTAAGTAATGTTGATAAAGAGTAACACTCTCTCTCATGTGTATCCAACAACATAATGGCTTATTCTTATCCCAGATCTTTTAAAATATAGTTTACATAAAAACACACAAAAAAAACAAACAAAAATAACCACACACTCCAACAGCTATCATAAACCTAAGTGAATGGAAACACAAAAAGGGTACAGGATACGTGTACTAGAGATAAAAAATCGACATTTAATTTGATGTAGCTCTTAAAATTTTTGCCTCTGCAGCAGAACACTAATATTTATTTTATTCACCCAGTAGTGTTGCTTTATAACATAATATGATTTATTTGCTTCTACTTTCTCACTCTTTACAAAATTATGATAAATCTTGTGCAAAGTATGTCTTGTAAAGTATCACTGGAAAAGTCATAAATCGGTTGACCATTGCTGTCCTGTTGAAATGTATGTATCATCACTGTATAAGAAGTTATGAGATTTTGCTGTATGTTTGTTACTGAAACAAATATGCGTCTGGGAAACGCTCACAGACTAGCTCAACAGTGGCAACAAAGGGGTGACCAACACCCACCCAGGTGTTAAGCGACTATCACCGGCCATTCACCACCAGGGAAGTTGTAAACAAGAGATTTACAATTCACATGAAAGACAGTTGTTTGAGCACCTACATCACGGGGCTGCCTAACTCCCATAACACAGCAAGGCTCTTTCTAGCACCTGGAGGAGAGTATAAACTAAGGAACAAAGACATCACCATTTCATGTCTCCTTCCCCACCTACAATGTAAGCAACAAGATTTGGAAGACAAAAACATTTGAACTAGGGGGAGTGGAAAAGCTTTCCAGTTAGCACAGAGTGTTTGGGTATGAGAAACTGGATTATTTCAAATTTGACTTAGCCTAACAACATTTAGGAATTAGACTGAGATTTTCTCTTATTTCTTTTTGTAACCAACTCCGACCTATGATTATACCATTTACAATCACTTAAAACCTATCTTTCTTTAGTTAATAAACATATTGTAATGTTTTATCTAAGCCAGTGTGTTTTTGATTGAAGTTTGGGAATCGACTCAGGTTACTAAGGCTGGTACATATTCATATGCTTTAAATATACCATCAATGAACTTACTCTGATCAAGGGGGTCTCGAGCAGTAGAAGACATACATTTCTGGGGTGCAAAGCTGGGGGAATTTGTGGGTGTCTCCCTATATACAGTTCATGAGTGGCTGTGAGAGCTATCAAGTAACTTTGGGTGTGCCTTCGCATGCTAATGGCTGTGTGAGTGCAAAGCCCAAAGGGGCTGCTTGTCACTAGCGGAGCAGTGTAAGAGGTATCCTGGGCTAGAGAGTTAAGGGAGCACAGCAATTCCACAGTCCAGGTTGTACCCCAGGGCTTGTCACACTAGTATTAAGTTAAAGGGAGAGGCAAGGGGGTGGAATGAATGGTAAAGAAAAACAAGTGGTCACACATGATTGGCAGCAAAGGTGCAGAACACAAAACAAAGAGTCACAGGAAAAAAGGCAGAGAAAGTTCTCCTACCAGAAAGTGCACCTGATCGGTGACAGACAAGTAATGGTACACATAGAAAAGTGGATTCTGACATCAACAAGGAAATATTTTTATGGCAAATCTGCCTGTTAATCTCTTTTCTACCTCCACCCACCCCCAACACTATGCCATCTCACATATAGAAGAAAACAGGAATTAAAAATATTTGTCTGTTATTCTGGGATATGCAAGGATCAACTTCAGACCTTCCTCTGCCATATTCACCAGTGTAACCATCCTATTTAAAGAGCAGGAGAGCAGTAAGATGAATTGGACAGGGGGAAGAAAAAACTGACCATCACAAACTGAATGACTGACATAGCTTGTCCCTTCTGTACATCACTCCTCTTTCCCCATTCCTTCTCATCCAGCAACAAGTTACATTATGCACATGTTGCCAAGCAACAACAAGGAGGT
This sequence comes from Malaclemys terrapin pileata, assembly GCF_027887155.1. Classification (NCBI taxonomy): domain Eukaryota; kingdom Metazoa; phylum Chordata; order Testudines; family Emydidae; genus Malaclemys; species Malaclemys terrapin. The sequence continues at coordinate 246,606,503 of NC_071506.1, forward strand.
GGACTCACCTCTGCAGAATCACTTAAGGTATGTCTACATTGACCATGGCTGGCCCAGATCAGCTGACTTTGGGCTGGAGGACTATAAAATTGCAGTGTAGACTCCAGGTGGAGTCTGAACGTCTATACTACTATTTTTAGCCCAACAGCTGGAGCCCTGTGAACCTGAATCAGCTGACCCTGGCTCTGAGACTCAGTGCTGCGGGATTTTTAATCACAGTGTAGACATAACCTTAAAGCACACATCTGCCAAAGGAACATAAGCAGGAGAAAGAAGATTCAACTTGTAGCACGAGAGGGTAATATGATGAGACTGCCAGGTAACTGCATTACAGAGATCTTCAATTAAGGTTTCAGACTCCCTAGAACAGACACACTCAAACAGAATGTCATAAAATATTCTGGTGAGGCCAGCCAATGAGAGGTAGCAGTCTTGGAAGGATTCTCAAACATCCATTGGCCATTGTGAAGACAAAGTTTGAAACACATGAATGTCTTTGTTCTATCCTAAAAACAATGTAAAACTAACATTCAGCAAATGTAGCTGCTTGTCAATGGAGGGATCTGGGTTATTATTAATTATTCACATCACAATAGCATCCTGAATTAAGAACCAGGGCCTATTGCACTAGGCACAGTATTGACAAATGACACAGAAGACAGTTGCTCTCCCAGACAGCTTATAGTCTAGGTATGGAAAAGGTTGATCACAGATTAGTTAACATGAATGGAGGGGAGGTGTTAAACCTGGCACCAAGTTGGGGGAGCGGGGGGTAAGTACTTTCTCTCATCAGGAAACAAACAGGAACAAATAGCATCCAAACCTTGCCACTTCCTCCACAACATTTCTAAAATCTGACCTTTCCTCTGTCCAGACAGCAAAATCCCTCATCTGGCCCTTATCTCCTGCCTTGATTACAGCAACTCCTCTTTGACAAAACACATCACTCCCTGCCTGTCCATACAAAATGCAGCTGCCAAGATCGTACTCCTTGCCCCTAGATCTGATTAGGTCACCTCCATTAGCTCTTCCTCCTCCACTGTTTTAAGATCAAGTTTCTAGTCATCTCCTTCGACATCCTGTAAAGCTTTATCCCTGCCTATTTACCCAACCTTCTCTCATTTCACAGTGCCCTTTTCCTTCCATTCCATCAGTGGCACCAGCTCTATTGTCCCATTTACCTGTTGCCTATAGCAGTGGTCTCCAAAGTGGGGTGCGCAAGAGGATCCTTGGGGGTGCGCGGCAGGAGGAGCGCTTTTTTTTGTGTGGCTTTGGCAAAAAAGGTAGAGCCGGTGCGGCAGGGGGTGCATGCTCAAATTTTTTTACTGATAGGGGTGCGTGATCAAAAACGTTTGGAGACCACTGGCCTATAGAACAGTCTCTCTATATATTTCCACACTGGCCAGTGCATAGATGGCCCTTTCCTCAGCTAGTATGCTAGGCTATTACCCTCTGATCATTTAAATCCTTCTTCAAAATCCACTTATTCTGCGAAGTTTATATGAAGCTAACCAGATAATAATCACTAGGTAGAAAGACATTTGGAAGAGTTTCTCTCTTCTTTGCCATTTTTGTCATTCAGACTGACTTCTTAGGAACAGGAACTTTATTTTAGATTTGGAGACCGTCTAGCAAATTACAGATATTACCCCAATCTAAATAATAAATAATCAAAACAGCAATAAAAACAATGTATTTCAGGCATTGTTGTCTTTAAAGAGTTCACATTCCAAAAGGTTCAGCCAATTAATGGAAAAATCAATGTAGCCAGTAATTGCTTTTAGAGTTCGTTGGTTCACCCCCTTTTAAAATTATGGTTATATTCCCACTGACTGAGTAAAGAACCATGTGACAGGGCTCATTTGCATGATCTCAGAACACAAAAACACAAACTAAAATGATCTACATGACATGTTATAGTCTGATTTTTAAGGCCTACATCGTGGCTTTTTAAACTAATATGCCAATGTCAAAAATAAGTATCTTTCAACGCACTGAAAGAGCAGGTTGGTTTTTGGGTTGTTTTTTTTTTTTTTTTTAAACAAATAAAACTATGTCTTTTTAGTAATAACACCTTCTGAATTTCTTGCACCACTTAGTCAACAAAATTAGCAATCAGTAGAAACCAAAAAGCGAGACGGATGGTTTAGTTTCTGTCAGTAACACATTTCAGATGTCTGTAACAAATAGCAGCATCAAATGAATAAATAATATTCAAAGTCTAAAAGCCTCCTTCCCTCGCAGTGTGAAAATATGTAAATGTTACATAGCTGCACTCTCCAAACTGGCTCTCCTTTCATTCCTTGGAGATTTTTGTGTCAGTATAACAAGCTAAAAACAAAATATGAATGACAAGTGCATGGACTTAGCTGATTGAGAACACAGAAACCAACAGTAACCATATTAATCTCTTCTCTCAAAGAGGATGCGAGAGTTCCAGGCAGAAATATTGATTTTGACCTAGTCTACTGCAAGTGGATTGATAATCAGTGTTCAAAATCTATGCTGGAGTGTTTTCTTCCAAAATGGCAACCTTTAGTATTTTCCTTTTGCTTATTAGGACACCTAGACTTTTTCACTTAAACCACTAACTTTATTAAAATTCTGTGCTACTTTCTATAAGGTTTGATAGTCTTCTGACAAACACTTGGTTTGTGAACAACAATACATCTAACTGAAGACCAACGACTTAGAAATGATGCCCATGACAATATGTTGGCTCAGATTTTGTTGTTTTTAAATGAACTTAAAAACTGCCATTTGTCAGTCTTGCTTAAACAATAAATTCTGCCTTTTATACACCAGTATTTGTAATTCTGTTCATTTTTGCTATCCTTCTTAACGTTACAGGAACACCATCAAATTGAAATTAGCCAATTTCAATAATAAATTTAATTAAAAATAGTTTTAAGTACTATGGCTGACCGGGTCTTTCTGCCAGATTTTGTGGTTTTTCTCTCTCCCGTTGGACCAAAACAAAGAACAGGAGAAACTTTCTGACCAACTCAGTGCTGCCAAATTAATAAAGAAAACACACCAATAATCACCTCTATTCTATTCCAGTTACTAGAAGCAATCTGGGTTGAGTGATTTAAACCAAAGTGGTTTTAATCATGATTTAAATTGGGAAGCGGGAAACCTTGATTTAAATAATCAATGTTAATCTTGTTTTGCATTTGTACTTTTGAGCTATGTTCCTGATGAAAAACTGATTCTCATTGGTTGGTAACAGTTAAAACATGTAGATTTACAACTAACTTTGGTACTTCTTTTTGCTAAGCAGGAGGATACACTATATCTATTTAAATAATCATGTAGCTTTAAGATACATTTATTCAGATTCTTAATTTTAACTTTATGTTAAAAATGGTGAATGATGTATTTCTTATTTATTAGATTAATTGTTTTCTTTGTGATTAGTGTCAAGCTGCACTTGGATAGAAATGAGAATTTAATTAAAAATGCACAGGGACAGCATTTTAATTGCATTTATTAGAAGTCCCTTACATGTGCTGGATACACAAGAATTTTTTTTTTTTAAATCAAAACACATTTTGCATTTAAAACCGATTGATTTAATCTGTAGTTAGTGAGTTTAACTGCTTGTATCTAATCACCACTTCCTTCAACATTTCAGAACTAGAAGACTTCTCGCACCTCATTTTCATTCATAGATTGAAAGAGGAAAACAAGCTTCCCGGCTTTTTTAACTGGTTTCTCATCAATGAGTGAACTAATAACTGAACTGAACTAGAAAAATAAACTGAAAAAATATTTTCACTATATCTCCAGAAAAGGCTGCTGCTGACAAAAGCTGGTTAAACACTTTGACAAACTCTGGTGCGTAGCCAGCGACTTCCACTAGTTCAGTGGCTTAACTTTCAAACGCTGGCAGCAAACATGTACGGCCAAATTATTTTAAAATTTAAATTATTTTAACAGATTATAGTAAATTTGAAGGTTTAACATAGGTTGTCATAATTTTAGAAGAAAAAATTTGAATTAAAAAAAATATTGATTTTCATCCACCCTGGTAAGAACAGAAGACAGAATGTTTTCACATAGAAGTGTGATTTTTGAAGTTGACAGTATCCTTTGACCAATGAGCCTGTGTGGTCTGACACCCACCTCAGCTTTGCATACGCTAGCCCTCATTGCATTCCGTGCTGCTTCAAATCCCAGTCCCACCATGGCCCCTGGAAAACGGGCTTGGAGCTGCCCAACTGCAGCCATGACCAACCACAAATGAATGGGTGATGGTGAGGGTTTTAACCTGGTGAACTGATGTACTTGACCACGAAAGGTCATTTAAATCAATTTGATTTAAATCAAATTCACCCTGCTTAAAATCTTTCTTTGTAGATAAATAAACTTGCTTTATTCTTTAATCAAAACTAATCCAATGTTGTGAATTGTTTGGGTAACTCCATTTAAAGTAGCAAACTGTTGGATTCTGACCCCCTAACAAGGGCAGCAGATCTAAAAATATCTAAACTGTCCAGGAGAGGGCTGGACAATGCAGCATACATGTTTTGGGGAAATTCACATACGTGTTGGGATTACTCTGCAAGTGGAAATCAGTCTGTGACCAATGTGTGGCTGGCAGGTTGCAGCAGTACAAGCACTGAGGGTATCACTTGCAAGGCTGGAAGGTTGTTTGGGAGTAGCCCTGGAAGGAGCTACAGCAGCAAAACATTGTAAGGCAACCCAAAGTTGCAGGGGTGACAGCCCCTCGCTAGTCTGGATTGCATCCTGGAATGTCATACACTACTACTGAGAGATGATGTTATTCTCAGTATACAGATAGGCAAACTGAATCAGAGAGCACATAAGTAGTTTACTTAAAATAAGATCGGATGCTTCAATTTTCTCCCATGAACATCATGACTTGATCAACTGCCTTTTCAGCCTGAATTCCCCTTCCTCTCCCTCCCGTAACTCCAACTACTACTTTAAGAAGCATCTCCAGCTAATTAAAGACACCCACCTATTCTTATTTTTTAAGCTTCATTCTCCCTTGCCGTCCCCTTCCATTTATTATTTTACTTGTTGTGTTATGCCTAATTATAGTTCCTGATCTTGCATTGGAATAAGCTTGTGCAGACCTCCCACCGAGTGTCCCATCAACTTCAGTGGGACTCCTTGGCATGCTAGTAAGGTCTTTCTTTGGGGAGGTTTGCATGGCTGAGGCTGCATCTTTTGTCCGTAAAGCACTAAGCACACCTTCGCCACTGCCTAAACAAATCATAATCATAGCAGCAGCAGTAGCAACAATACAATGTGTTTCCTCCTGTAGACCAATTGGGGCTAATCTTGGATATAAGTGTTTTTCTCTCAGATTGTTTTCTGTCATCTTATTTCTTCTCAAGTTAGCATTCACCTGAATTCCAATTTGCAATAAATAAAAGGTGTTTGTCCCTTTATACCCCACAAAATGTATTTAATCAAAAAGATAGTGACCATCTGGTAGTTTGCATAAAATTTCATTAGCCTCTAATTGTTTTTGACAACTTTTTGAAATAATGCTGCATTACCATGCAAATGATACCACAGCAGCTCATTTCTAGGCTATTTGTCATAAAACACAACATACAGTCCACAATATTAGATTCCCTAAGATTTATACAGCAAGTCCCATTCATCTTGTAATGCTGTAAATTTCATAAGTTAAAATGATGCCTTTTCCTTTTAGATAGAATAATTCGTGTGAGTGATGGTGAATTACTCACTGAGTGATCCTGAACAAATAATGTCAATTCTGTGCCTCCATTTATTCATATGTAAAATGGTCATATAAATACCGCTAAATAATATTTGGAAAGGCATCTTGACATACTCAGAAAGGTGCCATGTTAGATAAAAATATTAGATTTTTTTTAGTTTAAAAAAGAGAAAAAGTTAAGAACTTTTTACCTTTGGACTGAATATTATTTGTATGGAAAAAACAAAAACAAAAAAAACACATAATTCACTCTGTCTGGTAGTCTCTGCATGCCTGCTCAGGCAGACTTCATTTAAGCTCTACTAAATACGTAGGCATGCGTCTACTGTGCACCCAGATTAGGCAATGTACCTCCAAGTAGCCACTACATCCAAATACAGATGCCCACACAATCGTGACTATGCCCTAGTCACTGTAAGCACACATCAAGTTTGCAGAAAGCCTTCCAATATCCAGTGTAGGAGCAGTGCTGCCTTGACAACTTCAGGAGAACCAAGACACCTAGTTGTGTTAGATGTTTTTCCACCACCATTACATAACAGCCTTTTATAATCTCGCTGGGAGTCCAGTGCGCAAGTCTGATAAAATGAGTTATGGTACATATTACACTGTCCTTTGATTTCACTTACTTAACAGATACAAATTTACAGTCAGTAAGTTTGAGAACAGAAAATGGCAGAAGCATTTAAATATACATTCTATATCTTTTTAATATCCAAGTATCTCTCTCATCATTAATAAACCTTTTCTTAAAAACCCAGATCTGATTAATATACGTAGAGCACATGTATTACTACTAAACTCTTTGAAATAGTATTTTTAAATGAAAATAGTAAGAATGTCTATTTTTAAGGGATGCTGCTTTTGGAAAGCGTTCCATGGATCATTCTAAAATTTCCATTACAATGCCACGATAAAATGGTCAAGACAACATATATTGTCTCAAAACACAAGAACTGAGCAGTTCATCGAGGCAGCAACCAGTTATGAATAATTTTAATAAATATGCAAAGATGATATTCTGCCACATAAAATGGCTAGTCAGTTGTAAACCTGCAATACATTTTTCGCTATATGTCTATCCCTAGAATTAAATAATTACCATCCTTATGAATATAACAATTTTGAATCTGCGCTATCTGCATTTTGCATCAGTTCTTCCTATGATTAATCATCTCAATATTTTATCCATGACTTTTGTTATTTTGGTTTTTTACAAATTTATTTTGTAACACCATTTGTATCTTTATTTCATAGCAACAGAATTCTATAATGCTAGAACATATTGCCTATTGTTTTCTAAATTTGTCCTTACTCCCAAGAGAGAATAAAATGGAACTGAACAATGCACACATTATCTAAGCAACAAACAAAACAAATGTATATCTATGTGTGTATGTATGGGAGAATGTTTATGAATAGATGTGTGTGCACAGACACATGACATACTGAAGTATAAACCCACCACCTGTTAAAAGGCCACCTATCTTTTTGTGGGAGAAACACACATAGTAGGTGTTAGGCTACATTATCCCAGAAATGTTTATCTTTCCAATATTTTTATTATATATTCCCATATAGTCTGTGTACTAATGACTGAGTGAAAGTGCCCTTTTTCATATCAAACCATGTTGTCCATGAAGTGAAAATGAGCTTTATTAAAAAAAAAAAGAATGTCTTATGAACCAATTCCTATTGTTATTTTAAGACGACACATGAATCCTTTACACAGAGAGAGAAATGCCTAACCTGTGAGTTTGTTCTCTTACACAGTAAAGGTTATAACCTCTTCAGATAGAGAAATGAAAGGGACTCATCCCTAGTTGTCATGGGGAGATGAGTGAAGGTGACTTGGGACAGGATATGATTTTGGAGTACAATTAAATACTTCATCAATGGTTAAGCATAGCTATGTAGATTACTTTAAATTGGATGCACCAGTTAAAAAAAAGCAGAGACAACAAACAATTATAACCACCACCCAGTACTACACTATATTAAGAACCCTATCTGTAAATCACACGTTAACAGAATCGGCGTTAAAAGGACACTCACAAACTTCATTGCAATAAAACAATATACTACATAAAGACACCATATAAAATCCTCAGAATAAAACCAGAATTTGAGGATTAAACATCAACTCTGCTAAAACCAAACAAACCCAACATGTGCCTATTCACAGAACACATGCAAAGGAAGAGCATCGATTTTGGAAACTATAAAGTGTCACAGTTAATCTCACCAGACCTCCTAAAAGAGAATTGTGGTTCTCAACCAGGTCCATACTGGGAACCACTCCCCCACAATCTCCTTCCCATTTAACAATATGGGAAATGCCAGGTAATCAGGACCTCCTGGACACCTGTTAGCAAACCCCAGGTTGAGCACCCACATGATAAATAATTTGTAACAAATACATCATTAAGAGCCCGTTTCTACTTGCAGAATCTCATCTCCATATTTCTAGGAACATCTAGTCCTGTGTTTGCAGCCACATGCACAGTAGTAGATTTATGTGGGGGACATGGTGGCACATGGGAGATTAAAATCTGACCTTTCATACTTATCTGCAATATGCTCTCAAAAAAGGAGCAAAAAAGCTAAAAAGTAATCTATAAATTATGAAATGCTATTAATGGCAGTTTGACTATGCAGAAACTCATCTGGTTTGGAAAGCATCTGTGCTCGGTGTTATAATTTTTTCCCAGGTAGGGATGGAGTGACTGGTCTGGGAGTCTGTGTATTCTCATGGCTTAGACAAATTGGAAGTCAAAAGAACTAACAGCTCGGAAAACAAACTTGCTGCATGATCTTGGACATGCTACTTGGCATCCATGAACCACAATGTCCCCATCTGCAAAATGGGGATAAGACCGTATACCCACATTACAAGGCTGTTGTGAAGCTTAAATTACAGTTATTCAGAGCTCTGAAATTCTTGTATATAAGGGACTATGTAAAAGTGCAAATTATTAAAGCCATACACTAAATCAGTAGATCGGGATTAGAACTCTAGCTCATAGCTCCCAGTCTTCCTACCCATACTCGTTTGTATCATGACATGAGCCTCAAACTCTAAACTCATTGCTGACTCAATGTATGCTTTTAAAATCATCAGTAGCTAGTGAGCTTCCTGAGCTAGATATAACTTATGTAAGCTTCCTGAGGCAAAACTATGTGCCTTGGATTATCTTGTAATAATTGGGCCTACAAATTTACCCAGTTGTGAGGTCAACTGTGAAAAGTGAGTGCAAGTTTATAAAATGTCACAACAACCTGTAATAAATGTTGATGGGAAAAGATGCTAAAAAGAACAGAAATATTGAATTAGTCTGAACAAAAATAATTCAAGGACCGTGTTAAAATCATGCCTGGTAAACAAGTAGGGAACCAGAAATCAATGAACCAAAAATGGTGTGTTTGAAATTAGGCCCAATTGGTGAACAAAATAATGAGAGGATGGACTATTCTGCTCATCACTCCTTCTTGGAGTCCTCAAAAAGAAATCCTGGAAAGACAAAGGGAAGCATGGTACTGGCTGACTGAAACAAGGGAAAGAGTGAGCTTCACCACCATGGCTGCCACCCCCATTGTCTCATGGGACTCTGAGAAATGTCCTGACCACAACAAGCCAGAGGGAGGGTCCCAAATGACACTGCCACCTCTGGCTAAACCTTGATCACCACCTGGGATGTATGACTGTTTCACATACACCGCTCCCTGGTGTATTCTTTTCCTTCCCCATCTTATTTCTGCTCTTTCCCATCCCTCTTCTTTTGCTTTTTGTCTAGTACGAGTCTGGCATAGCCAGCCAAGTATATTTTACAACATCATTGTGCACCTGTGATCAGAGAGGCAGCTAAAAGCAATGCCCTAAACATCCTGATGCTGGTACAAGTTTGCCAGGTTTTGGAGTGGCTGATAGTACCATGTGCTGTGTCTGTTTTTTTCAGCAATGAGGTTGCAAGTGAAAGTCAACACCAACAAGAGAAGCTGAATTTTCTATCTTTGCTGTTCTCTTCTTCCCCTTTTCTGTGTTTGTCTTGTTTTCTAGGGAACAGGATGGGACTTGAACAGCAGCAGCAGCTCCAGCCCATCGAAACCTATGTTTTCTCATTTTCCCAGTAAGGACAGTAATGGCCATCTTTAACACCATCTAAGAGACTGTCAAACAAGAGGTTTTTTTTCCTTCTAAAAATGTAAAGTATTAAGTCAGGTTTCCATGTTTTTAGAAGGACAATTGGTTGCAAATGGCTCTGTTTACTTGTAAGCCTTCCTTTGTTTATGTGCATCAGGCCGGAAAGAATGGAGACTTGGGGTCTCACAGGACATGTGACCATGTCACCTGGTACTGCAATCCATCTTAAACCTGGTGCTTTTCCATTTAGGAGGAGGGGTGGGGACCCAAAGAGACAAAAGATTCCCACCTTGTGCTAAAGCTATAAAAGGGGTGGAACAAAACAAAGGGGGCTGCCAGTCATGAGAAATCCCTTAGTTACCACTTGAGCTGGAACAAGGACTGTACCGGGGAAAGGGCTGGGCCTAGACAAAGAAGGAGTCTAGTCTGTGAAAGAAGCTTATTGGAACATCTCTGAGGGTGAGATTTACCCGTATTCAGTTTCTTAAATATATTAGGCTTAGACTGGCATGTTTTGTTTTATTTTGCTTGGTAACTTACTTTGGTCTGTTTGTTATTACTTAAAACCACTTAAATCCTACTCTTTATACTTAATAAAATCACTTTTGTTTATTAACAAACCCAGAGTAAGTGATTAATTCCTGGGGGAGCAAACAGCTGTGCATCTCTATCAGTGTTATAAAGTGGACAATTCATGAGCTTACCCTGTATAAGCTTTGTACAGAGTAAAACAGATTTATTTGGGGTTTGGATCCCATTGGGAACTGGGTGTCTGGGTGCTGAATCGTTTTCAGTTAAAGCCTGCAGCTTTGGGAGTGTGGTTCAGACCTAGGTCTGTGTTGCAGCAGACTAGCATGCCTGTCTCAGCAAGGCAGGGTTCTGGAGTCCCAAGCCATCAGGGAAAATGTGCTCAGAGGCAATATCAGCACATCAGATGACAGTCCCAAGGGGGTCTCTGTGACCGAACCTGTCACAACGATATCGCAATTCTCATATATGGCTATGCGTACGACTGTGCAGTCCAAATCCTGATGCACAAAGTCGGCCGCACTGAGGGCATGGGAAGTCTGTATCTATGATGTTTGATGATGCAGCTCTGTGGTGCTTTTCACGTGCAGCCTGGAGATAACTGAGTTGATCCTGCTCAAATTTGTCACATGCTAATCTGGTCAGAGACCACCAGTGAGTCCTGTTCTGAGCCATTTGCTCAAATTCTTTGGGATTGATGCCAGCCCTCTGGAGACTGCTCTTCAGATTATCTTTGAGGAGCTTATATAGAAGACCCTTCTTTCTTTTGCCCTGACTCAGCTCCCCGTACAAGATCTGTTCTGGGAGATGGTTGTCTTCCATTCTGATGACATGCCTGGTCCACCCAAGTTGTGCTCTCAATAACATTTCCTCAATGGTGGTTGTGTTTGCTCTCTCAAGGACCTTAATATTAGTCACTCTGTCCTGCCAGCGAATGCTCATTACTGAGCGGAGGGATCGGATGTGAAATTGCTCAAGCTCTTTGATGTGACGTCTATAAAAAGAGTCCACTTCTCAGATCCATACAGGAGAGAGGTTAGAACCACTGCACTGTAGATCTTCAATTTGGTGGAAAGATGGGTGTTGTGTTGGTTAAGAACTTTTGTTAGAAGTCGGCCAAGGGCCTGGATGGCTTTACTAATTCTGAAGGAAATTTCCTTATCAAGGGAACAGTCACTTGAGAGAGTGCTGCCCAGATACTTGAACTGATCCACATTTTTCTACTATGTGCCTTGGATGAAGATGGCTGGCACTGGGGCATTGGAATGAGGCGCTGGTTGGAACTAGGCCTCTGTCTTCCCAAGACTGATGATGAAGCCAAAGAGCTGGGATGCTTCAGAAAATCCATCAACGATGACCTGAAGGTTGTCTTGTCTGGGAGCCATCAAAGCGCAATCATCTGCAAAAAGTGCCTCGATAAGAAGCCTTTCCAATGTCTTGGTCTTAGCATTGAGTCTTCAAAGATCACAACGGGAGCCATCGAGTCGGTGGTGGGATGTACATTCCCTGATCCAAATCCCTTGTTACATGGTTGAGAACACAAGCAAAGAATAAGTTGAACACCAGTGGAGCAAGTCCACAGCCTTGCTTCACTCCATTAGAGATTTCAAATGCATCGGAAAAGTCACCACTGGCGAGTACTTGCACTGTCATGTGGTCATGAAACAGATGGATGATTTGTATGAAGTTTCTTGGGCATCCCAGTTTATGTAGAATAGCCCATAGACCCTCTCTGTTGACTACATCAAAAGGTTTGGTCAATCGATGAAAACTGCATACAGGTCCATGTTGCGCTCTAAACATTTTTCCTGGACCTGCCTTACAACACAGATCATGTCCATAGCACTACGACCTGGTCTAAAACCCCACTGCGCTTCTGGCAGATTCTCCTCAGATATATTTGCAGTGAGCCTGTTGCCTGCTGTACAGAGGAGAGCAATGCCTCTGTAGTTTCTGCAGTCAGCTTTGCTGCCTTTGTTTTTGAACAGTGATACAATAATAGCATCTTTGAAGTCTTGTGGCATTTCTTTTTCCTCCCAAATGCTACTCAGGATGTCATGAAACACCTCAATAATGTTTGGGCCTGCTCCTTTATACATTTTGCTGGGATACCAAACTTTCCAGATGCTCTGCTAGAGTTCAGTTGTTTGATGGCTTTTACAACTTCCTCAACTGACGGAGGGACATTGAGATCCTCTTTGATTGGTTTCTCAGGTAAATGGTCAAGGACATGCCAATTAACTGTGGATGGTCTATTGAGTCAACTACTGAAGTGTTCAGCCCATCTCTGTACGATTCCTTTGTCTTTGATGAGGGCTGTGCCATCTGCCAACTTCATGGGGACTGTGCCAGATTTAGATGGTCCTTAGACTGCTTTGAGAGAGTCAAAGAACATCCTTGTGTTGTTTGGATCTGTGTAATGCTGGATTTTTGCATCTTTCCTCTCCCACCACTCATCCTGCATTCTCCTTAATTCAGACTGGGCCTTGCTCTGTAGGTACTTAAACCTATCTTTCTTTGAAATGGAGGTGAGTTCATTCTGCCATTAATGTAAGTAGTAAGTACAGTGCTGACTTCAAGATGCTGGCATGAAAGGGAGCTTAGATGTATCATGGATATGCTTTAAAACTGTGGGGAGGGGGGAGTAGAATCCCAATTTGAATGTCACCTGACAGTTCTTGAAAAACATTTAGATCTAAAAAGGAGTGTGGAGGAGGGACAGAATGAGTAGAGGAAGCATAGCTGTTAATCTCATAATGACCTGCTGATCCAGTCTCTGCTTTGGCATGATGAAAGATCATTTAGTATCAACTGTCAAGTGAAGTCAGATGGTCTGCCCCAGCAGTGAAAAGTCTCTAGACGCAAAAATGAATAGGAAACCAAAAACTAACTAAACCTGTCATAGATTTACTGGATGTTGTCTTTGTAATGCTATTTAGTGCAATGTTGCTGTAACTTTCAAGTTAAAATATGTACTTCCCACCTTCTTAAACTGGCTGTGAAATTCTGAATTTGTGTTTGTTAGTTAACTATTATAAATCAGTTTTTCTGAAGGGTATTCGCTAAATCAAACTGTATGCTATTGCTGTATCTTTTACATCTTAAGTATGTTCAATTTTGCTACACTAATTAATTTAAAAGTTGGTAGTGATGGAAAGGTGGTGGAAATGGGTTTTAAACATTAATACAGGAGATGTATTACCCTGTGGAAACTAATTCTGTACTTCCTTTACTTGAAGATGTCATTTGATCAGAATAGCAGAAACCATTAACTTAGAGTAAAGGTAGAAGATCAGCTTTGAATGTATTTAAACAAGCATCTATTAACAGTGAATCCAGCCTCCGTTAGTGGCATTTTATGGGAATATTCTATATTTATTGAATAACTTACAAATAAGCATTGGCTTTATATCAACATTTAGAGACTAAAATGAAGTGTCAGAAGCTGTTCTGTTAGGAATATTAAAAAAACTGATGTACTCTATTTCATATCAGTCAGTTAAGTATAGATAAAGGTATAAGCTATCTTATTAGCGGAGTTCTGGTAGCAAAACTAATTACATGTTTTCACCAGTCTGCATCTGCACCCAGCACAATACTCCAGTTGAGGCCTAATCAGCGCAGAGTAGAGCAGAAGAATTACTTCTCGTGTCTTGCTTACAATACTTCTGCTAATACATCCCAGAATGATGTTTGCTTTTTTTGCAACAGCGTTACACTGTTGACTCATATTTAGCTTGTGATTCACTACTGGGTGACCTTGGGGAAATCACTTCACCTTTTCCCCTCGCATCCTTTTCTATTTAGATTGCATGGTGTTCAGAGCAGGGATTCTCTCTCATGATGTGTCTGTATGGTACCTAGCACAACTGTGCCCCAGTCTCAGCGACTTTGGGGTGCAAACAAATAAGTTCTAGAAAAGTATGTCAAACCATGTCATTTGCTGCGATTTGAAAACTCTTGCAGCGATTACTGTTATCCCACAGTGCCTATAGTTCTGAGACAAAGACTCGGTTTGGGCAGTGAGTGCATTCAAAAAGCAGAGTCACGTCTCACTGCTATGCGCAGATTCTCTTCCCAAACACCCAACCCTGACAGTTGGGCTGAGAGCCTTCCATTTCCATTGAAGCCAATGGAAGTTGAAGGCACTCCGCACTTTGTAGATGGTGCTCAGTTCTTTACAAGTTTGGGCTCGTACATTGCAGCCAATAGATTTTATGACTGCCATTGTGGATCAGGTCTCTGCTGTGTCTCTCATCAAGTTATTACTGGTGTCAGAAAATTGCAGCACTTTGACAAAAATGAAGTATGAGAGAAGACACACACAATGGTGGGGCTGACCGAGCCCGAAATTATGGGCTGCTGTTTTAACAGTGCATTTAGCTTTGACCTGAATATGAGAACCTTTCGAGACAGTTACTAATTTTTTAGTTTCCTTCACAAAAACATGATCATAAACCCTAATCCTGCAACCTACTCTGCATCGTTAGAGGGGTGTGCCTGCAAGGAGCAGCCGGAAAGATATAGGGCTTAATTATCATCCTTGCTGGCATCCTCAACAGAGGATGAAGTTTTGATGGCAGTAAAGACTGAATTAACCTAGACTGAATTACCCCTTGGCAGGGACTCCTACAGGGTCTCATTGAGGTACAGTGTAGGAGTTTGTATTACCATTGCCTGTGCTTTTATGTTCTGTGGATAAAAACAAAATGTTAAGTATCAGGTCAATAAATAAGGCTGTCTTCATAAGCTAGACTCCATAAATTGTAGAAAAAAGTTAAAAACTAAATATTTGCTTTCTATTTTTAATGTTATAATAAATGTTAATAGGACATTCTAGCAATTTAGAATTCTTTGTAGAAATAAACACGATCAGCAATAGAACCAATATCATTTGTCAGGCTCCACTACAATCAGTTTATCATCTTTTATGTCTGGCTTAAGGAGTTTTTCTGGATTTGTAGGAAGAAAAATATTCCACAAACTTTGGTACAACCTTTATTAAAATACATGAGTCATATTCTCATCTATGCTTGAGTTTGTAAGACTGCAGGTTTTACCAAATAGTCATCTTTCCAAAATTCAGTAACTTTGCTTTCTCTTTAAGCCTTCATTCATTTTGGATGGGTGTGTGTGTGTGTGTGTGTGTGTGTGTGTGTGTGTGTGTGTGTGTGTGTGTGTGTGTGTGTGTGTGAGTGTGAGAGAGAGAGAGAGAGAGAGAGAAATCAGTTTTATATATCTATCTAGTTGAATCTGCTCTTACAAACCATCATTTGGCACCACATTTTTTTTTTGAATCAGCACATCCAAAATGTACCAACAGCAGATAATTCAGATTACTAGATGTAAGTTTGAAGTGTAATCTTTCATAAATTACTATATAAAAATCTATGAAAAAATCCTCCCGCCCACCCAAACCCAAACAAAACACCACAACATTGAAATAATGTAAAAAGTAACTCCCACCTTCTAATCTTCATTTGGAACAATGTAAGGTGGATAGAAATGTTTATTCATTAACCTTTCTGATGCTGGAAAAACTAAAGGGTGTGCTCTCATCTTGATTGTCAGGGATTTGTCAGTTACTCACCATGCATTACAATGAGAATGTACAGTACAGTTGGGATCTTTAAACTGTTATGGACACAGATGACCCAGTTCTAATCTCAGATATCTATAGGCCTGAGCCAAAGTCCTTAGGAGCCCATTTAAAGACTGCCATTGACTTCAGAAGACTTTAGATGAGGCCTTATATCCTGTTGGTGTGAATAATAAGTATGCTTGATATATTTGATATTTATTTGCGAGACTGGGAATGTTTAGACATTTTTGGCATAGTGAAAAATAAGGTGTCCAAGTGACTTGATTTATTCTCTCAGAGTAAGGAGTGGCAAATTGAGGATCAAAGATAAAATTAAACATCCATTTTGACTTGGCACATTAACTTTGCCAAACTAAACCAACCTGCCTGAAATTTCATCTGCAGATGGATCTTATTTCAGGGGCAGAATTTTTCTAGCAACTACAGATCTACAACCTATCCTGAAGGACGATCGCTCACTCTCACAGACCTTGGGAGACAGCCCCCCAACCTGAAACAAATACTCACCAGCAAACTACACACCACACAACAAAAACACTAACCCAGAACCAATCTCTGCAACAAACCCTATTGCCAACTCTGTCTGCATATCTATTCAAGGGAGACCATCATAGGACCTAACCACATCAGCCACACCATCAGGGGCTCGTTCACCTGCATATCTACCAATGGGATATATGCCATCATGTGCCAGCAATGCCCCTCTGCTATGTACATTGGCCAAACCGGACAGTCTCCACACAAAAGAATAAATGGACACAAATCAGAAATCAAGAATTGTAACATTCAAAAACCAGTAGGAGAGCACTTCAATCTCCTTGGACACTCAATAACACACTTAAAAGTGGCAATTCAACAAAAAACCTTCAAAAACAGTCTTCAAAGACAAACCGCAGAACTGGAATTAATTTGCAAACTGGACACCATCAAATTAGGCCTGAATAAAGATTGGGAGTGGATGGGTCACTACAAAAGTAATTTTCCCTCTCAGTATTCACCCCTTCTTGTCAACTGTTGAGACTAGGCCACTTCCACCTTAATTGAATTGGCCTTGTTAGCACTGACTCCTCACTTGGTAAGGCAACTCCCATCTTTTCATGTGCTGTAATATATATACTGCTTACTATATTTTTCACTCCATGCATCTGATGAAGTGGGTTTTAGCCCATGAAAGCTTATGCCCAAATAAATTTGTTAGTCTCTAAGGTGCCACAAGGACTCCTTGTTGTTTTTGCTGATACGGACTAACACGGCTACCACTCTGAAATCTGGAAATTTTGAGGCAAATCTGATGAGACTTGAAAATTCAAAAGTGTAATGGAATTCTTTAGTAGTCACATGTCACAATGGCGATCAATCAGTCCGTATAAGTTCCTTAAGTGGCTCTCATCACTGTGGTATTTGTGCACTTGGAATAGAAAGTCCTAATTTATTTTGCTGTTGCCCTTAATAAAGACTAATGCCTTTGACCAGATCAGATTTAGGACACTGTGGTGGGAGATTAACAAAGCTATTAATTGCAGTTATATAAATATTGGGAACTGCTGTATTAATTTAGATTGAATAAGGGGCCTAATGAGTCAAAGGTGTTAACTTGACACTGAAACTGTCTGATATTAAACAGTTTAAACAAGGTTTGGGCTGTGATATACAGAGACCTCAGTCTGCTTAGTACTATGGCAAACAACATTAAAAATCCTTTTAAATCTTTTATTAAAGATACAGAAAGAGAAGGAAAACAGTTAAAGCATTAACACCTTGTGCCCATCAGGATCAGCCCTGCAGCAGTGTGGGTTGCCCTCTGTAGCCCCGCTATCGCAGACCTGTTCTCTCACTCACGAGCTGGAAATCCAAAGGTTCTCTGTACAGCTCTCTGCTCTGCCCGGAACCACTCACTCCCTACAGGGCTGGCATGCTGCTAACAGATGATCTCTGCAGGAGCAATGGGGGAAGACTGCGGTCCTGGTAGGGCAGAGCAGAGCTCCCAGCCAAGATTGCAAGGAGGAGGAGGAGGAAGAGTACAAGCATCAGGTAGGAATCATTCAACAGCAGGGTGGCCTCCCCTATGGACGGAGCTCCTCTTCCTCCTCACAGTCCTAGCCAGGGGTCTTTTCCCTGCCAAGACTGCAGCTGCTTCCTCCTCCCCCCTTGCAACTGCAGGGATCCTGTGTTGGTGATCCTGCAGCTGTGCAGGGAGCTCTCTGCAGCTCTGTTGTCATATGAGAGAGAGAGAGAGAGAGAGAGAGAGAGCAGGCAAAGCAAAGACCCCCAGCACTCCCAGCTGGTGAGTGAGAGAATTGGTCTGTGACAGCAGGGCAGCAGAGGGCTGCCTGCACTGCCAGGTGGCCTTCCCCATGACCGGGGGCTTGTCATCTGACTTCTCCTTGTAGTTCTAGCTGGAGGGCTAACTGCACCGTCATGAGCCTGCTGACACACAATCCCTGCAGGTGTAAGGAGCGGGGAAAGGCTCCAGTCCTGGTGGGTCAGACTAAAGACCCCTGGCCAGGATTGCAAGGAGAAGGAGACCCTAACGGCAGGGGAGGCCACCCCCCTGATGAATGGCTCCTGCGGCTGCCTAGGAGTACTCTACAGCTCCACTCTCTCTCACTCTCCCGCTGGGGGTGTCTGCTCTGACCCACAAGACCTGCTCATTCACTTCCATGACAGCAGAGTTGCAGAGGGCTCCCTGCACAACTGTGGGGCCAATGACACCCAATCCCTACAGGTGCAAGGTAGGGGTGTGTGTGTGTGTGTTCGTGTTCATTCCATTCTGGAGTGACAGAGCAGAGACCCTCAGCAAGGACTGCAAGGAAGAGGAGTAGAAGCCCCTGGCAGGAGCCATTCTGCAGTGGGGTGGCCTTGCCTGAGGTTGGGGGCTCATACAGGCCACTGACACTCAGCAGAAACTGAAATTAAATTAAAACTTATTTCCACTGAAATTCAAATAAAAATAAAAATTGAATTCTGCCAAGCCTACATATATTTAAAAGGTGGGTAAACAAATAATGATCATTTAAAGATCTTCATTCTAAATTCCAGAAGCGTGGCATTAAAAAGAACTGTGTTAGTGAAAGTCTACTCTCATACAAATTTTCCTTAGGGGAGAGTTAAGGCTGTAAATACACAGCAATTACTTAAGAAGCTAATTATTTATTAGAATGTGTGGCATTAATTATAAAAAAAGGTAAATAGCCAGGAAAATCTACAATAAGATTTAAGTTTTTCAAAAAAAAAAGGGCTACACAAACAAATCCCTTCTCCCCTAGTTACTACCTTTTGGAGAGGTAGATTATGTTCACCAATGGAAGAACCCCTCCTGTTAGTGTAGACAGTGTCTACACTGAAGCACTCTGCAGCTGTGCCGCTGTAGCATTTTAAGTATAGACATACTCTATCTCAGCCCTGATCTATGCTATGGAGTTAGGTCGACATAAGGCAACTTACGTCGACCTAACTGTTAGTGTCTACACTCAAATGTAGCCCGCACCAATATAACTTGCCCACTATCCTGACTTAACTCCACCTCTGCGATGGATAGACAGAGCAGACATTGTTGGTGGAACCTAAGCTATGACTTCCTGTAAGTTTTTCATAGTTGGTTTGTTTATAAATATGATGTTCCATTAAAAAAGCCCACTTGAACTAACTGATACTTATGTTTAACCATAACACTATCTTAAAGTCTGGTTGTATGCATACCTGAGCTGTACAATTTCCTCTTTTTAATTCTGAAACTTTCTTCTTTTCAAAGTGAGTGTAAAGCATTTTATATATGTACATACACGCATACATTGCACTTCCCCTCATTCCCTCTGCATCACTCAATTAACATCTAGGCAGTAGATCAATTGTTAAGACAAATCATACAACAAATTAGTAGGACATTTAAAAACAAAGCTGAAACTGCTGTCTAAATTATACAGGTTACCAAAGCCAAAGATAATTATCCACAAGAACAATGATGTATAATACACATAACAGACAAAGGAATCAAGAAATAACCAAACAGAATGAATTCCAAGGATTAGGAGACAACATACAAGAGTGAAGAATGAAATGCTTGGAATCACAAATCCAGGAATGGGGATTAGGAAAGTTTGAGACATTCTTGAAGAAATTCCCAACTATTAAGTCTGTGAAATAATACTGTGCTGTATATGTAAAGCACTGCATATAAGCAGAGAGTGAGCAAGAGTCAACACATATCAAAATATTATTGTACTAAAACTATTAGGAATAGTAAATGATTTTAATTTACATTGTGTTAATAAAAAGTCAAAGGATGGGATTTTCAAAAGCACTTGTAGTAGGGAGAGAGCCTGAGACATAAGAGGCCTGGTATGAGGCAGGACCTGCTCACAGAATTTGGCAAAAACAGGGCTGATAAAAAATACACATTTTTAAGAAGTGCTAAGCACAGAGTACTTACACAAAACATATTTTGATATCAAGTGGTACCAGAACATCCCAATATCAAGGATGGTACAAAAACATTTCCCAAGGATAACAGGAACATACTGAGCCCCCCTAAAAGATAAGGTTAGAATAACAGTACGTAATAAAGATGTTTTAATCAAACCAACATATACAAGGTGATGGGTAATAACTAGCCACTTTGGGGGCAGTAGCTAACTATGTCAGAGGCAGTACTAACGTTTGTATCAGGGTATAAAGATGTATCTCAGAGGGAGTATCTTTGTCCAGCTGAGGAGGGAGGGCGGGGGGAATGGAAAAAAGTCCTGCCATTCACTGAGCTGTGTCCATTGTCACGGGCGCACATGTCTTAGTATCCTCAGAGTCTGCCAGGTGCTATTACCATGCTTTGTTGACAATAAACCTGGCCTGGTGCCTTTGTGCCTTAATGAATCTTGTAGTCATTGGGTGGTTCACTTGAGGTCTGCTGTGCCGGCTGTCTGCACAGAGCTAGGGCAGCATGCAGGAAAAACACACACGCAGCCAAACATCTAACCACAGCACTCAATTTTAAGTTTGACTCTGCTTGCACTGAAGTCTACAATTAACTTCAATGGGAGCAGAGTTAGGCCCAGGCTGAGCACTTTTGAAAATTTCACACAGAATGTAGTTTAGTAAAGAACACTTACTGTTACTGTAATAAGATACTCCAAACTGTGTAGCGATGGACATCCCTATTTCTCAGGTCGCCAGGGCACAGAATGAAACATATTAACAGCATGATGATTTCTGTCACAATACATCTCCCACCCTGTCACATTACTGAAGTGCAGAATATCTATTGCAGCTAACTCTGAAAGTCATGGATTAAATTGTTAAAGTTCTGTATTAGATTTTACAGAATGAAGCCGACATGAAATAACTACACACACACACACACACACACACGACTATATCCAGTTCCCAAAAAAGATTAAAAACAAGACCCTGTACAAAGGAAATAGTTTTGTCAATATGACGACTATTTTAAAGGGGTTACAAAGCCCCTGATAGTGGCATTAACTACAAGACAAAAGCATGCAGTCTTGAATAATCTTTTACATGCCACTTTGTTCATGCTATTAAGATGCTAGTTGTTTCTTTGATTTATCTGATAATAAATTTTTGATGACTAGTAAGTTTCATAAAATGGCTCTGGTGCTGACATACATTGATTAATAAGTCTGAAGAATCGAAACTGTCAGGAATTCATGTGCAAGAGTAAATTACTGCCAAACATATATTAGATATTCCATAAAATACAGAATATAAAAGGTTGATTTGGTAATTTAATCTTGCATCAATTTGCTTGATATAATTTATATTCAGAATCACTGTCAACCCTTTGCATACCTTTCCTTTTTAAAATCAACATTAGAGTAAATCTTAATTTGGGACACTCAGGAATAAAGAGAAGAAAAATATTAAATGCAATAATCAAAGCTCACATTCAGGATTTAGTTTGGAAATCAAGTTCACTTCAGGAGATTAAGAAAATTGCCTTTGCAGCATTTCAGTTTTCATATTTAAAACCAATCTTGTGTATTACAATCCTAATCCTATACCACATCCAAATCCCCCTCTCTGAATTCACGGAGACAATTTGCACCTGTTAGCCCTTGCATGTGACCAGTCACCAAACATGGCGGGGCGGGAGGGGGGACTGGCCGGGGAACCATGCAGGTACAGATTCGTTTGCCTTACCCTCTCCCCAGGACAACTCCCAAATATATCTGTGTTTGGGTGTAGCAAGCCCTGCAGAACTACGCTTAATGGCATGCAAGGAATATAGATTTGGGTGTAAGGGAATGGGCTCTGGAAATCCTCTGTCTAGAAAGTGAAATTGCACCAGTAGTGCCATGAGGTGTAGGTAGTATTTGCTCCCATTACTTTTGCATGTATTTATCAATGCTTATTTTCCTGTGCCTTCATTACAGCATACTGTGTTAGAGTTTTGTCCAGAGATAGATTTTCAATCCTAGAAATGTGTATCTACCTATGCATTCATGTACTGAGTTTATAGACAAAAGGATTCACATCATCATGTTCCCAGTTCAGTGCAAGGTATGTTGCTGTTCCCATCTAACACTGAAGTTAGACTTCTTAAAACTGCTGGCAAAAAATATAAAGAGGACTAATATTCTTCCGTGTATTATTGCTTTGGTATATTTGGAGCAACTGAAATGGTCAATGCGCTAAATAATTCTACTTCTGGTTTATGCCCCGTACACTCACCTCAGACTATAATTTCCCTCATCAATGAATCAACCAAATGTAATAAAGAAGAGAAACTGTTGGATATTTCCTTCCATGGTTGTTTGAAATTAATTGGCTTTCAGTACACTAGATCTGCAAGGTTAAAATAGTGACAGAACATCAAGGGGGGAAAATGATATTTTGCGGCTAGAGTCAAAAGGATTTGACTGACCAGGAACAATACCAGTTCTGAACGATAAGATGTTTATTGTTTAGCTAGAGGAAAGCAGTAAGAATGGGAGTGGTTGGTGGGGAAGGAAATGTGTCTTAACTTCACAAGATGCTACAATCTAAGAAACTTTCTTGAAAAACTGAACCTTTTACAAGATTATCAAATATATACTATAAAATTAAATTTTAATACAATGTTTCTGGTCACAGCCATTTTCAGCATTGTGCCTTTGATATTATAAAGGACTATAAACAACACGTAAAACTGACTGTAGTGATACTGGCTAAAATAAAAAATTAGGACTTTTATAAAAGTGGAATCAAAGGCTGAACTGGAAGGGAGACTGACAAATTACACTGAGATCATTTCCACCTAAGCTTCTCACTGGATAAAAAGTTGATAAAACCTTCCATAAAATTAAAGACACTTCTCCAGCTACCTGATAGCCCTCAACAGTAAAAAAACTGCTAAGGATCACACAAAAACCTCAAATAATGCCAGACTGAAATAAGAAACTGGAGCTCAATAAAAAGCCAGCATGTAATAAAACAAGATATTACTGAGTAGAGAATAGAAATTGCAGACAGTTCTGTTTGATTATAAAAGCGCCACTTTTTAATTTATCTCTCAAATAAAAACAGCAAATGTGTACAGTAACTCTTCTTGCTTAGTTATAAACAACCTATACGAAAAGAAAACCAAGAAAGCAAGCCAACTGGATTTTGAAGATTACAAGGAGTTAATTTTACCAGTATCTAGTGTTATCGGTGTTAATTTCTGTGGCATGCTCCCTAGTCTCTAACAAATAATGTTTTCCACATTAGCTTCCCCCTCTCTGCTTGCTTTTCTGCCATGGTCTATTTTATCCTCCAAGTATTGGAATTCTAAGGATTTCCCCCATTCCACCTTATACTTCGTTAACCACCATAATGACCAGGTATGGTGGTCACCATCGTTTCACAAGGGAAGGTTAGACGAGACACCCTTCGAAGTATGTGGGTAAAGATCCTTAACTAGCTGCACTGCTAATGAGCAATTATTGACACTCCTTCAACTGAATGTATTATTTCTCTGAACAGTCAGGAGGGAAGACTGGGAGACGCCCTTGACTCCTTTAGAATAGTAGGCTCTGTGGCAAATGGCCAGCCTCACCAGGACCGTTACCACCAGAGCAGTGGGCCCTTATGTGGGCCTTACAGACATAAAAAAACGGATTGATAGAGCTTATGGCCAAAAGGGACCATTAGAGCATCTAGTCTAACTTCCTGCAGATTACAGGATATTAAATTTCATCCAGTTACCACTGTCTTGAGCAACAACTTGTGTCTGGCTAAAGATCATCATCCAGAAAGGGATCCATTCTTGATCTGAAGAGACATCAAGTAATGGAGAATCCACCACTTCCCTCGGTAGTTTGTTCCAATGGTTAATCACCCTCACTGTTAAAAATGCGTGCCTTATTTCTAATTTGAATGTGTCAGTTTTCAACTTCCAGCCTTTGGTTCTCATTATGCCTTTCTGTGTTAGATTAAAAAGCTTTCCAAGATACAATCACCCATTCTGATGGTATGGCCTATGTTTCTAGATGTGTAACTTTGCATTTGGCAGAATTAAAACACATTTTGTTTGAATGGGCCCATGTTACCAAGCTATCTAGATTACTCTGTATGACTGTCCTGTCCTCAATATGGTTTACCACTCCACCAATTTTATCAGCAGTGATTTATATTTACTTTAGGATCATTGATGAAAATGTTGAACAGTGTCAGGCCTAGTACGGATCCCTGCAGAACCCCACTAGAAACAGCCATATTTGATTCCCCATCAATAGCTAATTTTAGAGACCTGTCAGCCAATCTGAATCCATTTAACATGTACTTTACTAATATTGTATACTCCTAATTTTAAAAATCAGAATGTCATGCAATACTTAAGTCAAATGCCTTGCAAAAGTCTAAGTACATTAGAGCAACAGAGCATCAGACATCTCCTCACCCAACTCGTTTAGGACTCTTGGGTACAAGTTATCCAGGCCAGCTCATTTAGAAATGTTTATCCCTGGCAGACACTGTTCAGCATCTTCACTGGGTACTAATGGCCTGGAGAATACTGCCTGACATCAATGTCAGGCAAGATAATGGAGCAGCTGATATGGGACACAATAACGAATTAAAGGACGATAATGTAAATCAACAGATTTATAGAAAATAAATCCTGACAAACTAACTTGAGTCTTTTTTTTGTATGAGACTAAGTTTGGTTGATAAAGATAATAGTGTTGATGTAAACAACAAAGAGTCTGGTGGCACCTTAAAGACTAACAGATTTATTTGGGCATAAGCTTTCGTGAGTAAAAACCTCACTTCTTCGGATGCATAGAGTGAAAGCTACAGATGCAGGCATTATACTTAGACTTTTGTACGGCATTTGAGTTGCTACCATATAATATTTTGATTTAAAAACTAGAATGATTTAAAATCAACTTGGTACATATTACATCAATTAAAAACTGGATGATAGGGCCTAAAAATGCAACTGCAAACAGGGAATCGTCATCAACCAAGTGTGTTCCTAGGGGGTCTCACAGGGATCTGTTTTTGGCCCTTCGCTATTTAACTTTTTTTAATGAATTACCTAGAGGAAAACATCTATAAAAACTTTATCAGTGATGATTTTATAAACACAAAAATTGGGAGAGTGGTAAATAATGAAGCATATAGGTCACTCATTCAGAGTGATCTGGTTCATTTGGTAAACTGGGCGCAAGCAGCCAATATGAATTTTAATACAGCTAAATATAAAAGTATACTTCTAGGAACAAAGAATGTAAGTCACTTACATGATGGTAACTCTATCCTGGGAAGCAGTTACTCAGAAAAAGGGATTGGGGGGTGAGGGGGAGAGGGGAATGGATAATCAGCTGAACATAAACTCCCAGTGTGTGTGACGCGGTGACCAAAAGAGCTAATTCAATTCTGAAATGCATTAATAGGGGAATCTCAAGTAGGAGCAGTGAAGTTATTTTACTTTATATTTGGCATTGCTGCGACCACTGCTGCAATATTGTACCCAGTTCTGGTGCCCACAGTTCAAGAAGAATGTTGGAAAGGGTTCAAAGAAGAGCCACAAAAATGATTAAAGAATTAGAAAACATGTCATACAGCAATAGACTCAAAGAGCTTAATCTATTTAGCTTAACAAAGAGAAGGTTAAGGGGCAACTGGATTACAGGCTGTAAGTATCTATTTGGAGAACAAATATTTAATAATGGGGTCTTCAATCTAGCAGAAAGAGGTATAACAATCCAAAGGCCGAAAGTTGAAGCTAGACAAATTCAGAGTGGAAAAAAAACAGTGAGGGTAATTAACCACTGGAACAATTTACCACAGGTCATGGTGGATTCGCCAACTACTTTGATGCTTTTCTAAAAGATATACTCTAGGAATTTTGCAGGAGGATAGGGGGAGGTTCTATGGGCTGTGTTATACAAAAGGTCAGTCTAGATGATCACAATGGTTCCTTCTGGCCTTGGAATCTATAAATCATCTTCATAAGATCTGAATACACCATCCTACTACTTTCCAAATACAGAACAAATATTTATTATTGAACACGTCTACCTTTTCTGCAGCATTATTAACTAGTAGCTGAAAACCCATGCTGTTGCATGGGTGTGATAGTTGGGCCAAATAATCCATCTGTGCAGCCTACCTCATACAACTACTGCAATTGTTGCATGCAAATTAGCTGTAGAGTAAAGGTAGTGATTGGTTGAGTTGCTTCCAATATCACAATGGCCTAATCTCTTGGCATGGCACACAAGATACATGCCTGTACACTGCACAGGTATAATTCATAAAGGCAAATGGCTGAGAAATTAAAAACTGGACAATTATAGACCACAAATCCCACAGATGACTGAACCTGGTAATACTATAAATACATGGTTCTCAACCATGTTTGTAGCGGTTTCTATTGCTTCACACTGACTCAACACACATTCTAGGCTTTAGAGTGACACACAGGCTAGAGTGATAATCCTGGAATCTTCTTATATAGATTTTATCTCCTCCATTGAATGAATAATGGGCCTATACCATTGCTAGGATTTCTTTTGTTCCTAATACACATAAAATACTCATTATTCTTTGCCCTGCCCGACATGGACTTTTACCTGATATCTTTAGCCTCCCTTATCAATTTTCTACACTTCATAATGCCTAAATTATATTGATAGCTATCTATTCCCCCTCACCCTCCCATTTGTCATATATTACCTTTTTATTTCTAATCACTGTCTTCATTTTGGCTAAAAGACTATTCTGGTTTAGTGGCAAAGTTGTCCTCTCTCTTGACTGTGGAACTGTGGCTTTCAGACAGTCTAATAAAGTCTCCTTAAGAACTCCCAATTTTCATTCATATTTTGTCTGTCTAAACTGATCTTGGAGACCCTTGCTTGAGGAACAGATGTAGGTAGACACATTTGTACCATGTCTAGATCTCTGGGTTGCCCTAATTTAGCTCAGACAGTCTATCTGTAGTATTGCATAATATTCTAAGTTTCAAAATGAATTTGTATTTCATAAAAGAGATAATGGCAGTATCAGTAACATGACCAATATTTATACATGTAATATTTATATCTGTCATCTAGATCAATGATATCTCTACCTAATAAAATTGAGCTCTTTGTTTATAAATTCAAATATACACACACGTACTTCCTGTTTATCTTTTAGAATGGGTTCCAAGCTACGTCAGGGGAGAGTTACACATTAGCATGTAAATGTTGTCTAAAGATGTCAGGAGTTTGAATAATCTATTGTCTCTGTTGGAAATAATGTACTAATATATTTATACATTTTTAAAATATAGCCAATGAATAAAAACACTGAATCAGAATATGATGCAATGTATTAAAATAAAATATACAGTACTGTGCTTTCGATACAGCAAAAGCTAAGAGAATAACATTTTTAGAGAACGAAAGTGATTCCCCCCATCTGAAGCTGCTTACTGCATAAACTAAAAAAGAAGAGTTCGCTGCTTACTTTAAGATCTTTATTGGTAGGACTAAAATGTATGAAACAAACTCCTTAAGAATAAAGTCCTGTTTATACAAGTAAAGTGCCATGGGCTTGACCCTGCACATATTGAGCAACTTTAACCTGCATTGATTTCAGCTTGCAGGAATTGCAGCACTTCAGATAATCTGGCATTACATAAGTCACTGAGGGTCCAACATGCACAACTGAAGTTAGTAAAAGTTTGCAATTGTTTTAGAGGGGGAGCACGATCAGGTGATAGACACATGCTTAATTTTATTCATGTGAACAGATCCACTGAAGACAATGAGACTAATTGCATTCCTAAAGTTAAGTATGTGCCTATATGTTACATGAACCCCTCTTCTTAACAATCTACCAAAAAAGTCAGTGTTAGCAAATAGAAAAGGGCTGTCAATTAATTGCAATTAACTCACGCGATTAACTAAAAAAATTAATCGCAATTTAAAAAATTGTGATTAATTGCAGTTTTAAATTGCATTGTTAAACAATAGAATACCAGTTGAAGTTTATTAAGTATTTTGGATGTTTTTCTACGTTTTCAAATATATTAATTTCTATTACAACACAGAATACAAAGTGTACAGTGCTCACTTTATATTTATTTCTGATTACAAATATTTGCACTGTAAAAAACAAAAGAACTAGTATTTTTCAAGTCACCTCATACAAGTACTGTAGTGCAATCTCTTTACTGTGAAAGTTGAACTTATAAATGCCATTTTTGTGTTACATAACTGCACTCAGAAGCAAAACATTGCAAAACTTCAGAGCCTATAAGTCCACTCAGTCCTACTTCTTGTTCAGCCAAACGCTAGTTTGTTTACATTTCTGGGAGATAACGCTGCCCACTTCTTATTTACAATGTCACCAGAAAGTGAGAACAGGCATTCACATGGGACTTCTGTAGCCGGCATTGCAAGGTATTTACGTGCCAGATATGTTCAATATTTGAATGCCCCTTCATGCTTCGGCCACGGTTCCAGAGGACAGGTTTCCATGCTGATGATGGTCATTAAAAAAAATAATGCGTTAATTACATCTGTGACTGAACTCCTTGGGGGAGAATTGTATGTCTCCAGGTCTGTTTTACCCGCATTCTGCCATATATTTCATGTTATATTAGTCTTGGATGATGACTCAGCACGTGTTGTTCATTTTTAAAAACACTTCCACTGCAGATTTGACAAAACACAAAGAAGGTACCAATGTGAGATTTCTAAAGATAGCTCCAGCACTCGACCCAAGGTTTAAGAATCTGGAGTGCCTTCCAAAAATTGAGGGACAAGGTGTGGAGCATGCTTACAGAAGTCTTAAAAGAGCAACACTCTGATGCAGAAACTACAGAACCCAAACCACCAAAAAAAGAAAAATCAACCTTCTGCTCAGAGGATGGAAATGAATATGCATTAGTCCGCATTTCTTTGGATTACCACTGAGCAGAACCTGTCATCAGCATGGATGCATGTCCTCTGGAATGGTGGTTGAAGCATGAAGGGACATATGAATCTTTAGCGCATCTGGCATGTAAATACCTTGCAACGCCAGCTACAACAGTGCTATGTGAATGCCTGTTCTCACTTTCAGTTGACATTGAACAAGAAGCAGGGAGCATTATCTCATGCAAATATAAACAAACTTGTTTGTCTGAGCGATTGGCTGAACAAGAAGTAGGACAGTGGACTTGTAGGCTCTAGAGTTTTACATTATTTTATTTTGGAATGCAGTATTTTTGTACATAATGCTACATTTGTAAGTTCAACTTTCCTGATGAAGAGATTGCACTACAGTACTTGTATTAAGTGAATTGAACAATACTATTTCTTTTCTTTTTTACAGTGCAAATATTTGTAATCAGAAATAAATATAAAGCGAGCACTGGACACTTTGTATTCTGTATTGTAATTGAAATCAATATATTTGAAAATGTAAAAAAATCCAAAATTATTTAATTAAATGGTATTCTATTATTGTTCAAGCATGTAATTAATTGCAATTAATTTTCTTAAGCACCCAACAGCCCTAAAATAGAGCTCTAGTTACTTCAGAAACAAAAAACAAAATCAACCCATTATGTTGGGCTTTTTCTAGCAATACAACAGCAATTGGGTTCTTAACTCGTCCACATGATTATTAGCTGCTAGGATATGACCTCACCATCAGCAACTATTTCTCATATCATACTGGTGTAAAAAATGGATTTTGCTGTGTTATTGCTACATCGGACATTCAACTGACAAAGATACTTAATTTTTGCAGGCGAGACCACCAACCAAATATTTCTGACTTTGTGATAGTAGCATTCATTCTTTGCACATTTTCAACATAAATGGATTTAAGGAATATTGTGAAGAATAATTTGGAGACCAATTACATTCAATAAGAATTACTGTTTCCCGAGAAACATACTACCTCAAGCATTTGTATCTAAACCAAATTTCTCATGAAAGGCCATAGTAAACTATTGTACAAAATCTATTACGAGTATGAGTATGTAAATTGAGTTTTTACTTTATTTAATTTGCTATGGAGTGTCTTCTCCCCTAATTTCACAAGTGTAATTCCTAATAAACTCTATTAATACTGTTAAATTCTTATCTTCATCTGGATTTCCAAGCATACAAGAGTTTTAGGGCTTGTCTATACTTACCGCGCTGGTTCGGCGGCAGGCAATCGAACTTCTGGGTTCGATTTATCGCGTCTAGTCTGGACGCGATAAATCGAACTCAAAAGTGCTCCCCGTCGACTCCGGTAATCCTGCTCGCCGCGAGGAGTACGCGGAGTCGACGGGGGAGCCTGCCTGCCGGGTCTGGACGGGGGTAAGTTCGAACTAAGGTATGTCGACTTCAGCTACGTTATTCACGTAGCTGAAGTTGCGTACCTTAGTTCGATTTGGGGGTTTAGTGTAGACCAAGCCTTAGACTGTACACTCTGAGGCAGAGACTGTCTTCTTTGTGTCTTGCACCGTGCCATACATATGGTTAGCATTAAACAAATTTACAACAATGGAACAACAACAACAACGGAATCAGATAAAGGATATTTCAGAGTGATGTTTTTATTTAGTGCATTACTTTGAACATCTTGCCAGCTTCCTTTCTAGTTGCTGAAAATAAATTAGTGAAATATTCTTGTCTAATACAAGCCATAAAAATCATATTTAATGAACTATGTCCATCGAACCCAAGGCAGCTGGGATTTGCTTCAGTCACAAAACAGCTGGGTGATTGGAGGAGTGGTTCATTCTAAAAGCATCTAGAAAGGCGCTTTTCTTTAGGTGCTGAACTGCTTTAATGTGGATCATTTTGAATGTTATTGCTATTAGAAGTGATGTTTTAGAAGATAAGTGAGCAAGAAGCAGTCTGCACAGGGATGCCTATGTGCCAAATGCCATTAAGTGATATAGTCTCAGCATGACATTTGTCAAGCCTCTGTCTCTGTTAAGAGTTAATGGATCCATTTTTAAAATGGCTTGCTCCCCAACCAACTTTCTTAATGGGAATGCAAGAAAAGACTGTTACTTACCTCTCGTAACTGTTGTTCTTCGAGATGTGTTGTTCACGTCCATTCCAATTAGGTGTGTGCACGTCGCATGCATGGACGTCAGAAACTTTTTCCCTTAGTAGCTCCCATCAGGACAGCAGGGGAGCCCCCTAGAGTGGCACCCTTATGGCTGTGTGTATAGTACTCTGCTGGCCCGACCCCCCTTTGGTTCTTTCTTGCCATGGACTCTGACAGAGGGAAGGAGGGTGGGTTTTGTAATGGACGTGAACACCACATCTTTAAGAACAACAGTTACGAAAGATAAGTAACCGTCTTTTCTTCGAGTGATTGTTCACATCCATTCCAATTAGGTGACTTCCAAGCTTACCATTAGAGGAGGGCAGGAGTCATGGAATGATTGATTGAAGGACAGCTCTGCTGACCGATGCATTATCTCTGGCCTGTTGATTGACAGCATACTGAGCTGTAAACATGTGCACTGAAGACCAGGTGGCTGCCTTGCAGATCTCCTGGATAGGGATCTGCGCCAGAAAGGCAGTTGAAGATGCTTGCGTTCTGGTTGAATGGGCCGTAAATCGCTGGAGCTGGAATCTTGGCCAGCTCATAGCACGTGTGAATGCAGTCTGTGATCCAGGACAATACGCATTGTGCAGAGACTGGAAGGCCCTTCATTCTATCGGCTATGGCAACGAACAATTGGGTTGATTTGCGGAAAGGTTTGGTGCGCTCTATGTAGAATGCTAAGGCTCTTCGAACATCCAGCGTGTGTAGGCTGCGGCGTCTCGGGCATGTGTGGGATTTTGGAAACAACACGGTCAAGCAAATGTCCTGTCCCATGTGGAATTGGGAGACCACCTTGGGGAGGAATTTGGGGTGTGGTTTAAGCTGCACCTTGTCCTCATGAAACACTGTAAGGGGGTTCAGAGGTGAAAGCTCTCAGTTCGGACACCTGCCTTGCTGATGTAATGGCCACCAGGAATGCTACCTTCCAAGAAAGGTAGAGGAGGGAACAAGTGGCCAGGGGCTCAAATGGTGGGCTCATGAGTTTGGAGAGGACCAGGTTCAGGTTCCAGATTGGAACTGGCAGGCGAGAATATGGGAACACTCTCTCCAGCCCTTTAAGGAATTGCCCAACCATGGGATTTGAGAACACCGAGCATGCAGACTCCCCTGGCTGGAAAGCGGAAATGGCCGCCAGGTGCACCCTGATGGACGAAAGGGACAGACCTTGTTGCTTAAGGTGTGGGAGGTAGTCCAAAATAACCGGGATAGGAAACTAAGCGGTTGACGACACTTGTGTTCACACCAGCAGGAAAACCTTTTCCACTTTGCCAGGTAGGTAGCCCTAGCTGAAGGTTTCCTACTATCAAGGAGAATCTGTCTCACTGATTGAGAACACTGGCTCTCCATGGGATTTAGCCACGGAGTTTCCAAGCCATGAGATGTAGAGACTGTAGGTTTGGGTGGAGAAGGTGCCCGTGGTCCTGCATGATCAGATCTGGGTAGAGGGGCAGGGCTATTGGTGTATGCATCCCTAGCGACTTTAGGGTGACCCTCGAGTCCTTAAGGCCGTGCAGCCTGGAGTCTGTTTGCTCCAAGAAAAGGCCCGAGCCCTCAAAGGGGAGGTCCTGGAGAGTATTTTGGACCTCTGGAGGGAGGCCCGATGCCTGAAGCCACGCTGAGCGTGACATGACTACCCCTGAGACAATGGCTCTAGCTGCAGAGTCAGCTGAATCGAGGGAGGCTTGCAGCAAAAAGTCTTGGCTACTGCCTTTCCTTCCTTGATTAACACAGCAAACTCTGAGTGCAAGTCCTGGGGCAGGCGATTCTTAAACTTGGACACGGCTGTCCAAGAATTGAAGTTATGTCTATTAAGGATTGCCTACTGGTTGGCTATACATAGTTGGAGGCCCCCGGATGAGTAGACCTTTCTACTGAAGAGGTCCAGACGCTTGGCTTCCTTGGCCTCTGGGGCAGAAGCTTGTTGGCCCTGGCGTTCCTTTTCATTGACTGCTGAAACAAGCAGGGAGTCGGATGGCAGAACAGGAACTCACAGTACTTGGATGGGGCAAAGTATTTCCTTTCTACCCCCCTTGCTGTTGGTGTGATGGAGGCTGGGGTTTGCCATATAGTGTTGTAATTTGTCTGTATTGTCTTTATGAGAGGGAGCGCTACTCTGGAGGGACCCCTGGGAGCCAGGATGTCCACCATCAGATCCTCCTGTTTGACTGTTTCTTCCGCCTGGAGTCCCATATTGAGGATGATCCTGCGGAGCAGCTCCTGGTGAACCCTGTGGTCGATGGGGGGCGGTCCTGAGACCGATGTACCTGCTACCGCCTCGTCTGGGGAAGAGGAGGACATGAGTTGCTGCTGGTTGCCCTCGTCCAGACCCTCTTGTGGATCCCCACAGGCCTAGGTTACATCAATGCCCAATGGGCCTGACACCTGCTGAGGTGTCATAATGCTTGGTACCGCCGCTGGCACTGGGCCTGCCGTTGCCAGTTGCTCTTGGAGATCAGATGGCAGCCTGGAGAGAGTGGCCTCTCTTGCCATTGATGTGTGCCTGTGAGGTGACCTGGAATGGTGTCATAGAATGCCCGGACCTGGATGCTCTGGAGATGGTGCCCTGTTGCTGATGGTAGATTCATGGGATCCAGAAGGGCCACTGTGGCTGCCAAGCTGAATGCGACTCTCTGCTGGCCATGGTCCAGTGCCTGCTATAGCTGGAGCGACCAGAGTCAGTCTCAGAGCTGGAGGATGCCGACGGAGGGGACCAGGGTGATGCTGAACCTTAAGCGGCTGTAGGATGCTGTGAGGTGCGGGCCAGAGAGCGGTGCCTGGTGGACTGGGATCACGAACGGTACCGGGAATCTTGGGACCGGGACCTCTCACTCTGAGCCAGTGAGGTTGCTGGAGCGGCGGTCCAGTGCCGGACGACTGATGGCATTGGGGAATGGCGTCTTGACATAGATGCATGTACCGCGGGTACATTCGCCGCCGATGCCGTAACCTCTCGCTGGGTCACAGGTACCGGTGAGTAGCGGGACACCAAACTCGAACGGGAACGGTGCTGTGAGTGGTGCTGGGATGGTGACCTCGAGCAGCACACCATTGCTGGCTTCCCTCTGGATGGCACCCTCTTGGGCAGTGCAGGAGGCTTCTCCCTACAGAGGAGATGATTTGACGCCAACAGCTCAATGAGGTCTTTCGCTGCCTCGAAAGTGTCGGGTGTGGACGGGTGTTCCACGACCTCCTCCAGACATTCATCAGGACTGGACTCACTGAGGGCTCTGGTGCCAGAGTTGACGGTGCTGGTTCTTGGCTTGGGCCCCCAATCAGTCTTTACGCGCCAGGAGCCTCTGAGTGTCTTGGTAGCTCTTCGGCACCAACTAAGCATCACAAGAAAGGGGAAAGAGGGCGCTCTCCCCAAAGAGGTCAACCGGTGCTGAGGTTGGTTGTCCCGCCTAGGTGCCGGCAATTTTCAGGGCCTAGGAGATGCCAGATCGCACACCGATGCCAGGGCACTTTGCACCGAGGTAGCCAGGTCTGGTGCCGGTCAGTCTGGGGCCGCTGGCTGTAACACAGCTTCCATGAGCAACTGCTTAAGACAAAAGTCTTTCTTTCTTAGTGCACGGTTTGAAGGCACTGCAGATTTTGCAGCACTCTGCCTGATGAACCTCTCCCAGACACCTGAGACAGGAGTTGTGGGGGTTGCTGTTAGGCAGAGACTTATGGCACGTGGCACAAGCTTTGAAACCCTGGGCTTGCGACATGCCCCACAGCCCAAGGTTGGTGCTGGAATTAGCTTCTAGACACGTGAATACAATATAATTATCTGATAACTATCTAAGAACAACTAACTAGAAGACTGAAAGGCTAAGGGATCACTCGCAAGCGAGAGAGAATATTCCAACGCCGCCATGGACGGTAAGAGGGAACTGAAGGGGGGTCAGGCCAGTAGGTACTATCTACATCGCCATAAGGGCACCACTTTAGGGGGCTCCCCTGCCATCCCAACAGGAGCTGCTAAGGGGAAAAGTTTCCGATGTCCATGCACGCAACGTGCGCACACACCTAATTGGAATGGACATGAACAGTCATGCAAAGAAGAAGTGTGACTTACTCTTCTTCACAAAGAGTCTTGTCAAAGTTTTTGACTCTAAATTGACTGGCCTGTGGGGGGGGAAAAAAGCTACCTTCTAGAAATTTAACAAAAGGTGTCAGTTCTATCATAATTCTGCTTCTCTGAACCAAAGAGGTCAAACAAGGCAACAACCACCATTAGAGCAAGTGTTAAAAAGTAAGTGTTTGGCTCTACAACAGCTTGAAAAATGTTGGAACTTTGAATGCTACTCTAAACAGTCAGTTCTAGGAAATTATTTAGCTTTAACTGAGATTATGTCATCGGGCAATGACTTTAATAGACACCACAATGACAATAGGAAAAGCATTCGCCTTTCTGAAGCAAATATAAATGAACAAAGAGCAATTTCCATATATGAAATGATCAAGCGATCGTGATTAATGCCCAAAATGTACTCAAAGAACAGCCTCCTGAAGAAACTACATGAAAAACGCTAGCAACTAAACCCATCCCCAATCCTCCATCTTCTGCTTATCTGGACTTTAAGATTATTAGTGACTTGATGAAGAAGTGGTAATCTACTACTGACTTGCATCAGAGGCTTTTAATTCTTCAAGAGAGTTTCATTCACTGTTGTGTTTCAAACATTTATGACTGTCTGTACTTGCCCCAGTATATTATAACCACTAAATCATACAATCCATCATCTCTTTGTCACTATTCTAGACATAAAATCCTGTGAGAATGTGCTTACAACACAAAGGTCACTTTGAACGTTGACTAGAGACATGAATAAAAAATAAAACATTTAATTAAATCCTTCAAAGCAACGAGGCTGCCATTACCCATTACAGCTTAGAAAAAGTTTTTCAGCTACTTCTCAGGTACTCACATGAGACCACATGTGGTAGTTTAATTGCAAGCACAGGATAAACAGAATCAGTGCCCA
This sequence comes from Malaclemys terrapin pileata, assembly GCF_027887155.1. Classification (NCBI taxonomy): domain Eukaryota; kingdom Metazoa; phylum Chordata; order Testudines; family Emydidae; genus Malaclemys; species Malaclemys terrapin. Next base: position 246,642,979 of record NC_071506.1, read on the forward strand.
AATTCAGCCATTACCTGTACTTTCAAAAAACTATCATATGCCTGGTCCTTAATCTTTATAGCCCTTATTAGGCTGTGGGCTTGGCTTAGTGACCATATTTCCATCTGTGACCCACAGAGAGCTGTGCTCAATGGGCTCACTGCATTTGCTAGAAATTGACCAGAGCATGACATATTACTCACCTGTTAGCACAACTCTTCCCTCAATAATGAGGGCTGAAGCATTACCTAGTATCATTTCTCATGAAGTGTAAGAAAATTAAAGGAGATGAAAGACCCTACTAAAAAGAGCAGCTGAATTGAGTAGTGGTGGCTAACAGGGTCCTATTTGGACAAAAATAATATGATTCTTAATTTTGTATTTCGTGCCTAGATACCATCTTGAAGTAAGTATTAAAAATGTGCATATAGGTAAGTATGTGGATAGACATTTTAACCATAGGCACATACATTCTTCAGATGCATTAGCCTTACCGGTCAGGTAGTAACTAGGGCAAGTAACTATGGAAAGGATGAAAGATGTAATTAACACTAAAAAAAGTTTGCTTTAAAATGGCTGGTAGCTGTGAGGAATCAGGGCCTGCAGCAGACTAGTCTCCAGGAAGACTCATCAACACAACTGGCCTGCAGCAGGCTGCCTGATTAGCCACGCAACCTGACTGGCTGCAGAGGTCAGCAGGCTGGCTCTTCGCTATGCAACTTAACTGACTGCAGAGGTCAACTCAAGCCAGCAGAAGCAGCAGCTCACTGTCTTCTCAAAGCTCATAAAAGCCACTGTGCCTGCTCCTGCATTACCTTGTTCCTGCTGCTCTAGCCTTGCACCCAGCCTTGCCTCTGTCCTGCCCCTGCCTTGAACCCCTCCTGGTTGCTCCAGTTTCTGACCTCCGGTTTGACCCTGGGCCTTGACTCCTGATTACGGATGCTGGCTCAAAACCTGGTTCTGGTACCCAGTTTCTGCCTTCTGGTTTGACCCTTGGCTTTGGCTCCCAACGACTGACTATGACTCTGACCACTAGGCCTTCTGTCCGCTCCAGCCACTAGGCTAGACTGCCTTCATTCTGGTCAGTTGACATATTGAGAAGCCCTCTAATTGGGGCCAGCGGCTCTCAGCGCTAGCACTGACCCTACTAAGGCCCCAGCAGAACTGGCGGATGCCATCCAGAACCTGCAGTCGCAAGTAACCACCCTGTAATCACAGACTGTGGCCCTTTAGGCACAGATTGCTCTGCTGGTTTCTCCTGCTCCACCCCTCCCAGAGCTGAAGATTCTACTGCCCAACAAATCTGATGGAGATTGGGACAAGTTTTGGGGATTCCTGCACTAATGTCAGCTCCTGTTCCTCCTATGCCCCCCGACCATTTCCCACAGACCAGACCTGTGTGGGGCTCACCTTAAATTTGTTGACTGGGGGAGCCTTGGCCTCGTCTTCCCCACTCCTGGAACAGTCCAACCTCCTCTTGCAACAATTAGAGGAATTCATTCAAGCTATGTTCATCATCTTTGGCGACCCCAAAGGGTGCGGACCAACAAGACAACCCTTTAGGCCTTATGGCAGGAGGCTGGCCTGTAGCAAAGTACACTGCTGAATTTTGTCTTGTGGTTTCTGACGATACGTGGAATGACGTGGCACAGCACCACCATTTCCACCTGGGGTTAAATGAGGAGGTGAAGGAGGAGCTTTCCCGGGTGGAGCTTCCATCCAGTTTGGACAGCCTGATTGAACTGTGCATCAAAATCCAGGATCACCTTGCAGAGCGGCATCCTGAGCGTACCTCAATTTTCCAGAAGCTGCCATCCCCCAGGCCTCTGACACCCCAGGCACATGGGTCTTCCTTGACATCAGAGCTCATGCAGGCCAACCAGGTTCACCTGCACCTCTCCGACTCGGAGAAGCACCAACCCTGGGCTTTAAGCTTTACCTATATTGTGGGAGACCCAGCCATCTTGTCTTGATGTGTCCAGCGATGACTCAGGCAGAACCAGGGCCAGAAAATGCCAGATCCCCAGCTCCATGCAGATTTCAGGCTGCTAATACACACAATTTCTTCTCCTTCCTCAAAATTATGAGTGACATTATTTAAACAGAATAACTTCTTTTGTAGCAAATCACCCATTTAACAATGATGCTTTGTCTCAGTGTAAGAGTTAAGCTGTCTGGGTCTATCAAATACTGTAAGGTAATTTTTAAAGTTTTCTCTTGGTTGAATGATCCAGTGGAATCAAAGAGTTCAATTTTGCATACGGTTACAGACATCTTATGGAGGAAATTACTACACCTACTTCTCAGCCTGGTGATTTGCTTAATGAGGGGGGAGAAAAAAGGTACAGTACCTTGAATATTGCTGTGAAAGAAAAAAAAAGTTGGAGGAGGAAGAAAAGCAAAAGCCTACGATTAGACAGAAGAGAGAAAAATCATCAGGAAGAAATTAGTTCTCACATCTTTTACAATCATAGTTAGTTTGCTTTAGGATATAAAATGTCAGTTGACCTGTTAACCTGACTGTGCCACCTCTTACAAATTACACCGCACAAAATCAAATGCAAGTCAAAAAATATGTCTGCAGCAGGTCATATCTAAAGGAAACAGGTTGGGAGAGGGGAGAACAGAATCTCTTTTCCCTCCACCCACCCCATGAGTCTGGGCAGTCTCATTATTCCAGGTGTTCTAACAAAAGTATAGCCAATATTCTCAACACATGGTCCAAAAATCATTCATGTATACACTGAAAGTTTAAAGAAACATTTTTTCTGTTTATTTGCATGTGCGTATATTTTGTGGTTATGTATTTTGGTTACATTAAGAACGGTTTCATACCAGTGCAGGAGCAGTTTAATGTCTACACAATTCTAATGTCATTGTTTCTCTGAATTCTCCCTTTATTGCAAAACCACAATAGTAACTGACAAAAATGTGCACATAATTCTGAAAGGAACTCGCCTCTGTTTAACTTCTCATGGTAGAGTAAACATATGAAAGCTTTAATTAGGTCCTTGGAACTCCACAATAGTTCTCCAAACATCCATGAATGTTTTTGTTAGTATTTCATTAAGAATTCCTTACCTATGTTGCTCACTGAACAGAAATATAAAATTACCACCAGAGATTGCAAAAACACATTAATATATTACAATATAGAGACCACTCTGCTGGCACACAGGATTTTATAAAAACACACTCCCACCTGTGACCCTATTCAGCTAAAATTCTCTACGTGACAGTTCAGCAGGAGTCTATAAAAGTCACTGCTGGATCATTTATAAAATTCCATGCAGAAGCTGTACTTGTCAGTCCTATACTCTGTATACCCTTTATCACCACCTGTAACACTTTGCTTTTTTTGTGGATTTGTTTTCACTGGTTGCTGATAAAAGTTGTCAGAGAGGCATTTACATATTTTTATGGAAAAAACGCACCACAAGTTATAGAGTTTCCCTCAGTTTCAATATTTGGAACAAAATATTTTAGTGTACAGATTGCAGTTTTTGCTGCATTATTTTAATATTTCTAAAATTAGTTGTCAGAGTTAAAGCCTGATGTAACTCTCCTGCTTATTGTTCTAAACTAACTGTGGACTGGCAACGTAAAAAAGTCTTCAACAAGAAGAACATCTTTCAACCCACTGACCCATCAGAGAAACTCTTTCCTAAACAAAAACATTTATCATTCAAATCCGTTCCCTTCACAGCTAATCTCAATGTGTGATCACCACCACCAGGTGAAACTATTTTCAACAAATACCTGTTTCAATTTGTAAACCGCTATGGCACATCCCTAAAAGTATTACTCCTAATGTGACTTGCCAAGCCCTGCTCTTGTAAGCCTACCACCTTTCCTCAATGAAGTTTATAAATTGAACACCAAAAGCAGGGACAGTGTCATACAAGAACATAAGAATGGCCATACTGAGTCAGACCAAGGGTCCATCCAGCCCAGCATCTTGTCTGCCGACAGCAGCCAGCACCAGGTGCCCCAGAGGGAGTGAACCTAACAGGTAGTGATCAAGTGATCTCTCTCCTGCTATCCATCTCCACCCTCTGACAGACAGAGGCTAGGGACACCATTCCTTACCCATCCTGGCTAATAGCCATTAATGGACTTAACCTCCATGAATTTATCTAGTCCTCTTTTAAACCCTGTTATAGTCCTAGCCTTCACAACCTCCTCAGGCAAGGAGTTCCACAGGTTGACTGTGCGCTGTGTGAAGAACTTCCTTTTATTTGTTAAATACCTGCTGCCCATTATACGTATGGATAATGTATTTTCCTAATATGGCTAAGCCATACTTTTTTATTCAGAAAATTGACCCACAAGAAAGTAAACATTTAGGAATTTACAGTGATGTGTGTATAGAGCTGCATATTTTTAATTAAAATCTAGCTATTGTGTAGGCTGTGAAACCGCTAAAAACCATTATTGGACTTGTTTTGAAATTTATGGAGCAATGACTTATTATACACATTTACATGCACTTACCTTAACAGGAAATTATTTAGTAAGTAACATAGCAAAAATTTTCTATTTTCTTGGTATCAATGCTTGGTGTGCAATCAAGCTGCAAGGACTTTGTCAAATGCTCCATAGTAAAAGCTATAACATAATACAATAAAGATCAATACTTACTACTTATATGTTTCTGAACGAATATATTCAAAAACATGAGACACTCCCAGCTGGAACTGATCTGCTATAGGGGTAACCCAGGGATTATTCTCTGCTTTGAAGACTTGCTTTTGACCAGTCAAATCCAAATTACCTGAAAGGGATTAAACAAAAGGGCATGTGAAAAGGAGATCTCTTATCCTAGACAAATTACTCACTGTATAAAATTATTTTCATTCTTTGAAAGAGTATGACTACCCAGTTAAAGCAAAACGCCAATGTTTTCAGGCTTAGTATGAGGAAGAGGTGGGCATATTAGCTCCTGACATACTATATAATATGGATGTAGAGCCAAATTCCACCCTATTTACTTCATTGGTGTTGCAGTACTCACAGTCAGGATGAATTTGGCCCAATGAATTTTAAATTTAATCCTACTATATTTCAACATATTTCACATTTATTCATCAAAATGTGTCTTAAAAACGGGACTTAATGATGCATAGGCCCTGAGCTGGCCTTCTGTACAGGATATAAATTTCACTCATTTAGCACTACTACACCTCTACCCCGATATAACGCGACCCGATAGAACACAAATTAGGATATAACGCGGTAAAGCAGTGCTCCGGGGCGGGGGGGGGGGGGGAAGGCGGCTGCGCATTCTGGCGGATCAAAGCAAGTTCGATATAACGCAGTTTCACGTATAACACGTTAAGATTTTTTGGCTCCCGAGGACAGCATTCTATCGAGGTAGAGGTGTACTACAATGGGTGTGAGATTAGAACTTGAGGCTTCCCGATTCCCAATTTAGTACTTATTTTTCCAGATGACACTAACTATTTGGGGGCATAAAAGGACCTGCTAATTTATACCATTAAAAATAACCTTGACCTTGAAGGACAACTCCACAGTAGTATTCCTGGTCACATTGCTTAGCAGGAATGAACAATGGCAACACTTTTTTCCATAGGTAGGGCTCAATGGTGCAGGTTATTTCCGATATCACAACCACAAGCCCAAGTCTAATGAAAAATCCCCAGCTGGTGTTTTTCCAATACTTTAGCTTGTGCAACATCCTACAGTTTATGTTGGTTATAGCTATCAGTCCAGAATACAGAAATTCATACCTATAACCTGCCAATTTAGCTATTTTGATAACAAGACTTGAGATTTATTAGAAGTGTCATTGATTTGTCTTTTCCTAAGTTCTCCCTGCAGAAAGGTAGAGAAGTACACGCCCAACTGAGATTCCTCATGATAAGGAAACATTATGCTATACTCCAGTTTTATACTGAGTCATTGTCCTAGCTATACAAATCATTATCTGCATTCTCTAAATTAACTGTTCACACATACATTTAAAATTGCAATAACATTGTGTAACGTTATGGATGTCATGATCAGGGAATATAAAAACAGCTGTGAGAAAGTTAAAAACTGTTGTAGATGAAGTGGGGAAATAATAAAAATAGCATTTTTCATCTAACCAAACTATGTAGCTAAAAATTAAAGCATCCAGTCTGGAAGGCCAGCCTAACCAAGCTGTTACCTCTATATGAAGTAAATATGTGCTTATTTTTCAAATTAATGCCATTTGTATATCTCGAGTGAATGCGTACGTATGGATGTAATAGCATCTGCAAGCTGGCTCTTGGCTGGCTCAGTTAAAACCTCCCCATGCTCTGCATTATGTTTAATCCTTAATGCAGCTCTCTCTGTGAAAAAGGGTTATCATAATTAGAGTGAAGCTAGACCATTATACTGTGTGAAAAGATGACACTTGTCTCATATTGGCCTATCAACAAGTTACCATTACCTCAGCAAAGCTCATCTGTCAGCTGTCTGAGGTCTGTTCTGTTTTTAAGTAATAACCTGCAGGAAGCATTTCACCCCTCTGTCAGTCAGGCAGCAATTGCCCTAACTGCATTACGCTTCAGTGCTTCTAGTGAGGAGCCTCACACCCATCTCCTTTATTAGGACGACTCAGCAGCATGTGTGTTCTAACAAGGATCAGGCATCAGGATTAAGCACTGTGACAAAGAGGACCTAATAAGATAGAATCTATGCTGGCTGGCTCAAAGACACAGATTCACACTGTTCACTATTCAGTTTAAAGGCGCAGGCCACTAGGGAGGCAAGTCAGCACTGTGATTACCAGTAACCCTCTGACCAATGCTACTATGAAGATCATACATCACTCAGAGGCTTATTCTGCAATTGCAAATTGGATTTTCCCATTTTATTACCTGCAAAAGAACCACATACATTTCTCTCCAAAGCCATCAACACAGTAAGAGCTCACTTACATTTATAATTCTGTAAGCAGTACATCAAGTAAAACGATCAATCTGTGTACAACTTATATAAACAGTTAAATTCAGGAAGATAAATTTGGCCCCATTATAGGGCAAATGCGATTTTGCTTATGGAAATGGACTATACTTTTCCAAAAATCTCACCAGAAAGGTCCTTAGCTGAGCACTCCAATCCCAAGTTGGTTCAGTAAATTACTGTCCATATTAAATAACCGGGGGAATGCTGCCTGAAACTCTCACCTCCTCACTGTTGTGCTCCCGCTGTAGATTCTGAATACCATACAGATCATTTACATTGAATCAATTTACAGGAATGACATTCTGTTGAAACCAGAGGTCTTCTAGAAAAAGGTTTCCTAAACAAAATTAATTTTTGATGCATACGTTAAAAGGGCACCACTCAATTTCCTTCTTCCTCTCACTTTGCAAAAAAAAAAAAAAAAAAGGAGAGACCACATTTAGTTATTTCATTTTATGGAGGTTGGGGGTGGGGCACAAACTTATTCGGGACATTTAGTAAACTCACAAGTCTATAGCTCCAAACCAGGAATAAATTCCACCCCTTACTATGAGAGTAGAGGAGGAGTTTCCCTTAGGTTCGCTCCTGGCGGAAACAGGGCAGCTACTGCTGGGCAGGGGGAGTGGGAGTTCAAATGTCACAGATTTTCTACTAAAGGATCCAGGAAACAGCTATGCTGCTGTAGAATGGGAACTAGTAACCCTCCCATGCTCAGGGCATTGAGCAGCAAGAGACCCGGTGTTTCCAAAGACAGTGAGTGAATCAAGGAGGTCTGTCTGTGAGGGGGAGGAGAAAGGACGGGGCACTGAACATTAAAATCCCTACCCCAAAACAATACAGCCACCAGACAGGGAGGGGAGCCACAGGTAGCACATGAAGCACAACAAGCAGACACAGGGGGGGTTGACTAGATCCATCCCAAGCCCTGAAGGATGGAAGGCAATGCACAGAACACTTTCACCAAAAAGGGCATAAAAGTTAGCAAGGAAGAAGCAGTTTTACTGATGCAAAATCGGACTTCTGGTAACACTACAAAAGTCACTCTCACAAACATATATAGGTAGGCTTGGAATGATTAGATTTTTTAATCAGTAAATTTGGAAAACGTCAATTTCACCACACACACAAACTGCCCAAAACAGTATTTCCAAAGATAACAATTGAAATTTATAGATAGGCAAAGTAAGGCATTCCAGTGATTTAGACTTCTGAATTAGGTTGGTTACAAATGGACTAGTGAATTAATAGTAAAAACATGTACTATTTGTCAATGTTAGGCTATTTACTTTGTATATTTTGACATGGGATACTGACAATTTGTGTTTTAATGATTTATAAAGCTTTACTTTTTGAATCTCAATGTCTATTGTTCTTAAATAAATGTCTGACCCCCCCTGCCCTGCACAATTTCCCACAACAATGAACATTTAAAATAGATAGAAATATATGCTTTGAAAGGATCAATATCTGTCAAAAATATAAAAAACATATCAAATTCTGCCAAGCCTACAAATACGTGCATGGACAATGTTGCAGCCATAAATGTGTTTTACAGGTTATGTTCACAGCTACAATATTTGTGAGATCTTGCTTCCCAGGGCAAGGATATGTACCAAGTAGGGTTCAAAAGTGACATTGAAAATGACTAGAAAGAATGGCCCTGACTCTGGGCCCTACTCTAGCAGTGCAAAGTAGTTAGAAAGCTGGGAGATTTGGTCCCCAACATTCCCCCTACCTAAGGGAGGGTTCCTCAAGTGTTAGTGTTGACTCAGCAGCTCTATTGCCACCCCCCGCCACCCCCAGCAGAGGGGGAACAGGCAGGGGAAAAGGGTCATGGCAGTTGTTCTCATAAGTGCATTTTCAAACCGTACTGTACATAGTATCCCAAAGACTTTAGGAAGTTTTGATACTGCTGTACTAAGAAGATTACATCAAATCCCTCTGATATTTTTAGCAAGTTAAACACAAAATTGCATCTGGTAAAAATCCAGCGCTGCAGAATGAATCACAAAAAGTAAGTGTTGGAGATTGCACTTATTTTTGTTTGGTTCTGACTACCTCAATCCATTAAAAAATACCTATACTTTATCAAAGAAAATTTAGTATTCCTAATACACTGCTATTATGGTGGAATACAACAGGCCTGTGATTCTCTTCTCAGTTATGAGAGTAAATCAGAAGCAACTGGAGTCAATGATGTTACACTGGGGCCTGGTCTACACTAGGAATTTCATAGAATCATAGAATATCAGGGTTGGATGGGATCTCAGGAGGTCATCAGTCCAACCCCCTGCTCAAAGCAGGACCAATCCCCAGACAGATTTTTGTCCCAGATCCCTAAATGGCCCCCTCAAGGATTGAACTCAACCCTGGGTTTAGCAGGCCAATGCTCAAGCCACTGAGCTATCCCTCCCTCCTAAATTAATGGAGATATCTTATCTCCTAGAACTGGAAGGGACCTTCACTAGCAGGAACAAGTACTGATTTTGCCCCAGATCCCTAAGTGGCCCCCTCAAGGATTGAACTCACAACCCTGGGTTTAGCAGGTCAATGTGCAAACCACTGAGCTATCCCTGCCCTCGATAAGCTAAGAGCCGGGAAAAGCAGGCCGTCTCAGAGGGCCAGGTGCCCTCCGCTGTCAAACGTGCCCCTTTCCCCCCCGGGCAAGGTCGTGTACAATACTCCGATTGATCCCCTAGGCTGAGCTCTGGTTCTCACAGCTTCTGAAAAACCTGTCCCCTACTTAAGTATAGCTATGTCTTTGAGGTGTGTGAAAAATCCATACTCCTGAGAGATCTCTATACCAACCTAACCCCCAGTGTAGACCAGTGCAACCTCCTCTTGGGGACGTGGATTACCTACCCTGATGGGAGAAGCCCTCCCTTCGGCGTAGGTAGCATATACACTGAAGTTACCCAGTGGCACAGCTGCAGTGTTTTAAGTATAGACATGTGCTCACGTACAGCTAGTCAGAGAGGACAATGAGGTCAGATCAGTTTCTAAAATACAATAATGCCACTGCTGGACCTGCCCCCAAATGCTTTGCAAATTATGAAATCTGAACACAAAAAAAGGTTTTGCTAAACTATACCCAAGCACCCCCATTTTAGCCCAATTCACTTCCTGATTGGCAGCAAAACGCCTGAGGCCTGGTTCTCCATTCGCCATTTACAGCTTGTCTAAACAAGTGCAAAGTGGATGTAAAATGCTATCAAATAAGGACAGTAACATTTGACATCCCTTTACACAGGTATAAGAGACTACACAAGACCTGAGGAGAATCAGGCCCCTGATTCTGCTCTTACTTACAATGGGGTAATTCAAAAGTAACTTCAATTATTTTAAAGATCAACGATTGCCACTGCTGCTCAGATATCAAGCCAGCACAAATCTAAGCAGCATGAGTGCGCCAATAAGCAGAGCTCCAGATGCCCTGCCTGAACTCTGTGGGAAGGAGAAGGGTCCCCTTCCTCTGCTTCTGCTCCTCCTCCTCCCCCCATCTTTTAGGGCTGGGGACCTCAGAGTCAGTGTTTCAAAACTATGAGGATGCTATGTGGCTCAAATCCACGAGGATGACAGGAGGAGGGTGAAAATCCAGGCTCAGCAAAGTCAGGGAGGGAAAGGAGTGGAGCTGAAGGTGAAATAGGCAGCTCCGTTTTTAGACCGCATGCAGGATCAGTAAGAGGAACCTTCTTTGCTAAGAGGAATACACTTTGTGGCATTCCTTACAATAAGTGGCCTTTCTGTAGGTCTGGGACTTAACTCACCACCATACTAAACTAATGTCTTGACCAGCCTTGGGTGAAACTCAGGAATTTCACCACTGAAATTAAGAAAAATGCTCTGCTGCTGCTAAGGCACCTCCACCTCAGGAATGCCCCTAAAAAAAGAGTTATAACACCAAGGGTTGTAAAGTAGAGACCCCCCGGGGGCTAGAAAGTTTTAGGGAGGATACAAAAAGACAAAACAAATGGTAATATAGATAAGATAAGCTCTGATCAGGGAATTCATGCTGACCATCTGCATGAACAAAGAAGTTTATAAATAAAGTTACAATTTGGGCATGAGAGAGAAAACGTAAAAAAGACTTGAGCAGGGAGGAGGAAACATGGGTGCCAGTGCATGATTGGTTAAATTTTGTTACCTAGGGGGTATTGGATAATGTGATAGGTTTAGTAGAGTTAAAGGTGGCGGCTAGTTTTACTCATATAATGTAAATGAAAAACAATGCTCCTTGGGAACCATCTCCAGACTGCAGTTCAATATCAAGCTGCTATAACTCTTATCCCTTCGCATGACCGTGAAGTGCAGAGGCATCGCCAGGAAACCCCAAATAAGCGGATCTTGACTGGCCACTGGGTGAAGTTTGCCTGTATATTGGTAGTGGTGAACATAATAGATTTGCTTGGCACATGTATTCTATGTGTGCGCGCTAATAAATAGCTGTGTAGAACACAGCTGTGTACACGTCTCTTTCATTGGGAAAAGGTTCCGTACAGCCCTGAACCCTGTGGATAAGGGTATGTGCCTTATGTCCCAAGCCGTCGGAAGGGAAAGGGTGAAGATGCCTAAACTGATCAGGTCACGCCTTGGGCCCTCGCTAGGGTAGAGGGCATATATGGTACCTAAAGATGAACTGGAGCCACAAAGTTTGGCTTGAGCTTTTACCTTCAGAAAACCTCCAAAATAGCTTACTGCTATGCCTAGCATACTCTGCTACCCTGAACATCCCCTACGGAGCTATACAATCCTCTGGCTTACTAATTGCCACCTGCAGCTATAGTAAATGGACTTGTTTAAATATTCAAAGTTTATTTTGCTACAAAACAAAACAATTTATTCTCACACTTTGATCTATGCTGGTTCATTTCACTGCAATGAGTCAACTGATCATTTGTCACCATTTACATTTGTAGCATTAACCACCCTATTACCTAGTACTAGGTAATGTTTTTCTTTTTCCTTAATTCTGATGGCATAAATTGACATTGTGTGAACATTCACAGACTGCTCAAGTATCTGCAAAAGCTCACCAGAACAGAGAATGGATTACTACACAATCAAATCTTGATTTCAGAAAATAAAGTGGAAGACAATGTGATTGCTAACTATCATGCTGGTCAGTATTGTCTCATTGCTTTCTTGTGCTCCTTCTGTTGGCTGTATCCAGCAGTTACCTTAGAGTAAACTCCTCAGGGCAAGGACTCTCCTTCTCTTCTGTGTTTGTACAGTACCTAGTACAGTGGAGTCCCAAGTCATGATTGGGACTCCCAGGCACTCTCAATACAAACACGATGAAGAGCAAAAGCAGCACACACTTCCGACTCCACGAACTCCAAGGAGCATTTATACTACTTTAAAAATAATAGCTGTATTAAAGGAATTAAACAATTGTGACATTTTAGAAGTGAAAGCTAGCATTCAGCCTAGAAATGTATCCTGACTGAAATGCCAACTCAACAATTCTGCTTAATGGGCTTAAATTATCCCTAGTGAAGCACCATTAAGAACCATGGAGTTATACCAGGGATAATTTTTGGCTCTATACCACAATCTCAGTAACTTTTTTCAGTTTGCTCCCTCCCCTTACTACTCTGTCCCCACTTTCTCGCAATATGCTAGTCTATTGTCCTCAAAATTAGTCCTTATGTGTTATCATGCAAATTTTTCTTACAGGTGGCATTAAGACTGAAATTTAAATGTTCTTTCCATTACAACTCAGAGGACGCTCTCTCTCTCTCGCACACACACACACACACACACACACACACACACAAATGTGAGAAAAGTAATTAATTTTATTTTTTTATTTAGATATAAATACTCCTGAATCCAATTTTATTAAAGGCTAAGTAAGGGATCAACTTACTACACAAAACCTAAACTTCGGTTATATGTAAAAATGTGTCTATCTTGGTTTGTTTTAGCTTTGCTTTGCACTCTAGGCTTTATAATTTTTATTACTTCAGTGCCATGTTCTTTTCTTTCAATAGCAAGATAGGAATTGGCATAAGTGTGGGGTGGAAGAAGTATTATCAATACTATGTCATAAAATAGGTACTAAGATAATTAATCGTGAATAATATGAATATTAAGTTCCGTTTAAAAAAACCCGTAACAACTAGTTTGTATTTCAGAAAGTTTTATCAAGCAAGACTAATTTTTAAGCAAGCCTGAATATTTGCAGGCTGTGGATTAATAATTTATATTTACATGATGCTCTATGAAGGGTAAGAGCATCTCTGATTTGAAGCTCTCCCCTTTTGAAGGTTTAGTAACAGAAGAGATGGAGAAGGGTTATTATAAAGAAGTAAAAGACGGTTACTCACCGTTGTAACTGTTGTTCTTCGAGATGTGTTGCTCATATCCATTCCATTAGGTGTGCGCGCGCCGCGTGCACGATCGTCGGAAGATTTTTACCCTAGCAACACCGGCGGGTCGGCTGTGGAGCCCCCTAGAGTGGCGCCTTCATGGCGCTGAATATATACCCCAGCCGACCCGGCGCCCCCTCAGTTCCTTCTTGCCGGCTACTCCGACAGTGGGGACGGGGGGCGGGTTTGGAATGGATATGAGCAACACATCTCGAAGAACAACAGTTACAACGGTGAGTAACCGTCTTTTCTTCTTCGAGTGCTTGCTCATATCCATTCCATTAGGTGACTCCCAAGCCCAACTTAGGTGGTGGGGTCGGAGTGAGACATTGCTGTGTGCAAAACCGCTGATCCGAAAGCAGCATCGTCTCTGGACTGCTGCACTAGTGCATAGTGAGCTGTAAATGTGTGGACTGATGACCAAACCGCTGCTCTACAAATGTCCTGAATCGGAACTTGTGCCAGGAAAGCCGTTGAGGAAGCCTGGGCCCTCGTGGAGTGAGCGGTGAGGTGCGGTGCTGAGACACCTGCCAGGTCATAGCAAGTCCGGATGCAAGACGTAATCCAGGAGGATAGGCGTTGTGAGGAGACCGGTGAGCCTTTCATTCGGTCGGCCACTGCAACGAAGAGTTGCGTCGTCTTTCTAAAGTGCTTTGTGCGGTCAATATAGAAGGCCAGGGCCCTTCGTACGTCCAGAGAATGCAAACGTTGATCCTGGCGAGTGGCATGTGGTTTGGGATGAAAGACCGGGAGAAAGATGTCCTGGTTGATATGAAAAGGAGAAACCACCTTAGGGAGAAAGGCAGGATGTGGACGAAGCTGCACTTTATCCTTATGGAAAACTGTATAAGGGGGCTCGGATGTAAGCGCCCTGAGTTCAGAAACGCGCCTTGCTGAGGTGATGGCTACAAGGAAGGCTGTCTTCCAGGATAGGTACAAAAGAGAACAGGTGGCCAGTGGCTCGAATGGAGGACCTGTGAGCTTGGAGAGAACCAGGTTGAGGTCCCACGTCTGAACGGGCTGACGTTGTTGTGGGTACATCCGGTCTAAGCCCTTGAGGAATCTAACGACCATCGGGTTAGAGAATACCGAGGACGCGAGTTCCCCTGGGTGAAAGGCCGATATAGCGGCCAGGTGAACTCTAATTGAAGATATCGCCAACCCCTGCTGTTTTAGGGAGAGGAGATATTCCAAAATGAGAGGAATGGGTGCCTGCAACGGGGACATGGCTCGTTGTTCGCACCAACAGGAGAACCGCTTCCACTTGGCCAGGTACGTGGTGCGTGTTGAGGGCTTCCTACTGCTCAGCAGAATCTGTTGGACAGAGTGCGAGCATTGCTGCTCTGCCTGGGTGAACCATGGAGCAGCCACGCCGTGAGGTGGAGTGATTGGAGGTCGGGGTGACGCAACCGGCCGTGGTCCTGAGAGATGAGATCCGGATCCAACGGAAGCGGGATCGGTGTCTGAACCGAGAGCTCCAACAGTGTGGTGTACCAATGTTGTCTTGGCCATGCAGGAGCGATCAGAATTACCTGTGCCTGGTCTCTGCGCAGTTTGAGCAGTTCCTTGTGGACCAGAGGAAACGGAGGGAAGGCATAAAACAGGTGGTCTTTCCAGGGAAGCAGAAAGGCGTCCGAGAGGGAGCCCGGAGCTCGACCTTGTAGGGAGCAGAACACGTGGCACTTCCTGTTGTCTCGAGATGCAAACAGGTCTATCTGGGGAAACCCCCACCTCTGGAAGATGGAATGTATAATGTTCGGACGGATAGACCACTCGTGCGTTTGGAAGGACCTGCTGAGTCGGTCCGCTAGAGTGTTCTGGACTCCAGGGAGGAACGATGCCGTGAGATGGATTGAGTGGGCGATGCAGAAGTCCCACAGGCGAATGGCCTCTTGGCATAGAATTGACGAACGTGCTCCTCCTTGCTTGTTGATGTAGAACATGGCCGTGGTGTTGTCGATGAGAACTAACACACAGCGGCCACGTAGGAGATTGAGGAATGCCTGGCACGCCAGGCGTACCGCCATCAGTTCCCGAACATTGATGTGTAGGGCTAACTGGGATGCAGTCCACAGGCCCTGGGTATGGTGTTCGTTGAGATGGGCGCCCCACCCCAGAGATGACGCGTCTGTGACCAGGTGCAGGGAGGGTTGTGGGGCGTGAAATGG
Organism: Malaclemys terrapin pileata; assembly: GCF_027887155.1. Classification (NCBI taxonomy): domain Eukaryota; kingdom Metazoa; phylum Chordata; order Testudines; family Emydidae; genus Malaclemys; species Malaclemys terrapin. Next base: position 246,658,454 of record NC_071506.1, read on the forward strand.
CATCCCCTCGCAGACTACAGTGTGATCTAGCCACCAGGTGAGGGAGGCCAGGACCGAGTCCGGGACCGTGACCACCATGTTCAGGCTGTCCCGATGTGGACGGTATATTGATGACACCCAGGTTTGAAGCGGGCGAAGTCGAAGTCTGGCATGCCTGGTTACGTACGTGCAGGAAGCCATGTGACCCAGCAGGGTAAGGCACGACCTCACCGTGGTAGTTGGGAAGGCCTTGAGCCCTTGAATGAGGTTCGTGATGGTGCCAAATCGGTTGTCTGGCAGGATGGCTTGTGCACGTCTGGAGTCTAGAACTGCGCCGATGAATTCTATTCTCTGGGTAGGTTCTAGAGTGGATTTGTCCTTGTTGAGTAGGATGCCCAACTTGTTGAATGTGTGCACTATTCTGTGGACATGAGCGTGAACTTGCTCCTTGGTGCGACTGCGCACCAGCCAGTCGTCTAGGTACGGGAACACCTGTATCCCTTGCCGACGAAGGTACGCTGCCACGACAGCCATACATTTCGTGAACACCCTTGGGGCCGAGGATAGGCCGAAGGGAAGGACTGTAAATTGGTAGTGCACCGTGTTTACCACGAATCGCAGGAAGCGTCTGTGAGGTGGGTAAATTGAGATGTGAAAGTATGCGTCTTTCATGTCGAGGGCGGCGAACCAGTCTCCAGGATCGAGGGAAGGGATAATGGCCCCCAAAGAGACCATGCGGAACTTCAACTTTACTACGAATTTGTTGAGTCCGCGCAAGTCCAAGATGGGCCGCAGACCTCCTTTGGACTTGGGGATCAGGAAGTAACGGGAATAAAATCCCCTGCCCCTTAAGTCTATCGGAACCTCCTCTATGGCCCCCATGGCCAGGAGCGTAGAAACCTCCTGTATAAGAAGTTGCTCGTGAGAAGGGTCCCTGAAGAGGGACGGGGAAAGGGGGTGGGAGGGGGGGATAGAAGAAAACTGGATAGCGTATCCCCTCTCCACCGTGCGGAGGACCCAACGGTCCGAAGTTATAAGGGACCAAGCACGGTGGAAGTGGGAGAGGCGATCCCGAAAGGAGGGAGCTGGATCCTGGGGGATGACTGGGGCGCCGTCCTCGACCGCACCTTCAAAAGTTCTGTCTAGGACCTGAAGGTGGTCTTGGTGGCCCTTGGTTCTGACCGGGTTGAGGGCCAGCCCATCTTCTCCTACCACCTCGCCCTCGCCTTCTGGCAGGGTCCTGTCTCTGACGAGGTGGAGGGGGGTAAAAACGTTGAGGCTGCGGCCTAAATGGTCTGCGCTGGGGACCCGCAACATGCATCCCCAAGGAGCGCATGATTGTCCTGGAGTCATTGAGGCTCTGCAATCGAGAGTCCGTCTTCTCCGAGAACAGCCCCTGTCCTTCAAAGGGCAAATCCTGTAGGGTCTGCTGTAATTCAGGGGGCAAACCCGAAACTTGGAGCCAGGAGGTCCTGCGCATAGCGATACCTGCGGCCAGGGTCCTTGCGGCCGAGTCCGCTATGTCCAGGGAGGCCTGTAAGGAGGTCCGAGCCACCTTCTTACCCTCCTCAACCATGGCTCCAAACTCTTCCCTGGACTCTTGGGGAATCAACTCCTTAAACTTCCCCATAGAGTTCCAGGAGTTGAAATTGTAGCGGCTCAGTAGCGCCTGTTGATTCGCCGCTCTAAGTTGTAGCCCTCCGGCTGAGTAAACCTTACGGCCAAACAGATCAAGCCGCTTAGCCTCTTTTGATTTTGGCGCTGCAGCCTGCTGGCCGTGGCGCTCTCGTGCATTCACTGATTCCACCACCAGTGAACACGGTTGGGGGTGTGTGTACAAGTACCCATAGTCCTTAGATGGGACAAAGTATTTCCTTTCCACCCCTCTCGCTGTAGGTGGAATGGAGGCAGGAGTCTGCCATATCGTATCCGCATTCGTTTGGATCGTGCGGATCAAGGGTAACGCCACCCTCGATGGGGCATCCGATCCAAGGATATTCACGATCGGGTCGTGCACCTCCACTATCTCCTCCGTCTGCAGGTCCATATTACGGGCCATCCTGCGCAGGAGATCCTGGTGAGCCCGAAGATCTATCGGAGGGGGACCCGTGCATGAAGTGCCCGCCACTGCCTCATCCGGAGAGGAGGAGGAGGACGCCTCCGGTGGTAGTGGATCCAAGGGGGGGTCCCGGTCCCCCTGGTCTTGGGTCGGAGCGTCACCTGCACTTGGGTCCACGGTGTCGGGTGGTGTGGACACAGAAGCCTCCATGCCTCCAGGCGGAGGCCGAGAGATGGTGGATTCTGGGGCTCTTCTGACCGAGTGACCCGAGCGAGAGGTCGATGGTAATGAAGCCCCTTGCTCCTGGTGATACGCCCACGGGGTCCAAAACGACCAGTGAGATGGTCCATGAGAGTGGTCCTCTGCCCTCTCCTGCCAATGGCCCAAGTCTCGTTCCTCGGCCTGCCCCTGAGGGGGGTATGCCGATCTCGACAGGTCCTCCGAGGAGCGAGACGCCGATCTTGACGGCCATGGCGGTGCCGCGAAAGATGAAACGATCCCCGTGGTCTGCGGTGCCGCACGGTGCCGGTCCGGAGATGATCTATCTCTGTGCGGTGCCGGCGATCGGTGCCGGGACCGCGACCGGTGCCGATGACCTCGTCGGTGCCGGGAGTCAGATCTGGACCTCGACGAGGACCTAGAGTATGCCCGGTGCCGGGAGCGGCCTCTCGACGTCGAGCGTCGAGCGTGGCGGTGCAGAGAACTACGTCTCGACGTTGATCGGTGCCGACGATCATAGCGGTGCCGAGACGTAGACCGGTGCCGCGACGAAGATCTTGGCCGCGAGTACGACCGGTGCCGAGACGATATTCGGTGCCGGGACTGCGAGCGGCGTGGGGACCTGCTTCGGGACCTGGATCGGCGCCGAGGTTCCAGCCCTTGTGATGGAGGGCGCATCAAGGCAGGTTTCCCTCTTGACTGTACCGGGCGAGTCAACGGTACAGTCGGTGCCGGTGGTTGAGGCGGTGCCGGCTCCGTGAGAGCTATCAAGTCTCTCGCCGCCGCGAAGGTCTCTGGAGTCGACGGGAGACACTGTATCACCGCCGGCCTCGGTGGAGACGCTATTTGTACCGGACTCGACGGCCTCGGCGCCGGAGTCGACGGTGCTGGAGGCGCCTGTTTACGTTGCTCCACCGGCGGACGCGGCTCTACCCCCGGCACTGGGGGAGCCGGCGTCTTCGGCACGGACGTCCCCGTCTTATGGGCTTTTTTATGCCCTGGGGATAATGACCGGCGCCGCGGCACTTGCTGTGTTTGCGGTGCCGACGAGGTCCGGTGCCGGGGAGGCTTGTCTGACGCCACTCGCGTGGTCGTCATAGCCGGTGCCGCCGGGGCACTGCGCACCGAAGTGCTAGGCGTCGGAGTCTGGCCCGTGGAAGGAGTGTCCGGGCTAAGTGCCGCCTCCATTAGGAGTTGCCTGAGCCGAAAGTCCCGCTCCTTCTTGGTTCTTGGTTTGAAGGCCTTACAGATCTTGCATTTGTCTGTTTGGTGGGACTCTCCCAGGCACTTCAAACAGGAGTCGTGCGGGTCGCTCGTTGGCATAGGCTTAGCGCAGGAGGCGCACTGCTTGAAGCCGGGAGCGTTGGGCATGAGCCCGGGCCCGCAGCCGGGGGAGAAAGGGGGAGACGACCCCCTTAACCCCCTGAACTACAACAACAACTATAACAACTTTAAAACTATTTAACTATAAACACTAGAACTACAACTATAACTATAACTTTGAATGACTAAGTAAGCTAGGGAGAGTGGAGGACAGCTATGCCGCGCTCCACAGTTCCAACGACCGTCAGGGGCGGTAAGAAGGAACTGAGGGGGCGCCGGGTCGGCTGGGGTATATATTCAGCGCCATGAAGGCGCCACTCTAGGGGGCTCCACAGCCGACCCGCCGGTGTTGCTAGGGTAAAAATCTTCCGACGATCGTGCACGCGGCACGCGCACACCTAATGGAATGGATATGAGCAAGCACTCGAAGAAGAATAAGACAGCTCCTTGGAAAGATTCCTTCTGCATAAACTATGTGTGACTCAGTCTTTTCTGGCATTAGATAAAAAACAATCAAAATATTCAATATGATAAACAAACCTATAACTCCATGGCATATGTTTAAAATATACATTACTCGTTAATGAGCTTCTAATCATTAAGAGAAAATACCACCTACTAAAAAATGAAGTTAGATTGAAGCACCCCCAAAGGATCAGATGTGGCGAGATTACATATTATTGTTATGCTTTTGTTATTTTGCTCCAAAGATCTTTTACTGCAGAAGTAACTCATTTGGATTCACCAACATTTTGGATTAGGAGTGGGCATAATTTTTGCTTACCCTGAAATTTCCTCAAACTGACCTGAAATAAGGAAAATAAATGTTTTTGGAAAATGGTTCAAATTTCAAAAACAAAACAGAAATCACATCCCTGACAAACCAACCAAACACTTCACACTGCTAGCTGTGGGAAAAGGGGAAAGATAAAGCATACCTATCTACCTCTTCTCCTGCAAAGAGGCAGGACATTTGGAAGAGGAGTTGACTATGGAGGACAGGTTCTTGAGGCCCTACCCAGGACAGCAAGACTGGAAGACATACTTTGGAAAAAGAAGTCTAAATGATCAATCTGATATTCTAAAGGCTGAAACTAAACTGCATTTTCCAGTTACCACCAACTAGAGCAACACAAGCAAAAAGTTTACAAAATTGTACAGGCATTTCGACAACTTTCCAGATTTAAATGAGAGAATGGTTTCAATGAACTAATTCAGCGGTTCTCAAACTTTATTGCATCGTGACCCCTTTCTGACAACAAAAATTACTACACGACCCCAGGATAGAGGACTGAAGACTGAGCTCACCTGAGGCCTATTGCCCCAAGCGGGGTTGGGAGGGGGGCAAAGCTGAAGCCCAAGGGCTTCTACCCTGGGCAGGGGGCATGTAACCTTATCCCTGAGCAGTGGGGCATGGGCTTGAGACTTGCTGGGTCCCAGGGCCAACACCAGCCTTGGCAACTCCATTAAAATGGGGTCGCAATCCTCTTTGGGGTCCTGACCCAAATTGAGAACCCCTGAACTAATTAATAGATTCATAGATTAACCCCAGATCATCTAGTTTGTCGTCCTGTATATCAAGCCATTCAATTTCACCCCGTTACCGCTGTATTGAGCGCAATAGATATGTTTCATCCAAAACACAAGTTAACAGAAAATAATCCAGTCTGGATCTGAAGACATCCACCACTTCCCTCTCTGTTAAAAATAAGTGCCTAATTTCTAATTTGAATTTGTCTGGTTTTAGCTTCCAATCAATGTTTTTTGTTATGCCTTTCTCTGTTAAATTAAAGAGCCATTTACTACCTGGTATATTCTCCCCATGAAAGTATCTATATACTGTGATCAAGTCACCTCTCAATCTTCTTTTTGATAAGCTAAACAGACTCAGCTCTAAATTTATTCTACTTAAATCTAGCCTATTTAACTATATATTATATTATAACACCTATTCTATTCGTGGAAAAACTCAGCCAAAAAGGCCAAAGAAGGAATGTGTATGTCAATAGACTGCAATTTCACCTCTTGTATCCTGCAAGACAAGATGAAGTGACGTGCAGCAAACTGGCACTGTTGTTAGTGTTGTTTCAATTCTGTGGACAGAAAACTTGAGTCTCCAGCGCTGTGCCACCTGAACTTTTCATAGGATTAAATTCACTTTGTTTTTAACACCTCTTTCAGATATTTATATGAAATTTAAACATCATAAAGGTCAGCTGAAATCATGATACCAAAGCATAATGGAAAGTCAGACATTAGGGGACTTGGCTGAAAAATGTGTCAAGACTAAATATGAGCCTTGGAAAAAACAGAATGCATAAAATGAGCTGAACTTCTCCAGTATACAAAATTTCAGGCAATAAGCACAGGAGAAAAATGTAACTGAGCCAATCAGACAAACTCAGGATTCTGTACTTCAAGTCACTGGTGACTCCAATTCTATTCGTTATGTCTCCAAGAAGAAGGGGAGAACCCTAGTCAATTTCTACCACCAGATATATCCAACAAATCCGACCTTAGAGGAATGATTAGAGAATCAGAAAACATATTAGCATACATAGATAAAAGCCATGAAATGAGAACTTCAATGCAGTACACAAGGTACCACTAGACAAACATCGTGCTAATTACTTGTACTTTTAGATGACAAATCATTCTATTTAAACAGCCAAACTCCACCGCACACATCCTTCAGGAGCAGGTACCAAGGCAACCATGCTGATGCCACTGTGTGGGTAGAGAAGGGGAATTGGAGAAGAAACAGCATTCTGTCAAGAATCCAAGAGATTCATCTGAATATTTTTTTCTTTTTAAAGCTATCTAAAGAAAACTGAAGTCTTGGTAAATTCTGTTATCTGCCATTCATGGTGTGTGAGAAACAGATTTTTTATCGAATGCAGATGTACAAAATAGTTTCAGTGATCTCTCTGAATGGTCAAATACGATGCTGGAAGATTTTAACTGTTTTAGGGTATGTCTTCACTACCCGCCGGATCGGCAGGTAGCAATCGATCTGTCGGGGATCGATTTATCGCGTCTCGTCTCAACGTGATAAATTGATCCCCGAACGCGCTCCCTGTCGACTCTGGAACTTCACCAGTGCGAGAGGCGGAAGCTGAGTCAACGGGGGAGCCGCAGCCATCAATCCCGCATCATGAGGATGGGAGATAAGTCGATCCAAGATACGTCTACTTCAGCTACACTATTCACGTAGCTGAAGTTGCGTATCTTAGATCAATCCCCCCCGCAGTGTAGACCAGTCCTTAGTAACATTTTGTTGTGCATTTCAATATCTTATTCAGTACACATTGCACATTTTCACAAGTTTAGTGGCTTAGTGGGATCCCATCTAGTAAACAGATGGCCCTTTCAAAATGCATCCATAACATAAGCAAGAATCAAAGAAGAATGTTGTGTCACAGGCCCATTGTGGTGAGCATCTTTTCTTGGAAGAAAGATGAATGAATGCAATGTTAAAGGAGTTTAATATCAAGAAGTTTTAACAAAACATCCAATATTGGACTTAGGGGATCAGCAACCCACTTTACCTTGAAATGCCTTACATATTTTACCAATATCTAAAACCACCCTACAGGATTCCCAGTTACTCGAGATTCCTGCACAGTGTCCCTTCAATGGGAGAATGCTATCAGTTTGGAAGCTAATCAATTTCAAACTAGGAGTTCAAAGTTGACTCAGCTACTACACTTGCATCTAAATGAAAAACATGCCAACATTTCTTATTAAGCAACACAACTGTATTACTCAAACATGTCTAAAAATGTTCTCTCAAAATAAACACTCATTCTGGTCCAAACCATTAAATCCATTTTTCTATGATTATATTTTAACTAATAAGTATCAGGTTGACGACCTCGGAAGATAAATTCTGTCATTTAACCACAAGCCAAGGACATCATTATGAAGTTCAGTGAAGCTTTTCATGTTGTTCCCCCAATCTATACCTTAACTCCAAATCCAGGGCACATCTCTAGGGTGACACTTTAAATGGTAGGTACCAAATGGCCACTCCAAAGTAATCACTTAGAAGCTGGTATCCCAATGTTCCCAAGATACCCAGGCTTCTCACTAGTACTAAATGACTGTGTTGGCACAAGCAGAGTACTCCTGAGTAGAACAGTGCTGTGATGCTGGCGGGGATGCAGTGATGCTTTCTACAGATAGATGAGGAGCTTGAGTTCTGTTTCACACAAACATTTTTTTTAGTTTGCTTTTCTGAAAAGAAAAAGATAGCAGTATTTAAACTAATGCATAGAGCTGACCAAAGTTTTTTAAATTTCAAGATTGAAAGGAAATGTCTTTTTTTGGTTTTTGTTTGTTTTAAATCATAACATTTCCCACATGTCTTTTTGGCCAGCTCTACCAAGATGTCTAAAGTAAGGACTGAAACATTTCTGCTACAATCCCTTCTCTGGGCTTCAAACTCAGTAGAATGCCCACTTTTCTTTCCTCCCAACTCCCACTCATCCACTGATGAAACTCTGGTGGATAAACAAGAGAGTGTGCTGGTGGCCACATGACTGATATGGAATAGCTCCTGACATTCTGCCGTTTAACTCTCTATACCACTCCTGTCCCCATTTAGAGATCTATCAAAACATACAATTTTTGCCTTCATTTTGTTTGGATAAAAAAACACCATGCTGAGGCATTAGCACAGTGTGTATTCACAGGGATAAATATTGTTTTCTGAATCACTACTGGAGCACACTGGTTTCCCATGGAGACCTCCTACCCAAGTATTAACCAGGCCTAACTCTGCTTATTTTATCTAAAGGAAATTCACTACCTGACATTATGGTGTGTGAGAACTGAACGCAAGTACATATAGAGCTCTAGGTATATTATGCTTTATGCTCAACTGTGGATATATTCTAACTTAACCACTGAACGATCACAAAATGTATATGTAGCAAGACTATAGCAATGTATGTGAGAAAGACTAGTTCTAGGAATTGTCTAAATTATTGACTTTAGGGGATAAATTTTTGAAAGGAATGAAGCCAAAGGTGTGCCTGAAACACTGAGCATTTATATCTGCATGTGCATTTGCTTGATGAATCTCTATTTGCATGTGAAAAGTCCTATGTGCATACAGAACTGTAGTAACTACACTATTTTGCACACAATTTTAAATTACTGATTTCAGACCAGAGATTCTTTAAAGTTCTTTCATATGGCAGATATACACAGGAATAGATGATTTTCAATAAAATTCCCTGTGCTAAATCCCTGAACTTTGATCCTTTACTTAAAGAAAATAATTTAAGTATTTAAAATTTAGAAGTGATTGGAGAATTATTTTGAGGATTTTTCAGTTTTCCTGCACTGTAACGGAAAAATATACGTATTACAGGATAGCATATTTAGCTACATAAACACTACATCCCAATCAAGGTAAAAAAAAGGCCAGCTTCACAAACAGAGCTTTTTGGAAAAGACTAATTGGAAAAGAAATGCCCAGATTTACAAATAGGAATCTAATTTCATAGTCAGAAGCTTAGTATTTACCTTAGTATAGGGAAACTATTTGATAGGTTAATACAACACTCAATGCCATTTCTAAAAGCTAACTGCTTTTGATACCCAGATTGGAAAAAGTTGATGACTTAATTAAAACTGCTCATGTAGAAAATTCATGGTTTCTCCCATGCTTGTAAGCAAGCCAACTCTGGAGGCTTCAGACTAAAAAGTGGATATCATCAGGGTAAGATTTTTATTTATTTATTTATTTTAATTATGATATTTGCTAAGACTGAAACAAGTGAAACTAAAATGACAGGTTACATTTTCAGTGAAGTTGTAGACCTGGTCAAACCACTTATTCCCATTCTTTAGTCACAAATGACTGCAGCTTTATCAATGATTCTGTGCTACACACTAGTCTTTCACTTGGTACCCTTCTCCCCCATTACTGTAATCTTTTAGATAGCATCACACTTACTGTGGTCCACTGAGATGACCAAACAATGAACTTTGAAACACCAACCATTGATCTTACTAATTGCATTCGCCACTTTGCTTTGGTTCCTTGTTTCTATTCAGTTTTCTTTCCAAGCATCATTCCAATTGTTAAATGGTCAGAATACACAAAGTGACAGATTTAGTGCTTCCTTGGCAATTTATATAACTGACTGCAACTCTGTTGTTGCAGTGAATCATGATTTATTTGTCTCACTGCCGCACATAACCTTTTAAATGCTAGGAAAAAATGCCAACACCTCTTTAAAGTTTATATATGACTGCCCACCACCATTCCTCATGAACTGGGTTTGGAGAGACAAATGATAAAAACAAGCTTTGAATTCCACACATCCACCCCCAGCGATTTCCTGCATTCATCAGTCACACATACTGTATTTACAGACAAGCCTCCTAATCAAGAGAACCAATGCACTGTATGAGGTGCATTCTTGTTTCCTCTTGGACAAGAATATATTTGTTCTTTCCTTGTTTCTTTCTTACATTAATGACAGGTAGTCCCTGCTAAATACAAACACAGGCTGGTTCTACTCTTTGCTGACTCAGACACTGAATAATGCCATACCCAACAATACCGGATGCAATCTTCATCAATATTCTGAAAAGTGGAATTTGTTAACAATTGTCTCTCTTCCAAGTCAACATTTTATTCCCTTCACTTCACCAATGATTCTTGTCCTGTTGCCCTGTCCTTTCCTTCTCCAACTCATTTGTTCATGCCTTCTTCCATACTTGACCCCTATGAATGACCTTTTTATCTCAATTCACCAGGCCCCCTCTCCTTCTCATCATTCAAATAAATTCTGTCCTCTTCTAGTATTTATACTGTGCCCATCCATTGATATCTTGAGTACCTAAAGACTCATTTTTTCTGCAAGGCCCCAGACCATGAACCCTCATAAGTCAAATGCCTTTTCCACCTGAAATTCAGAGAGAAAGGAAGTGAGAGTGTCTGAAGATTACTTCTTTATTTTTATCAAACAGCACTACTACCATTTCATGCAAATAATATCTGCTGGTTAAAAATCTATTTGTCTAATATGTTCAGCACAATGTGGTTTGAACAGTTCTCTTTACTGTATCGTTTTGTTTATGAGATTAAGAAGCCAGGAGTTGGCTGAAAGATGCCAAGTAAGTTATTACAACAAATGGTGAGGTATTGTATAATACCTACCTCTGATATAACACCTTACCAAGGAGGGATCATCATTCCCACTTTACAGAAGGAGAAACAGAGGCACAAGGAGGTGAAGTGACTTGCCCCAGGTTACCCAGCAAGTCAGTGGCAGAGCCAGGAACATAGCTCAGATTTCCTGAGTGCTCTATCCACTAGACTGAACACCGCACCAAAAGTACTGACCAGAACAAATAAGACTGGCCTCTGCTATGAGAAGTTTACAATCTAATTTTAGACATTATGCAATCAGTGAGAGTAAAGAGGCAGTGTGGAAGGAAAAAACAGAAAAAAGGAGGACAAGAGATGACAATACATTACAGGGCTACCACCATGCTTCATTATTTTAACCATGACTATACACAGAAAGCATAATCCTTTTCTCATAATAAATGTGCTTACAGAAAGCCTAAATTACAAATCTAGATTCTGAGATGTGACTTTTCAGAAATTAACCTAAAAGTCTGACATTCTTTAAATATTTAATATATTTCTGACATTATGCATGGCACAGAAATGGGCTATTTCACTATATCATAAGTGAGAATCCAGTATAAGAACAGAACATGAAATACTGGAAGATTCATAAGTTATACCTCGTAATGCATGTATTAAAGGAAAAGAATGTCTATTAAGCAGTAGTTCTGACATGATCAGCAGCACCACCTCTTTTACACCAAGCTATGTCCATATTTTGTGATGCAGACAAACAGGAACTAAAAACAGGTTTTACACAATATCTGATTGAAACATTTGTTTATTTGGCAGGTCATCCCTGGATAAATTTCAAGAAGAACTTTGTACAAGTGTTTCCCTTGATATACATCTTTATGGTAAAATTACTTAATATTAAGTAATTTATTAATTTATAAGTAATTTGCTATTACACTTCTGTGAGAACAGTATGTTTAAAATCCTTAGTTAGCCACAGAAACTTTGTAGACTCATTACAGGACACATCTTCCACCTTCTGGAGAATTCCAGGACTCTAAAATAAGAAAGCTATAGAAAATTACATTTATATAAATAGCGTACGTTTCCAAAATATTGTTTTAAATTAATGCGATTGAACATAGCTTTGAAAGAAGGCTAAAGAAAAAGTATATTGTGTCATGATATTTTAAAACAAACACCTAAAATTAAGGAAGCAAAAGAACAGCTTTCATCCATCAATGGTGAGACAAAAAGAGCTGTCAGCATACTACAGTTGCTACACTGATAAAGACAGAGACATGGTGACTAAACAAAATCAAAACAAACCCATTCCCTCCACACCAAAAGAAAAACAGTTACCTACCTTTCCTAACTATTGTTCTTTGAGATGTTACTCATGTCCATTCCATATTAGGCGTGTATGCTCGCCACATGAACCAATGGTGGAAGTTTTTCCCTCAGCAGTATCTGTAGGGGACCAGCTCTAGCACCCTCTGGAGTGGCGCCCGCATGGTTCAGTATAAGGGGCTCCGCCGGCACCCCCCTCCCTCAGTTCCTTCTTCCTGGAAACTCCGACAGTGGGGAAGGAAGGTGGGCCATAGAATGGACATGAGCAACACATCTCGAACACCAGTTACGGAAAAGGTAACTGTCTTTTCTTTGAGTGCTTGCTCACGTTCATTCCATATTAGGTGACTCCAAAGCAGTACCCCTAGAGATGGGTAGGAGTTCATGGATGTGTAGATTGCAACACAGCTCTGCCAAACCTGCGTCATCCCTGGCCTGCTGAGTGATGGCATAATGAGCTGTGAACGTGTGGACGGAGGACCACATTGCGGCTCTACAGATGTCCTGGATAGGGATGTGTGCCAGAAAGGCTGCCAAAGACTACTGAGCTCCAGTCGAGTGGACTCTGACAATCGGCAGTGGCAGAATCTCAGCCAGGTCATAGCAGGTCTTTATGAATGAGGTGATCCAATTGGAAATCCTCTGTGAGGACAATGGAAGGTCCTTCATCCTATTCACTGTAGCGATGAGGAGCGGAGTTGGTTTACAGAAAGGCTTGGTACATTGTAAGTAAAAAGCCAAGGCCCTTCAGATGTCCAGCGCATAAAGATACCTCTTTTCGCTGGTATTGTGCGGTTTGGGACAGAACACCGGGAGGAAAATGTCCTGGTTTATATGGAAGGTAGACACCACCTTCAGCAGGAAGGCCGGGTAGGGCCGCAGCTGAACCTTGTTTTTGTAGAAGACCATGTACGGTGATTCTGAGGTCAAGGCTCTAATCTCAGAGACTCATCTCGCCGATGTCACCGAAACCAGGAATGCAACCTTCCAAGACAGATGGGAAAGGGAGCAGGAGCCCAGTAGCTCAAAGGGCAGGCCTATGAGCCTAGAGAGGACCAAGTTAAGAAACCACTGTGGGACAGGAGCCCGTACCTGCGGGAAGAGTGTCTCGAGCCTTCTCAAGAATCTGACAGTCATGTCGTGAAAAACACCACCTGTCCTAGGATTGGCGGGTGAAAAGTGGAGATGGCTGCAAGATGCACTCTAATAGAAGAGTGTGCCAGGCCCTGGTTCCTCAAATGGAGAAGGTAGTCCAGGACCGCCTGTATGGAAGAATGTGAGGGAGATATACTTTGCTCGGATACCTGGCCAAGTGGACAAGGTTTTCCTGCTGGGTAAGTCAGTCTAGTTGAGGGCTTCCTACTTTCCAGGAGGACCTGCTGGACCTCTTCCGAACAGGTCTGCTCCTCCAAGTTCAGCCATGCAGCATCCACGCTGAGAGGTGGAGGGACGTGAGGCTGGGGTGTAAGAATCAACCGGGGTCCTGTGACAGCATGTCCGGTTGGTTGGGCAGGGCCAGGGAAGGGCCACTAACAGGTTCATAAGTGTGCCAAATTAGTGCAGCTGAGGCCACACCAGGGCAATCATGATAACCTGCGCCCTGTCTCTCTTGATCTTTGACAGGACCTTGGCGATGAGTGGGATTGGAGGGAACGCGTACATCAGCCTCCCAAACCATCACAGGAGGAAGGCATTGGAGACGGAGTCCTTTCCCAGACTTTGCCGAGAACAAAACCAATGAAAACATTTTCTGTTCTGCCTGGTGATGAACGGGTACACTTGGGGTGTTCCCCACCATGTAGGCTACTTCCCGGTGGAGCGACCACTCGTGGTGAAAGGAGAAGGCCCTGCTGAGGTAATCAGCTAGCGTGTTTTTGACACCAGGGAGGTGACAAGCTTCCAGGTAGATCTTGTAGTCGATGCAGAAGCTCCAGAGATGGAGTGCCTCTTGACAGCGAGCTGATGAGCACGCTCCCCCTTGCCTGTTGACGTAGAACATCGTGGCTGTGTTGTCTGTCAGGACTCTCATCACCTTGCCCGACAGGTGGTATAGGAAGACACTGCATGCCAATCAGACTGCTGAGTTCTCTGACATTTCTGTGGAGCACCATCTCCTCCGAGAACCACATACCTTGGGCCTGGAGATCTGAGGCGTGGACTCCAACCGAGGTCCGAGGTGTCCAACACCAACTCAATGGAGTGAGGGGAGTTGTTGAATGGAACTCCCTTTAGGGCCTTCTCGCGATCGGTCCACCATTGCAGTGAGGTGAGTATTGCCGGGGGGGAGGGGGAGGAGAATGGTAATGATCTTTTCCAGGTGATCCCTGGACTGGGAATAGACCGTCAGCCATTGTTGCAGGGGCCACATCCGGAGCCTGGCATGGTGGACAACGTATGTGCAAGCTGCCATGAGGCCCAGAAGATGCAGGAAGACCCTGTCTGTAGTCAAGGGGAACGTGGTCACCTCTGCAGTAAGATCTGTCAATGTCCAAAACCTTTCTAGCAGCAGGAACGCTCTTGTGCAGGTCAAGTCGAGCACCGCTCCGATGAATTCTATCCTTTGCACTGGAACTAACAGACTTTATATCGTTCACCAGTAGGCCCAGGGAGTGGCACCTGGCTTGCAGTACCGCGACATCCTTTTGGACCTGAGATCTGGAGCTGCTCTTGACCAGTCGTTGAGGTACAGGTAGATCTGGATACACCGGCGTCTGAGGTAAGCTGCCACCACCAACATGCACTTGGTAAACACACTTGGTGCTGTCGCCAGGCCAAACGGGAGGATCATAAATTGATAGTGGCCAGGTCCAACCATGAATCGGAGAAAATGTCTGTGCCCTTGGAAGATTGCCACGTGGAAGTATGCATCCTTTAGGTCGAGGGCGGCATACCAGTCTCCCAGATCCAGGGAGGGGATGATAGAGGCCAGGAAGACCATGCACAACTTTTTTTTTCGGCTTTTGCGAACAGGGGCTGCTAACAGGGAGTTTCGCAAGGGAGTTTGGAAGGGGAGCAGGAAGGGGGCGAGGGTCCCTTGCCGGTTCTATCTATCTGTTTTCTCTTTATTCCCCTTAATACCTATAAACCAACTACATTCAAAACTTCTTGCTTAAACAACCCTTTCAGTGGACAGGGGGCTGCAGACGGGAGTTTGACAGAGGGAGGCTTACGATGGTTAGGAAGACCCGCAACACCTGTGCCAGCACTGCTTCTGTCTCCTCCACCTGTGCCTGTAGCCAGACAGAGCGCCTGAGCATGGATGCTTCTACCCAGATCCTGGTGTGGTTTTGCAGAGACTAACTTGCAATTTCCACTTACTGGTATCCAGGCTGGGGGGACCATCCAATGTGAGAGGTGCCTGCTGGTGGAATCTCTCAGGCAGCAGATGGGAGAGCTACAGGAGGAGGTGGCTAGGTTGAGGAGCATCCGAATCCACGAGCAATTCCTCAACAGTGTCCATGTGGAGACAGCTGAGGTAGCTGTCCCAGTACACAGGACTGCTGATACACCACTGGTGGAGGAGGAGATGGCTCAGGGTGGACACTGGCAGCTGGTTACTTCTGGCAGCAGGCAGTGCTCCACCCCTGCTCCGAACCCTCCTGCCGTGGTAATAGGTAACCGTTATGCTCTTCTTGATACAGGAAAGAAGGAATCACTCCCTACAGTAAAGGAGGAGAAGCCTCGTACCCCTAAGGCTGGGAGGTCTGCTGCCACCACTGCGAATAGGAAATGTAGGGTAGTGGTGGTCAGAGACTCTCTGCTGAGGGGGACGGAGGCGCCCATCTGTCGCCCTGACATTTCATCTCGGGAGGTATGCTGCCTGCCGGGAGCCCGTATCCGAGACGTTACGGAGGCATTGTCGAGTATTATCCAGTCCTCTGACTACTACCCCATGCTACTCATCCATGTGGGCACAAATGATACTGCGCGGTGTGACACTGAGCGGATCAAGAGTGACTACAGGGCTCTGGGAGTACGGGTGAAGGAGTTTGGAGCGCAGGTGGTATTCTCTTCAATTCTTCCCGTCAAAGGTAGGGGCCTGGGCAGAGACAGATGCATCATGGAGGTGAATGCCTGGCTGCGAAGATGGTGTCGCCAGGAGGGCTTTGGCTTCCTAGACCACGGGATGCTATTCGAGGAAGGACTGCTAGGCAGAGATGGCGTTCACCTTTCGAGGAGAGGAAAGACCCTATTTGGACACAGACTGGCTAACCTAGCAAGGAGGGCTTTAAACTAGGTTCGACGGGGACAGGTGAGCAAAGCCCACAGGTAAGTGGGGAATATGGAGACCGGGGAGATGGGTCAGAAAAGAGAGGGAGTGTGGGCTATATTGTCAGAGAGAAAGGAGGGTCAGGACAAAACTGGGAGGAAAGATCAAACCAGTATCTTAGATGCCTATATACAAATGCGAGAAGTATGGGCAATAAGCAGGAAGAACTGGAAGTGCTAATAAATAAATATAACTATGACATTGTTGGCACCACTGAAACTTGGTGGGATAATACACATGATTGGAATGTTGGTGTGGATGGGTACAGCTTGCTCAGGAAGGATAGACAGGGGAAAAAGGGAGGAGGTGTTGCCTTATATATTAAAAATGTACACACTTGGACTGAGGTAGAGATGGACATAGGAGACGGAAGTGTTGAGAGTGTCTGGGTTAGGCTAAAAGGGGTAAAAAACAAGGGAGATGTCATGCTAGGAGTTTACTATAGGCCACCTAACCAGGTGGAAGAGGTGGATGAGGCTTTTTTTAAGCAACTAACAAAATCATCCAAAGCCCAAGATTTGGTGGTGATGGGGGACTTCAACTATCCGGATATATGTTGGGAAAATAACACAGCGGGGCACAGACTATCCAACAAATTCTTGGACTGCATTGGAGACAACTTTTTATTTCAGAAGGTTGAAAAAGCTACTGGGGGGAAGCTGTTCTAGACTTGATTTTAACAAATAGGGAGGAACTCGTTGAGAATTTGAAAGTAGAAGGCAGCCTGGGTGACAGTGATCATGAAATCATAGAGTTTGCAATTCTAAGGAAGGGTAGAAGGGAGAACAGCAAAATAGAGACAATGGATTTCAGGAAGGCAGATTTTAGTAAGCTCAGAGAGCTGATAGGTAAGGTCCCATGGGAATCAAGACTGAGGGGAAAAACAACTGAGGAGAGTTGGCAGTTTTTCAAAGGGACACTATTAAGGGCCCAAAAGCAAGCTATTCCGCTGGTTAGGAAAGATAGAAAATGTGGCAAAAGACCACCTTGGCTTAACCATGAGATCTTGCATGATCTAAAAAATAAAAAGGAGTCATATAAAAAATGGAAACTGGGACAGATTACAAAGGATGAATATAGGCAAACAACACAGGAATGCAGGGGCAAGATTAGAAAGGCAAAGGCACAAAATGAGCTCAAACTAGGTACGGGAATAAAGGGAAACAAGAAGACTTTTTATCAATACATTAGAAGCAAGAGGAAGACCAAAGACAGGGTAGGCCCACTGCTTAGTGAAGAGGGAGAAACAGTAACAGGAAACTTGGAAATGGCGGAGATGCTTAATGACTTCTTTGTTTCGGTCTTCACCGAGAAGTCTGAAGGAATGCCTAACATAGTGAATGCTAATGGGAAGGGGGTAGGTTTAGCAGATAAAATAAAAAAAGAACAAGTTAAAAATCACTTAGAAAAAGTTAGATGCCTGCAAGTCACCAGGGCCTGATGAAATGCATCCGAGAATACTCAAGGAGCTAATAGAGGAGGTATCTGAGCCTCTAGCTATTATCTTTGGAAAGTCATGGGAGACGGGAGAGATTCCAGAAGACTGGAAAAGGGCAAATATAGTGCCCATCTATAAAAAGGGAAATAAAAACTACCCAGGAAACTACAGACCAGTTAGTTTAACTTCTGTGTCAGGAAAGATAATGGAGCAAGTAATTAAGGAAATCATCTGCAAACACTTGGAAGGTGGTAAGGTGATAGGGAACAGCCAGCATGGATTTGTGAAGAACAAATCATGTCAAACCAATCTGATAGCTTTCTTTGATAGGATAACGAGCCTTGTGGATAAGGGTGAAGCTGTGGATGTGGTATACCTAGACTTTAGTAAGGCATTTGATACAGTCTCGCATGATATTCTTAGATAAACTAGGCAAATACAATTTAGATGGGGCTCCTATAAGGTGGGTGCATAACTGGCTGGATAACCGTACTCAGAGAGTTGTTATTAATGGTTCCCAATCCTGCTGGAAAGGCATAACGAGTGGGGTACCGCAGGGGTCTGTTTTGGGACTGGCGCTGTTCAATATCTTCATCAACGACTTAGATATTGGCATAGAAAGTACGCTTATTAAGTTTGCGGATGATACCAAACTGGGAGGGATTGCAACTGCTTTGGAGGACAGGGTCATAATTCAAAATGATCTGGACAAATTGGAGAAATGGGCTGAGGTAAACAGGATGAAGTTTAACAAAGTCAAATGCAAAGTGCTCCTCTTAGGAAGGAAAAATCAGTTTCACACATAGAGAATGGGAAGAGACTGTCTAGGAAGGAGTACGGCAGAAAGGGATCTAGGGGTTATAGTGGACCACAAGCTAAATATGAGTCAACAGTGTGATGCTGTTGCAAAAAAAGCAAACATGATTCTGGGATGTATTAACAGGTGTATTGTGAGCAAGACACGAGAAGTCATTCTTCCGCTCTACTCTGCTCTGGTTAGGCCTCAGCTGGAGTGGAGATGTGGAGAAATTGGAAAGGGTCCAGAGAAGAGCAACAAGAATGATTAAAGGGCTTGAGAACATGACCTATGAAGGAAGGCTGAAAGAATTGGGTTTGTTTAGTTTGGAAAAGAGAAGACTAAGAGGGGACATGATAGCAGTTTTCAGGTATTTAAAAGGGTGTCATAAGGAGGAGGGAGAAAACTTGTTCATCTTAGCCTCTAAGGATAGAGCCAGAAGCAATGGGTTTAAACTGCAGCAAGGGAGGTCTAGGTTGGACATTAGGAAAAAGTTCCTAACTGTCAGGGTGGTTAAACACTGGAATAAATTGCCTAGGGAGGTTGTGGAATCTCCATCTCTGGAGATATTTAAGAGTAGGTTAGATAAATGTCTATCAGGGATGGTCTAGACGGTATTTGGTCCTGCCATGCGGGCAGGGGACTGGACTCGATGACCTCTCGAGGTCCCTTCCAGTCCTAGAATCTATGAAACTTCAGCTTCTTTAGGTACTTGTTGAGGTCTTGCAGGTCCAGAATGGGATGTAGACTGCCTTTGGGATTAAAAAGTATCAGGAATAAAAACCCCTGTTCCTGTACTCTAGAGGAACTTCCTCCACCGCCTCAGCTGCAGCAACCCTTGAACCTCCTGTGCGAGGAGACTCTTGTGAAAAGGGTCCCTGAAGAGGGGCGAGGAAGGTGTAGAAAGAAACTGGAGGATATAGCCCTGCGCCACTGTGCTCTAGACCCAGCGGTCCGAGGTTATTGTGGTTCATGCAGGGAGGAAAAAGGAAAGGCGGCTGGAAAAAAACAGGAAGATGGATCCGGGGAATAGTCTGGTAGGTCGCCCTCTGGTGCACCCTCAAAACAGTTGCTTGGCCCTTACTCATTCTGGCTAGAGCCCGACCGAGCAGGGGGTGGAGGAGAGTGACTCGGGCGGCGCTTCAGCCCTTGGCCTTCTTGTGAGGGGTCCTGCCAAGGCTGACTCCCTTGTCCCTGAGGCTGCCGAGGTTTGAATCGCTTACGTGCCAGGCCTGGGACATACAGCCCCAGCATTTTCAGGGTAGTACTTAGCAACTTTGCTTCATGGAGTGTAGGGCCCTGGGCAATTGCCCTGCTTGCTACCACCTAACGCTGGCCCTGGCTTTTATATGCGAAGAACAGTTGTGGCACAGGTGGGCTGTGGAGTTTTTATAGCATGTTATGGGGGGGAGGGGGTAAACTCAAAGAAAAACGTTGAGAATTCTTGATATAAAACATTGTGGCGGTGATGTCCACCAGGACTTGAACCACTTTGCCTTGTAAATGGGATCGAAAAACCTGACAGGCCAGGCGAACCGCCCTGAGCTCCTGACATTTATGTGGAGGGAGTGGTCGACCCCCAACCAGCACCCTTGTGTACTGAGCTTGCCCAGGTGGGGTCCCCAGCCAAGGTGTCCTACACCAGAGTTAGCAACAGGGATGGGGCTGCAACGGGGACTCCCTGCAACACCGATGTGGGGTCCAACCATCATGCCAGTGATGCCAGATGTGGTCCGTCACCCTGACTACCAGGTCTAGGTCATGCTTGTTGGGGATATAGACCGACACCAACCATGCCTGCAGCTGCCGGAGGTAATGGACCACGTAAGTACAGGCAACCATGTGGCCTAACCACCTTAGGCAAGTGTAGGTGGTGGTTCCTTACATGTGAGATTACATCCAATGTGGCTCAGAAACAAGCCTCCAGAAGGAATGCCCTCGCCCACAAGTAATCAAGGTATGCCTCGAACTCTTCCATTGCACTGGTATGAGGGTCGATTTCTTTTTGTCCACTTACAGGCCCAGGTCGTGGCATGTAGAATGCACCAGATCGAGGCTGCTCTTCACTTGATCCCGCAATCTGTCTTTGATGAGCCAATCGTCAAGAAAAGGATAGACCTGGACACCCCCTATCCCCCGACGCCTCAGATAAGTGGCTACTGGGGCCATACATTTTGTATATACACTCGCAGGTCTGAGGAGAGGCCAAAGGGAAGCACCATGAACTGGAAATGGCACTGGCCCACCATAAAATGGAGGAACTGTCTGTGTCCTTGGAAAATAAAGATATGGAAATAAGCATCTTTCAAGTTGAGAGCAGTGTACCAGTTTCCTGGATCCACGGAGGGGATGATGGATGCCAGTGAAACCATGTGAAACTTCAACTTCTTGAGGTACTTGTTGAGTGGTTCAGGTCCAGAATGGGTCTTAGGCCCCCTTTTGCTTTTGGAAATCAGGAAATAGCGGGAGTAGAAACCTTTCCCCCCTCATTTCTTGAGGGACCTCCTCCACCACCCAGTTGTAGGAGGTTGTCTACCTCCTGAATGAGAAGTTGCTCATGAGAAGGGTCCCTGAAGAGGGGCAGGGAAGAGAAGAGACGGGGGGGCCAAAAACTGAAGGGTGTAGCCCCATGACAATCTCTAGCTCCCAGTGGGCCGAGGTGACTCTCGACCAGGCCAAAGGGTAGGGATGGAGACAATTGAGGAAAAAAGATGGGGCAGATCTGGGGAGGTGACTGGGGAGCGGGTCTTGAGTGCGCACCCAAAACACCAGCGTCTGGCCCAGTGGTGTTTCGCTGGGCCAGGTTGTACAGGTGAACAGGAGGAGGAAGGGTGGCGGCGACTAAAACCAGCGTCCCTTCTCCTCGTAGAGCCCTGCAGAGGCTGCCAAGGCCTTGGCGGTGGGGGCAGCCGGAATTGCTTCCTTTCTGATTGAGGCGTAAGCATCCTCAGGGAGAAGAGGGTGGTCTGAGTGTCCTTCAGACCGTGCAGCCTCATGTCTGTCTGTTCCAAAAGCAGCCCAACTCCATCCAACGGGAGATCTTGTATCGAGGACTGCATCTCTTGGGATAGACCCGAGGTCTGATGCCAGGAACTGAGCCTCATGACCATCCTGGCCACAGAATCGACCTCATCCCAGGCCATCTGGAGGGAGCACAGAGCCGCTGCAGTACCCTCCTCAACAAGGGTCCTGAACTCTTTGGCCACCTCCTAGGGCATGGAGTCCTTAAACTTGTGGAGGGAGTCCCACAGTTAAAGTTATATTGCCCCAAAGAGCCTGGTGGTTCATGACTCAGAATTGGGAGATTGGCTGTGGAATAAATTTTCTTCCTGAAAAGGTCCAGTCTCTTGGCCTCCTTATTTTTGAGGGTGGAACTAGCATGCCCTTGCTTGTCCTTTTCGTTGGCCGCCGACACAACCAATGACCTCGGGAGGCAGGTGGTGTACAAGTATTCAACCCTGTAGTTGAGACAAAATACTTTTTCTCTGCCAGCTTGGAAATGGGCGGGATGGAGGACGGTGTTTGTCAGAGGGCTTTGGCAATGTTCAGGACCCCTTCGTGCACCAGGAGTGCGACCCGTGCAGGGGTGGATGCAGAGAGTACATTGAACAAAGTGTCTGATTGGTCCGCCATCTCTTCTGACTCTTGGCCTAAGTTAGTGGCCACCCTTCAGAGCAGAGCTCTGTGCTCCCTAAAGTGATCCAGTGGGATAGCAAGGGAGGGCTCTGCCACCACCTTGTCTGGAGTGGAGGAGAATGACCCAGGGCATCATCCCCTGCAGGGGAAGAGGGTCTTGGGGTGGGCACCTGTTCTTCCATCTCAGCACTCGACAACACTTCATGCACCGAGCCTGGTGCTCCCTGTGCTGATTGGAACTTATCTGACATGGCGACCGATGATTGGTGAGACGGGGGCATCAGCATAACCAGCACACCCCTGGCTTTCCAGTAAGGCCATTGCACTGGCCACCGGTCCTGCTGCCTGATCAGCATCGCTGAGGTGGATGCAACCTCAAGATCCCAGCCACAACAGTGCTGTCTCAGCGAGGGGCTGAACTCGCTCTCCATGCTGGAGAAATCCTCCTCCGGTGACCAGGGTGAGACCATTGACACCTGAGTCCTGTGGTTAACAGTCGCCGTGAGTGATCGGTACCTTGAATATTCAGACCGGTGCTGGGAGTAGGGGGAACAGCGCCGTGTTGGGGAGCGTCCCTGAGGTCTCGGTGATGGTGCTCGTCGGCGCAAGGATGACTGGTGCCGACTGTATGACAACTGGTACTTCCCTCTGGGCGAGACTCTGCATGAGGGTGGAGACCGGGAGTGCTGTACCGGTGATCTGTGGCAGCGAACCAGTGATCTGGACTGATGAGACACCAGGGCGCAGCAACAAAGGGCTCTGCTTCGGCTCCGTAGACTGGCAACGCTCACTCGCCTTCTGGGAGGCCTTCACAGCTAACTTACCCTCATAAGGAGCCTTCGCCGGGTCCATCGCTGCATGTGGTGCCAGCGAAAGTGGGAGAGTCCTTTGCTCTCTGGGCACCGGGAGCTGAGAAGGCATTGACTGCGCCATCAGCCTGGGTCCCCTACTGCTCCCCGGAGTCGGTGGAGGATCCCTTGGGGGGGGTAAGAGGTCCCTTCGGGGACATGACCCCTTGCGGCTCCGGCATGGGCAGGCAGCCTGAGCAGCGTCCTTTACCCTATGCACCTTGGTCCGATTTGCTCATTGCCAGGTCCCTCTTCTTGGGCACCGGCAAAGGTGATTGGTGCCGGGTAGAGCCTGGTGCCGGAGATGCGCTATGCACGGAGGCCGAAGTGCCGAGCATTGTGTCCGACTGGGCCGGCTCTGAGGCTGGGCGAAGAGCAGCCTCCAGGAGGAGGGCCCTCACATTAATGTCACGTTCTTTCTGTGTCCTAGCACCAAAGTTCTTACAAATGCAACACTTTTCTTTAATGTGGGATTTCCCAGGCACTTCAGATAACTACCATGTGGGCCACTAACAGGCATAAGCCTATTACAGTCAGCACAGGGTTTAAAACCCAGTAACAGGGCATGCCCTGCCTGGGGCAAAGTCCACGCTGGGATCCTAAACTGACTAAGTACAGTACTTAATAGCTACTTACTAACTAATCTGCAATAAAAAAACCAGACTATTTACAGCTGGAACACGAAGTTCAAAGAGTAAAGAAAATGCTCACCACCTGCGAAGCAAGGGGGAGAGGTGCTCCGACCAACCACCACAGGCGGTAAGAAGGAACTGAGAGGGCTTAGGGCCGGCAGCGCCTGATATAACGACGTATGAGCGCGGCACCACAGCAGACCCTATGGATACCGCTAAGGCAAAAGTCTCTGACAACTATGCATGTGGGTGTGCACACACCTAGAATGGAATCGACATGAGCAAGCACTCGAAGACGACGACCAGACACTTTTCCTATGACTTTAGGACAAAGCTTAGTGACGCGTGTAAACTAAGAATTGTGGATTTAGAAAAGTGTATTTTTTATATAAAAATAACATATATACACACACATATACACACACACACATATATACACACACACACACCGCGCGAGAATGTGTACACATACACCTCTACCCCGATATAACATGAATTTGGATATAACGCAGTAAAGCAGTGCTCCGGGGGGGGCGGGGCTGCGCACTCCGGCGGATCAAAGCAAGTTCGATATAACGCGGTTTCACCTATAAGGCGGTACGATTGTTTGGCTCCCGAGGACAACGTTATATCGGGGTAGAGGAGTACGAGTGTAAGTGAGTGAGTAGCAATTAGTTGATAGGAGTTGGTAGAGACAAGGACACAGTTCAAAAGGCAGAGCAACCAATAACTGATCCTGCTGCATATTTACACTAACAGACATTTTTCAAGGGTATCATAAAACACACTAACCCAAATGGAGATTTTGAGAAAATGAGCACAACTCCTCTGAAGTCAATGCACATAACGCAAAATGCACTAGTGCAATGCAAATGTGCTACACACTCAGAGGTTTAGTTTCTAATGAAGACCATTACCTTTTGGTTAAAGAAAATTAAGTTACTAGTGATAATGGCAGAAATCACAAATCCATAGTTCATCTGCTGGTTCAATTGTTTTGAGGGAAAGTTGTCAGATCAGCAAAAACAATATTACGACATCAACATATAGACTAACAAAAAAACCCAACTAACTTAGCCTTATCTTACTTTTGTTGACCAAACTTCCATTTCTACAGAAACAGGCTCAAGAAAGCCACTTCTATTGAAGCATCGAGGATTCAAAATTTCTTTTTTGCTGACTGTAGCAATGATTTCAACACAATTAGCTCCAGACAATTAAAATATGTTTTTAAAAGAAATTATGTACAAAGCAGAATGCGGTATGCAAATTTTGCAATCTGACGGACTAATACACAGGTCATATATAATATGGGAACAAGTAATGCAGCCAAATGTGCAACATGACAAACACGAGCCCTTCCTCTCCCAAATACACACAAACGCAACAACAGAGAAAGTGAGTGTGTGTATCTGAGGGAATAAACAGATAATAGCAGCAATGATAACCTCAGCAAAGACTATTTCTTGGAGATCAACGGATGGTTTAGGTTATCAACAGGAAGTGCATTGTGTCATAATCATTATTACTCAAAACAACAAAGGACCATCTACAATCTTACCTAGTTCTGGGGGCAGCACAGTAAGACGGTTTCCCTGGATATGAAGTTCCTTAAGTTGAGTGAGTTCACCAATTTCTTTAGGCAGTGATATCAGGTCATTGTCCCTAAGGCTCAGCTAAAAGAAAATATAAATTCAGAACAATTTTCAGTTAAAATAAAGCAGCCTAAAAGAGAACACTTCTCTCTGCCCACCCGTCGCCCCCCCACACTCAATTCTTCCAATTTATTTACAAAATAAACAAGAAACAGTACCAGGTGTAGTGGTTATTCCTGAAAAACAAACCCTACTACTTCTCAAATTGACTAGATTCTACTGCTACAAGGGCTGTGAAAGTGAATTGATTTTCCAAGAATTTAGATAAATTACTTACTATCTGCAACTTTGTGAGCTTCCCAATATCTGGCGGCAGGATTTCAAAATCGTTGTCACTTAGATAGAGTGCACGCAGGGTGGCTGCAAATTAAACAGCAATATATAAACAGGGTGGCATATAGCCCAACCATTTGAGGTTGGATCAATAAGAGAGTCAGCTTTGATTAATAACCCTGACTTGGTGAAAAGCCTTTGACATACTCAGGGCTCACAATAATAACAAGCAGGTCAAACTTAGATTTACTGCCTTATTGTATTGTTGGTGTGTTCAGGAAAACATCCATATCCAAAAGGACTGACACAATTAACAATTTCTACAATAGACTGTGGCAGGTTCTGGCACATAGTTTCAATACTCAGCTGTCAGAAGGAGCAATTACTCTATTACATCTGATTCCTAGTTATTACCCAATTTGCATTAAAAAAGCTGTGTTTTGGAATGAATTTACACCTATATTTAACTACATGCAGTGCTGTGGAAAGATCTTAAAACAGGATAGTAGAACACAAACAACTGAGTTCAAATCAAATCATTTATATTTTCATAGGTCGTCTCTCTCTCTCTCTCTTTGCAGTAGAAGACAGAATGATAAAGTTTAAAAACGAAAAAAGAAAAACCCAATACATCCATTTAGCTTATTACTATTTGCACAGCACTGTGGCTGTGCATGGTACTTTTCAGGGAAATTAAACCAAAAGAAAAACAACAGTGAATGCTGGGAGGACGACTATGACTTCCCATCCTTTCCGAGAGCAGTTGGATGTCTGTTTTGCAGTTTTCTCGTTAGTTGCATTGTAGTCATCATCATTTTTAACTTTTTGATAATTTAAAATTTTCCTTCTATTGGATCATGATCAGTAGGTCCTTCTCAGCAAGCAGCATGGCCTCCTCTAACCTCTTTGCCACTTTTTCTGCTTAGGCTGTGATTGCACTTCCAATAAAAAACATTGTTAAAAAGAATATTAAGGTTGCAAAGTCAAACACTCAAAAGTTAGAAAACACCAGAATAAAGATTGCCTGTGTAACTGTAATTGAGCCTCTGTATGCCTGCATTAAAGATACAGTCTTTAACTACATGATCACATACTACTTCTTCTACCCTGCCTCATTCAGTGCACACGAAGGATGGAGCTCTGAGAACGAATCAGGGTTGTGTAGTGAAAGAAGCTCCTGTCTGTAGGAGCCTTGCCTCACTCGATGCAGAAGTTGGAAGGTGTCTAGTGAATGAGGTAAGGGATTGCAGAAAGAGAAAAAAGATCTTTTTAAGGAAGTTGAATGCTTTCCTTGGGAACTAGATTCTATTCTGGCCTCCACCATAGAGTTCCTATCTGTTGCTGCGCAAGTCACATAAACCAAAGTGTTCACAGCTGGCCACTAATTCGGTGTTCCTCATTTTCTGGGTGCTCTACAGATACTTAGGGCCAGATTTGCAGAAAGGCCAAGTGTTCACAACTGTAACTGAAGTCAAGGGGGGGGGAGGGGCACTGTGCTTTGACTATACAAGGTGCTGTAAAAATGCTAGGGACTCTGAAAAATCAGACCTTATATGCCTCAAGTCAGGAACCCAAAATCAGCAGACACTTTGGACTGTTTTTGCCTTAGTTTCTCCGTGCCTCAGATCCACAGCTATAAAATGGAGAGAATACCACGTCCCTACCTCAGAAGAGTGTTCTAAAGCTAAATTCATTAATGTTTGATTAAACACTCACAGCATGATGAGAGCACCATAGAAATGCCCTGGAGAAAATCAACAGTACTGTATTCAATGCAGTTTGGATGGTGTGCAGTAAATAAGGTCGGGGGCCACACACTGAATGAGGATAAAAAGTAATATTGAATTCACTTAAAAGGCGAGGATCATATGGAAAAAACAATATGTGGTAACATAATTAAAGACTATCATAATAGATATGCACAAAAAAGGCTCAATTAAAGCTGCAAAAGCAATCAGCATTCTGAGATTTCATGACTTCTGAGCGTTTGACTTTGTAACCTTAACATGCTTTTAACATATATATAAACACTAGACACACACATTTCTGGAAACCTGGTTGTAGTTACTTTCAGATTGTCAACACGCCTCAAGGTGACATTCTTTATTGTCCCATGAGACTTGTTAGCGTCTATTAAATTTTAGCTAAGTACGTGGATCAAGAAAATATTACCCTCAAGAAAGCTAATATGCCATTACTAACCAAGTCCTTGCATGCCCAATAGTGTCAGGTGACTGTATATCAATGGTACGTATTGCTGAGCTATGTAGAAATATTCAAGAGGACCAAGGAAGAAAAACATATATCTAAAAAATTCTATTGGAGTTTGGTCTCTATCAAATAAATTTCACTGGCAGAAAGCAAAGCACCATTTCAGGAAGATTTATAGATTTTTTTTTTTTTTTTTTAAGTTTCTTACTCAGATAGAAGAAGTTTCCAGACAGGGAATTTTCATTTAAGTTGTTATAAGTCAAGTCAAGAACCTCCAGAGCTGGTAAAGATCCAAATCCTCTAGGCAAGGTATTTAACCTGTTCATGCTGTTGGTGGTGGAAAAACAAGACAGACAGAACATATGTTTATATTCATTTTGCCAGTTAATCATAAGCAAAACGGATGACGGCATTAAGAGCTTTCCAAAAAAGAGGAGGCCACACTAATTTCTAGGTCAATAGTGCCAAAGCCCCCAACTCCCACTGGTTAATGGGATGGGAGCTGAGGGTGCTCAGCACCTCATAGGATTGAGGCCCACAGACCATTATTCCCCAAATTCCCATGACTTTTCTTTTTGTTCCTATCTCTTACCCTACACCCCTTCCTTAATTTCATCCTATCATTTTCCCTAATAAAGTTAGTTTCTTCTCACAACCAGTTCATCTTTGATTGCACTGAAGTATAATTACTCAGGTCATAAGTGTTGCATATTCATTGAGTCACCTAATTATCAGGCCAAGGCACCGTACCTTAAGCTGTACAGTCCAGCTAGAGCAATAAACTAAAGGCAGAGACCTACAATTAATCCAAGGAGCAGATCCAGAACCTATTGATCTAAGATGGCCATAGAGCCACTGAAGAAGGCGGAACAAGCAGACTTTACCACTCTTCAGTAATAGAGATGCTTTGGGGTTGGTGGGGTGGGGTGGATACATTCAACACAATGCAGCAAGGAATGACCATGAACAGGGGATTGAAAAGGGTTATGTGTGGATGAGAATTTCAAACAGAACTAGTTATACAATGGGCGGTGTCAGGGAAGTCCTAAAAGGAGGTGGGGGAGAAAGACACTGAATTTTCAGTCAACAAGATCTTCCAACCAGCTCTCATTACAGTAGTGGAAAATGACAATGTCATTGTCTTATTTTCTCACACACACACATAAAATACATTATAAGAACATCATTAAGGTTGAAAATTCAAGCACTCAAAAGCTAGGAAATGCCACAACTAAAGTTGTCTGTGCAATAGTCTTTAATTACATGATCAGTTAATTACACACTACTTTTTTCCACGTGATCACATACTACTTTTTCCACTCATTCCTCATTCAGTGCCCAGTTAATAATCAGCTATTCAATATTTTGTTTTCTCCTCATTGGTCAATGTGTGGCCCCAGGCCTTATTTACTGCATGTTATTCAAACACTGCTCTGAAGACAGAATTCTTCATTTCCTTTTCTACAAAGCTCATCATTATAATACCTGAGTGCTTCACAAACATTAATGAATTTATTTTCATAACACCGCTGGGAGATGAGTGGGTATTACCCCATTCTACAGAAAGGGAGCTGAGGCACAGAGAGAATAAGATCAAAGATATCCGTTAATTTGGATGCCCAATTTGAGACAACTAGAATCTAAGTTTTCAAAGTACTTAGCATTATATAGCACTTAATATGTTCAAAGCACAGCTTCCATGGAGTTTAATTGTCTGAAATACTGAGCACTCACAGCTGTAATCTGACACCAGGGTCTTAAAGTTTGACACCCAAAAATGAGGAACGGATGCGGAGAAAAGTTTGATCAAGTGATTTCCAAGCATCATATAGGAACTCTGTGGCAGAGAAAGGAACAGAATTGAATTTTTCAGAATAGTATTCAACTTCCTTAACCATCAGACCATCCTTTCTCTTCCTGCAACACCCTACCTCATTCACTATATACGTCATGACTTCTACAACAACCTCCTTCACTAGAGAACCCCGATTCATCCCCAAAGAAGATCCACCCTGTGCACTGAATCAGGGGAGGTCCTGTGGAAAAAACAGTATGTGATCATAAAAGTAAAGACTATCTTAATGCATACACATGAGGGTGTTTATTAAGGTTGCCAAGTCAAGCATTAAAAAAAAATTAGGAAATGCAAGATTTAAGGTTGCACAGGCAACCTTAAATCTTGCATTTCCTAATTTTTTTTAATGCTTGACTTGGCAACCTTAATAATGTTCTTTTAACATAGGAAATAGAACACACAGAAAGCAAACTGAAAAAAATTCCAGTATGCGGCATCACACTGACATTCTCATGGGTCATTAGCTGGGTTAGAATCTTTAGATCTACCACACAGACCTCAGGCACTTGATCTAACAGTACCAGCATTATTTTCCCCTGCTCTCAATCCCAATCTATTTCCTTCTCTTTCTCCCTGGTCCAACTCTTATCCCCTCTGCATCTGAGGCAGTCTGCTTCCTCCTCCATGCTGACTGGGCATTAGAAGAGTGTCACTGAGAGCAGAGGAGAGACAGGCTTCCTGGCTCTGCGTTCTGGAGAATGTGTAGACATGGCTTGTCTGCAGTCTGGTCACATCCAGGAGCTGTAGGACTGCAGCATACCCAATGTGCATGGAACCTTAAGAGATTGTAGCTGCTAAGCTCTATGAAGTAACTACGGAACATGAAAAAAGTCAGATTTTTCAAAACGTTTTTAATTTGGCCAAATGTGGGTGGATTTTCACAGGAAAAGACAAAAGCACATTTGACACAAGGCCATTCCCTGCCTAATTTCAACTTCCAGCATCGGGTCACTAGAGGTTTTCAAAAGAAAGGATTGCCAGATTTTAACATTAGGGAAAAATACATTTTCGCCAACCTCATTCTCAGAAGTGGCTAGACTGTTTTGGCCAACACCCACCCTGAAAATGTCAGTTAAATTATGGCAAAGATAAGCAACTGAAAACAGGGTCTAATAATAGGAAGTGTTACACAACCTTAAGAATAGACAGTGCTAACTGCCCTGCTTCAAAAATAAAAAAAAAATGAAAAGTATCAGTGCTGGACAGCTAACCAAAAGAACCAAGGCCAGGAGGGTCTGGAATTAAAAAAAAAAAAAAAAAAGGAGGTGACTGTTTAATGTAACAGATCAAGGAGAAAACTCCAAGTATGAGGTTAGGGTTTGAGAGTATTTGTTACAGAAGGAGATAAAGCTGCTCTCACATCTAAATGAAACAAAGCAACTTGGAGTAGAGTGGAGATCGGTTCATGCCATGTGGTATCAAATTGGGGCTACTCAAATCCTCAGGGTCAGTGTGAGTTTGTGTAAAATGGCATATTTGTAGGCTTATTTGATTCAACTATACAAAAAACTGTATTAAACGATGTAGCTCAAGCTAAAGTTATTTGTATAAGACTTTTTTAAGAATTAGGACTGAAATTTTAGATGTTCCGTTGAAGAATGTGGTGAAATCTCCTGATGAGCAGCAGACCCATCAAAAGTTGCCTTGCAGTGCATGCAAAGTGAGTTCCCCTCCACAGAAATGACACCCAATACATGATATACTAAGACTCAGTAACCCTGTCAAGATCCCTGGAAGAAGTCACAGCTAGACTTGCTTCAAGACCCTCTACCCCCGCATCAGCAGCAATCAAGTTCTTCAAACATCAATGATTTTTTTTTCTTAGAGCACTCCTGTTAGGTAGGTAAGCACTGTCATCTCATTTTATAGATAAACAATTGCCGGCAGCATTTCAGCTGAGCACTTATTTTGTTTCTGGAGATTATTTCAGTTCGCGATCAAAAGCCCACAGAGAACAAGAGTAGGCGTATCAGCCTTGTAGTTGGTACTTGGAAACACATAGCATGCAACCTAGCAGGTACACCAGTCAACATACCAGAGCTGTTTGTATTTCCCCTCTCACTTTGAAAAGTCTTTTCTCTTCTGTTGGCATCCAGTTGCACAGCTGTATTAAGGTGCACATGGATAAAGAAGCAGCTCTATGCTCAAGTTACTTACACATGTGTTCTGATGCACGTACGAACTGATCAGAGTTCTGTTTTATTCCTTTGAATAAAGCAGTGTGTGTGTGTGTGTGTGTGTGTGTGTGTGGAGGGGGGAATACAGCATGTTTGTGAACTTAGAGTAGGCCCCATTTGGAACGCTATTCAAGGACACAGACAGCAATGAATCCAATACACATGATTAGCTGGCTAGCTAGTTTACAGTTCTCTATTTCAGTATTATAATTCACTCACATTATGTGAGAGAATGCTGGTGTAGCACCAGAATTCCTGTGTGACCACGGGCAAATCACTTATGTTCCAATTCTACAAAGATTTACATGCTTAATTTTAAACACAAGAACAGATTGACCCACTGGCACTACACAAGTACTTAAAGTTACGCTCCAGTAGAACTCTCTGCAGAATCAAGGCCTTGATCTCACTGTACCTCACTTCCGCATCTATGAAATGAGAATAATATATCCTCTCTCCCACCCTTGGTCTTGTTTACTTCAACTAAGTTCTTTGCAACAGGGACAGTGGTGTACTATAATTAGGGCTCTGCATCTGCCACGGAGGTTGCAGAAGTCACGGATTCTGTGACTTTCTGTGATCTCTGACTTCTCCAGTGGCCACTGTGGCTGTCCCCAGGCCGCCCAAGCAGCCAGTGGCTCTGGGCAGCTGGCCCTGGGGACCGCCCGAGCAGCAGTCCCAGGGGCGGCAGGAGCAGCGGCTGGCCCTGGGGCTTCCCATCCACCCTAAGATTCAATCAGGGGTATTTATGGTATAAGTCAGGGACAAGTCACAGGCTGTGATTTTGTGTTTCTTGCCTATGACCTGTCCATGACTTTTACTAAAAATACCCATGATTAAATAGTCTTAACGATAAGTAGTGACACCACATTGTACAATGGGTCACTGAGCTAAGAGAATGCCCTCTAGATGCTACTGTAATTCTACTAGTTAGGAGCAGGGAAGAGTATCCTTCACTGTAGCTGTGGGAGGCTGCTGTAATACAGGTGTATTGCTATTTCTGATCTAAAAATTTATAGAAATCGCTAGCCCATCAAAACATCTGCCCAGTTCTGAGGGAGCATTACAGCTCCTTCACAACCACTACTGCCTGCTGCTGTGCCCTCCCCACCTCACTAGCACCACTGATGGCAGCCTCTCCCACAAACAAGTACTGTTGCTCCCTGCCTCTTTCCAGACCCTGGCAACACAAGACTGAGGGTTTCAGACGCCCTCTGTCCTGCAGGAGGGGGCCCATCCAAGCACACTGGAACACATGCTTTCAGCTGGTTCTCTCAGGTGGTGATTATCTTCTTAGACACCCTTTTATCCAGCACAAATCCAAGTACCAGGCTGGATGCCAGGTGCATGCCTGGGCCCTATTGCTCAAGTTGTATGGGGGAGGGAAGGGGTAAACTTACCACTCTAGCTCAACAGTTACTCATTCTTACCCCTCTTGCCCCCTCCCCTCCCAAAAATAGTTTCTTCCTGCTCAAGACTTCAAGATGTAGGCATCAGAGGAATACCGTACGCTCACATCTTGAATACTGTGTGCAGATGTGTTGCCCCATCTCAAAAAAAAAAAAAATTGGAATTGGAAAAAGTTCAGAAAAGGGCAACAAAAAATGATTAAGGGACTAGAACAGCTTATGTAGGAGAAGAGATTAATAAGACTGGGACTTTTCAGCTTGGAAAAGAGACAACTAAGGGGACATATGATTGAGGTCTATAAAATTATGACTAGTGTAGAGAAAGTAGATAAGGAAGTGTTGTTTACTACTTGTAACAAAAACTACGGTCATCAAATGAAATTAATAGGCAGCAGGTTTAAAACAAATAAGGAAATATTTCTTCACACAACGCACAGTCTACCTGTGGAACTCCTTGCCAGAGGATGTTGTGAAGGCCAAGATCATAATAGTGTTCAAAAAAAGAACTAGATAAATTCATGGAGGATAGGTCCATCAATGGCTATTAGCTAGGATGGGCAGGAATGGTGTCCCTAGCCTCTGTTTGCCAGAAGCTGGGAATGAGCAACAGGGGATGGATCACCTGATTACCTATTCTGTTCATTCCCTCTGGGGCACCTGGCATTGGCCACTGTCAGAAGACAGGATACTGGGCTAGATGGAACTTTGGCCCTACAGGACAGACCATTCTTATGTATGTTCTCTGCCTTCACTGCCATTCCACATAGATGTTGAAAAGTGGCCAGTGGCTGATGTTTTTTATGCAATGAATATAGCCTTGTGCAGCCAAATATTTGTAAATAAACAACAAGCAGAGGCAGTGGATATATAAAGTTAATTTGCCAATTTTATTCCAATGTGTGAGTGAACATTTTTGGCTGTGCGTGTGGCCCACAAGTGACAGTTAACCTGACGTGGCCAGGCTCTGAAGATCACAAAAAAAAAAAACAAAAAAAAAACCACACACCACCCATCCCTAAGAAAAAGCGAGAAAATAGCAACACAAGGACCACCAGGATGTTGTGTCACTGGTTGCAATTTTTTTTTTTTTTTTTTTTAAAGTACTCAGAGAAGAAAAGCAGGTGGGAAAATATACAGAAGGCCTCAGAAGAATGAAAGTTGACCTGGGAAGCTGGAATACTTTACCCAAAGTGATTGAGTATTTGAAGGAGAGGTGTAGCATATTAATTGTTCAGCTGCCCTATGGGCTGCTACAAAAAGGTTTAGCTATAAAGGAATAAATCACATTCCCAAGGTAGGGTCGTCTTTTGATGTGTGTCTTTTTTTTTTTTTAAATCTCTCTCAGTGGCAGCCACTAAGGGCCTGATCCAACTCCTGAGATCAAAACCTTTCCGGGGTGGAGCGGGCCCGCTCCTGAAAAAGGCTAGGCTGATTGGGGAAGCAGCCACAGCTGGGGCCATGACCCAATCAGGCCACAGCTGGAACTACAAAAGGGCTGCGAGGCAGCAGCTCAGGAAGTCTCTCTCTAGTTGCGGAGAGAGACTGGACTGGCTGCTTGGAAGCTCAGCAGGGTACCTAGACTAGAGCAGGACTGGGGAAAGGCCAGAAGAGCTGGGGAGCTCCAGCCTGGAAAACCAGCAGGCCACAGGCCTTGCTAAAGGCCGAGAATGGTACTGGAGTTGCAGAGGTGTAGCCCAGGGTAGGCAAAGACAGCAGGTCCAAACCCCCCTTGCCAATGAATGGTTGATAGACTGCAATCTGCCCCAGAGAGCGGAGGCTAGATGGCAACTGGTAGTAGCCACTGAGGGAAGGTGGGGATAGAGGGTTGCGGGTTCCCCTGGGTGGGGAGACCCAGAGAGTGGAGGTACTGCCAGGGGGTAAAGGGGCACTGGGGTCCGGGAGGGACACAGGGGGCCTAAGGCATGCGGGATACCGGCCAGCAGAAGGCGCGCCAAGGCTGGAAAAACAAATTCCTTGGACGATCAGTGGGAGGCGCTGCGCCGGTGAGTCCTCGCATCGCTACAAGGGGCTTTAATGGGAAATGGAACTTGAGGGAATTTACCAGTTTTAAAGGGGATAATAGTTATGTTGTAATACTTAAAATATGTGAAGCATCCAGATGCCATGGCAGTGGGCTCCCTTAAAATGTATACTAGAAGTAGAATGTTACACTACAAAGTTAACATAGAAGGCAGCCTTTGGTTTACCATTTGCAAGACTAATGATACTCCTTAGCAAGAAGGCCAATTCACAGCACTCGTTCACTCCTACCCTTAAAAACAATATTAATGGAAGAAATGGAGGAGAGTAGTATTCTGGTTACAACTAAGCACAATCAACTTGTCATTTGTTTCATCATAGGTAGAAAGCATTCAACTATTTCTCCCACTAATGATGCAGCATTACACCTTGGGGTGTATCCCTAGTCAAAATGTGTGTGTGGGGAATGCTGGAGTGTTACTTTCCCAGGCAAACATATTAATTATCCAGTCTCATTGTTAAATCCAAGCCAATAGAGGCTGCCAAGAATCAAAGCCTATTCCTCTGTGCTAGAGAACAAGAGAGAAAATAAGAACCAAGTGTCTTTATTGAGAAGCCAATACCAAGAAAATATTTATATCACTGCAGCCAACAATGCAGTTAAATTATCCATGTCTTACAGAGTTATCTAACTCGTTAGAAAACATGGAGCCTAGTTAGCTAAAGTCTATTTGGGTTTAAGTAACAGCGCGTACACGTCCTCTCTCTCCAATTTAAGTTGTTTATAAGTTTGAGTTCATAATATAAACATTCATTCATACAGGGAGAAAGCTGTAAAATACTATAAAATTGCACCCACAAAATAGGAAATATACCAAATACAACTACAATATGGTTTCAGAAAAAAGGTCCATCCCCCTACTGTAGGTTTAGTTTTATAAGCATATTTCTCGCAGAAACTCCATTAAAAAAACCTGTAGTGGTGATGGTGATTAAGCAGAAAGGGACCACTACCTGTATTAGATGGAAATATGTTTGAGAGCTGTTAAAGGGGGTGACCTCTAAAGGATGCTTCCATTCTATCAATGCTTATCCTTTTAGGCTTTCAACAGAAATCCTCGTCTTATTAAGCTTTTAAAAGCCACTCTTAACTGGAGCTGCAATTCCTCCATTACTCAATGGATACAAATCCCAGTTTCTAACGACCCAGATGGAAATCCTAAATAAAACTCTCAAACGTTAATCTTCCAGAAGACAATTAATCTATGCTAAATAAGTAAAGAATGAAGCAGATCCTGGCTCTTTTATCATATAGCGACCACAGAATGCACAGATTTAATGAAGATAGCAGTTAAGGGAACAATTTTGCACATGCCTGAAATAGTATGCAACAGATTTAAATCTGAATTTAATAAGTGGATCATTATGGATTACTACTGACACAAACTAGACATCAATGTAATGTGAAAGAGACCATACACAAGTGTCTCTTCCTCAAACTGTTTCAAATTAAATAAACACACAACTGGTGTTTTTCTAAGACACTTAATTTTTGATTCAACTACAATGAAACCATAACTTCAGAGCTATCCCAAGTGCCATAAAAATGGATCTTATTTACAAAACATAAAGCTTTCAAGTGCAAGATTCAATTACTGTTAACCACTAACAGTTTTTGCTTTTTGGGGGGGTGGGAGGGGGGGGTATTTTTGCTTTATTGCTACGCACCCAAGGTTCAGGTGTTTGAGCTTCTGAAGGCTGCTTATCTGCGTAGGCAGCTCCTCAATCTGGTTGTTGAAAAAGTTAAGCACTTCTAAATTCTTCAGATCTGCAATGTTTGGTGGCACAGCTGTAAGGAAAAAAAGTGCATTGCAAAATGAAAGATTCTCAGAGCAACAGCTTACTTAGATTGTAAACCATCTTTTTGTTCTGTTTGTCTGCACCTAGCACAAAGTGGTCCTAGACCAGGACTGGGGGATCCTAGGAGCTACCACAATGCAAATGAAACCATTTCTACCCACAAGAACTGTTGATGGCCAGGAGGGCTCTATCTGGTGTCCATTTTCAAAGCCATTGCTGGCAGCACTCTGTCCTCTTAAAAAAATGCCATTAGCATTTTAAAATACTGAAACACCATTATTGAGGTGGGGGCAAAAACACCATGACAAAATACTTACTGTTCTGTAGGCAGAATGATAAGGACCCATGCCTTCCATTAGGTTTGTACAGCACCAAGCACACAGACAAGGCTCAGAAACATAACCTAAATTTTTGGATGGTTACATTAATATACATCAGAAAAATAAATAGCTCAGCCATCCAGACCTAAATGACAGTTTTATTTAAGGTCTTCTCTAGTAAAACTGAAACAAAAATCCATTCTGAGTGATGGTCCATTTCAGCCTGCTGTTTAAATAATCTAATATCTGAGTAGGTGTCCATTTAACATTCAGCTAAAATCACAACAATTTAAGTTCAGCCTTAAATGATGAACTGTTCAGCCAAGCCAGTTTTTGATTCGCTTCCCATGAGTAAAGCGCTGTGATCAATACATACAAAAAAGGTTACATCAGATTAGCAACAGATCAATGCATGGTTATTATCTAGAAATATGAAAAACCAGCCCAGCAGCACGATATGAATACGCCTTCGCAGATAAAAGGTTTAAAAGCTGTACGGATTTAAATCTCTTTTCCCACAGACAAAGAGAAACTTAAGCATGCAGCTAAAGTTTACATTACAGCTGGGGAAAAGATGACAAATCATTTGCACTGAAGCTTGCAACTGTACCCACACTATTCACCTTGGTGCATTATGTTAACTTTGACAACAGCAGGAAAAGTAGAGGGCAAATTTAAGTAATTATGAGCTTAAAAAAAAAATCATGGTCTCATTAATTTGATGGAATGAGGCAATACGCCCCGCCTTAAAAATGAGCCCACAATATTTACACAGTAGAACATTACAGTATGTCATTTACTAGACTTTAAACAGAGATTGTTGTGAAAAATGTAACTAACAAATATTTATGCAGAGCAATTAGGATATTACTCACTGCTGATGGCTGTGTTCATGGGAGGACACATTTAGCAAACTGAATAGAAGAAATTAAGACAAATCTGAATATTTAAAAAAAAAAATCTCACGTTGTCGTATGTTTTACCATAGCTGTGTGCACACAACTCCTGGGGGAATTCTGCACCACTGTGCATGCGCAGAATTTATGACCCCGCAGATTTCTTTGCTTCTCCATCAGAAAAGAAAGCCAGAAGAATGGTCATGCGACCCTCCCCACCAGTATGTTTCAGGTGCCCAGGGCAGCCGGCAGAGAGGTAAATCACTGTGGGGAGCGGACAGGACTCGGGAAGACCCGGCTGGTGGCTCCTACCTTTGCGTTGGGCTCAGCTGCTAGTTCTGTCTGGGCTCAGGAGGACGGGACTTCCTCTTCCCCTGCAAAGCATCTGGGGTTGGGTCAGACCCATCCCCAGATTTCTCCCCCAGCTGCAGGAAGCTCTGCAAACTTCTCCCTCCATCTTCTCTTCCCCTGCAGCTGAGGAGTGATGGGCACAGGAAGCGGGAAGGGATCCCCGTGCAGGGAGATGCTCCCCCATCTGCCCAACCCCCATGCCTCCAGACCCCCCCCCCCACCAAGCCTCACCCCCACCCCCAGAATCTCCTCCCAATGAGCCCCATTCCCCCTTCACCTGGACCACCCTGATGAGCCACCAGCACCTGGATCCCCAACCCCACTGAGACCCAACCAGCTACACCTGGATCCCCACCCCACTGAGCCCTCAACACCCAGACCCCCCTGCCGAGCTCTATTCCCCACCACACCCAGAACTCCCCCCCCCTCCCCCCCCCCCCGAGTTCCAACCACCTGGACCCCCCCATTCAGAGTCCCATTACTGTTGCACCCAGAACCTCCCAACAAGCCCCCGGGCATCCAGATCTCCACCCGCACCCAGATCCTGTACTGAGCTGCCTGCACGCAGATTGCCCCAGACAGACCCATCTCAACCCACACCTGGATCCCCCCACACTAAACCCCTCCACACTTTGATCCTGCCTTGTTGAGCCTGCCTGCGCACACCTGGTACGGAGAGGCAAAATCCTGGGGTGTTTCTGTGTCAGGGTTGGGTTCAGCCTCACCACTGAGTGTGTCCGCGGGGGTGGGGGAGGGGGGGGGGGGAAGAGCTGCAAAGTGATCTCCCACCTCTGTGCAGCCACTGGCCTCTGCTCCCCAATGCCATGGTGGAGCCGCCACATTTATCTGACAAATAAAATGTGCAGAATTTTAAAATATGGGCAGAATTTTTAATGTTTTGGCGCAGAATGCCCTCAGGAGTAGTGCGCGTGCACACACACTGCACTTACCCAGTTGTTGACCTCAATGGGAATTATGCATGTGTTTAGACAGACCTGTTGTACTATATGCTGAAAGCCTATGACACAATTTTCCACATAAGAGATTACTTAAATTTTTAGATATTTTAATAATACAGGTGTCTTAAGCCTCAGAATATTGAGCCAGAGGCATTATCACAGTTAATATCTCTTGCTATCACAGATTTCTTACTATTACATGTAGTAAATTATGAAATTTTTCCCCTCAGCCATATCCATCGGGCCAGCATGAGCAACTCTGATGCCTCACACCACTGCATGCAGGTCCACAGGTCCACAATGCTCCCAGCCGCTCTCAGTTCCTTCACACTGGAAAGGCTCCAATGCGGAAGGGAAGGAAGATGGATTGTGGAATGGACATGTGTTGCACATTTCCAAAACCAATACTTTACCAAATTTTCTATAACTGTCTTTTCTTTGAGTGATTGCACATGTCCATTCCACAGCAGGTGACTGACAAGCAGCGTGAACTGGAAGTGGGTTCGGAGTCCTCTTGAACAGTGATTGTAGGACCACCTGCCCAAATCTGGCATTGTCTCTAGATTGACGAGAAAGGGCATAGTGAGAGACAAACATATGGACCAATGACCAGGTTGCCGTCTAACAACCATTCAATACAGATAGACGAGCCAGAAAGGCAGCGGAAGTTGGCTGCGGCCTGAATTTTCTTTGGAGGAGCAATATCAGCCAAGTCTGTAGCATAAACAAATACAGCTGGAAATCCAGGACGAGATCCTCTGGGTAAATACTGGGTGGCCCTTTACTCAGTCTGAAACCACAATAAGGAGCTGAGATGAAGACCTGAAAGGCCTAGTCCAATCCAGGTAAAGAGCCAAAGCTCCCCTAACAGGAGGTTTCTGAAAAGGAGTCAGTAAATATATTACTTGATTAATAGGAGAATCAGAAACCACTTCAGACAGGATTTTGTGTGAGTGAAAGGAAACCCTGTCCCTAAAGAAAATTGTATAGGGAGACTCTGATACTAAAGCTCACAGTTCCCCAACTTGCCTGAGCAAGGTTACAACAACCAAGAAAACCACCTTCACATACAGGTGCAACAGAGAACAAATCGCTGGTGTCTCAAAAGGAGGGGGGGGGGGGGATGGAGGGCGGGAGACCCATCAACTTTGCTAGAACTAAAATTTAAACTCCAGTGTCGAACCAAGCTGTGAACCTGTTATAGTCTGAGCAAACCCTTTAGAAATCTGATGGACACAGGGTTTGAAAAAACTGATTATCCACAGGAAGGTGGAAAGCTAAGATAACTGCCAGATGGACTCGGATGGAACATTAGCTAAACTTGTTGTTTCGGAAACAAGAGAGTCCAAGATATGGCAAATCAGAGCTTGAGCTGGGGGCAGGTCTCTTTGTACTGACCAAACGGAGAATCTCTCCCATTTAACAAGATATGTAGACTTAGCTAAAGGCTTCCTACTATTTAGCAGAACTTCCTGTACCCCCTTAGAGCAAACTCTTCCAAAGTTGTCAGCCATGAAGCATCCACACGGTCAGCTGGAAGGCCTGAAGGTTGTGATGAAGCAGGCTGTGTAGTCTGTGAGATCACATCCATATCTCTCAAGGGCAGCAGTGGAGGTCTGACTGATACGGCTAGTAGAGTCAAAACCTAATGCTGAGGGAGGCACGCTGGGGTTATTAGAATAAGGTGAGCAGAATCTTGCTCGACTTTGGACAAGACTGAGCTGGAGTGGAACTGGAGGGAAGGCATACAGCAGGCCTTTGGACCAGGGTAGGAAGAAAGCATCCGTCGGTCAACCTGAGCTGTGACCTGCTCGGGAACAAAAAAGAGGACATTTTTTGTTTGCGCTTATTGCAAACAGGTCTACTTGGGATGTTATATCACTGCTGAAAAATGGGCCGGGACACATCCAGGCAAAGAGACCTGCAAACAACCTATGGAGGTGGTCTGCAAGAGTGTTTTGAACTCCCAGAAGGTAAGCAGCTCTCAGGTTGATATAACTGGTCATGCAGAAATTCCAAAGGAACATTACCTAGTGTCAACACCTTGCCAAATGCTCCCCCTTTGTTTACATAGAACACTGCTGCTGCGTTGTCTGTGAGCACCAACAAATTGTAAGACCACCCGCCTAAATCTGGCATTGTCTCTAAATTGATGAGAGATGGCCCCAACAAATTCCACCGCTTGATACGTGGAAGGAATGCCACACAAACTAAATGGATGGCCCAAAGCTCCCTGATATTTATATTGTAGCCTGATCCTTTTAATACTTAATAATAATTGTACCGATTACCAACTGATAATTAATGAGCTGGGGATAATAGGGTTCTCATCCCAGAATCAGGCTCCACAGAATTAAAATCGACAAGTTCAATATCTTGTAGGGAACCAGGGAGTGTACGGCAAAGCAAAGCTGAGGGCAAAGCAAAGCCTTGGCTGTTTTTATTAAAACTATCAGTAAAGACAGGAAAGCTCCAAACCTCATAACCAGATAGCAGTAATACAACATTAGGGATATCTTCAGTGTCATTCCCTGCATATGCTCATATCCTTATATATTCACATCCATCCTTGGGGACCTGGTGCTGAGAGACACTAGTCTCGGGCATGCCAAATGAGTCCAATGGTCCAGGTTCCCCAATGTCCAAAGACTGGTGGTAGATCACAATGAAGAGCTGAAAGGTCAACGATGGAAAGCTAGCTCTAACTACATGATGGCTTAGCCTATTATAGGGCCTGGCACTATCATGAATATGCATTCTACTGCCCAGCCTTCAGTGTCCAAATCTAACTTCCTCACCCTCATAATATTGGGAGCACTTAACCTATAGGGTAACATATTAATGTCATTTAACTCATTATCAGATACATCACCTACTGCTCAAGCAAGTTTGTGGTTAGACATCTACCAGCGATTCTATCTTAAAATATCAGTTCAGTGTTCCTGCAGTTGCCTGGTACTAATATGTTCAACTCCCTTTACTGAGCAAGCTATTCCCAATTTCCCCAAACTTGGGGTAACTGTTGGTCCATTTTATCTATGCTAAGAGTCATAGGCCGACCATATTTATGGTAACTTGCTTAAGCTAAGGTCTTACAGGATACAGGCCTGCAGGTTTCTTGTTACTGCTGAGTAAAATAAAATGGCTAAGCTAGCCCTAAGAGCTACAACATGGAGACTTAGGGTACATCTACACTACAGCGGGGAGTCGATTTAAGATACGCAAATTCAGCTACGTGAATAGCGTAGCTGAATTCGACGTATTGCAGCCGACTTACCCCGTTGTGAGGACGGCGGCAAAATCGACTTCTGCGGCTTTTTGTTGGTGGTACTTACTACCACCTCCGCTGGTGGAGTTAGAGCGCCGATTCGGGGA
Organism: Malaclemys terrapin pileata; assembly: GCF_027887155.1. Taxonomy (NCBI): domain Eukaryota; kingdom Metazoa; phylum Chordata; order Testudines; family Emydidae; genus Malaclemys; species Malaclemys terrapin. The sequence continues at coordinate 246,701,433 of NC_071506.1, forward strand.
TCGATTGTCGCGTCCCAACGGGACGCGATAAATCGATCCCCGAGAGGTCAATTTCTACTCGCCGATTCAGGCGGGTAGTATAGACCAGACCTTAGATTCTAAGGAGACAAAAGGTCTCGAGTCTGAAGGGGACTTAAGTGACCTCACCAACCTAGACCTCATGCACCTGACTGGAGTTGTGGAGGGGAAAAGAATTCCCTTGCAAACATTTGCAGTTCTACTCACCAGTGCAGGGAGGACAATACCAGAATAGTTACTTGAATCACTATGTCCATATGATGATGGGGCAGTAATTACAACCAACCCTGGATTTCTGAGGTGTAGCCTGGCATGCTGCACCATGTAGATGCATGCCACTATGTGTCCTAGATGTGTGAGGCAATTCTGAACCATAGTGACAGGGTTTGCTGTTAGATTTAGAGGAATGACCTGCATTGTTTGATCTTTGTCAAGTCCAGAGCCGCATCAATGAATTTATTCTACGCTGATGCCTATTCAAAGATTTCTCTGTATTGATTAGGAACTCCAGTGCATCAAAAGTGAATAGCTGGTATGCTGGATAGCATTTGAGACCTGGACCGGCCTCTCACTAGCCACTTGTCCAGGTGGGGGAACACATGGACTTCCAACCTTTACAAGAATGCTGCTACTGCAGCCACGCATTTTGCAAATATGAGAGAAGCTGCTGACAGGCCAAAAGGCAGTACTGTGAACTGGTAGTGGGATCCATTGACCATCAGAATCACAGAAAGTTTCTCAGATTCTTGAATTGCTACATGAAAATAAGTGCCCTTTAAGTTGAGAGCAGCATATCAGTCCCTGGGATCTAAGGAAGGGATAACAGATGCTACAGTGACTGCCCAGAATTTTGTTTTCTTTAGGAACTTGTTTATCTGCCTTAGATGTAAAATAGGCTTGAGTCCCCCCTCCCCCTCTGCCTTTGGGATTAGGAAATAACAGGAATAAAATCCCTTCTCTTTGAATGACATGGGAATTTCTTGTATGGTCCCTATGAGGAGGAGAGACTAGGCCTCTTGAAGTAGCAAACTCTCATGACAACGATCCCTGAAGGGGGACAGAAAAGGGGGATAGAAATAAATCGAAGGGGATAACCCAGTTCCACTGTGCTTAAAACCCAGCAGATCCGTGGTGATGTGGGTCCATGCAGTTAGGAAGTGGGATAGACAGTTGGCAAAAACTGGGGTGGGGAGATGGCACTCTGGTTGACAGCTCTAGACCAAAAGGTCAAAACGACTGTTCAGAGAACCCAGTTTGACTGGAGGAACTGGGAGCAGCAGAAGAGGGAGGACGATGCCTCTTGTAACTTCTGCTTCTCTTTTTGGACAGGTCCTGGGTATGCGGCAAGAAGGGCTGAAACCACTGGGACAACTGTGGGCAGAATGGTTTTCTTTTTGCCACCAGGGTATAAATCCCCTTAAGGATCACCCTTGAATCTTTCAGACTAGGAAGCCTCTCATCTGTTTTAATAGAAAAGAGCAAGGGTTCTTCAACTAGGTCTTGAATGGTTTGTTGCACTACAGGGGGAGACCTGACTCCTGCAGCCAAGATGAATGCTGCATAATGATGGTGGAAACCATAATTCAAGCTGGAGAGTCTGCCGCATCCATGCTTGTTTGCAATGCTATTTTGGCAACTAATTTGCCCTCCTCCACCATACCAGTGAACTCCTGCTTTGTCTCATCAGGGAGCTTGTCTTTGAACTTCAGGATATTACCCCACAGGCTGAAATTGTATCAACCCAGCAGACACTGCTGCTTCCTAAGATGTAAACCTCCTGTGGAATAAAGCTTTCTATGGAAAGGTTTAGCTTTTTTGCTTCTTTTCCTTTCAGTCTAGAGGCCTGATGTCCTTTTCTCTTTTTCGTCAGCAGCAAAGACTACCAGTGAGCCTGGAGGAGAATTGTTACAGAAGTGCTCAAATCCCTGTGAAGGGACATATCTTCCTCCCACTGCTAAAAGAGTGGAGAGCAGGGAAGATGGGGTTTGCCACAAAAATTTGACAGGTTCCAGGAGAGCCTCATTAATAGGGAGAGCTACCCTAGAGGGTCTTAGAGAGTCCCCATCTCCAAATCCTCCACAGGAGAGTCCCAAGCACACAGTTCCCCTGCATGGTACTGTTCCCACTGGAGGGAAGACTGACCTTGCTGCAGATGCTCCCAGCACCTAGCCAATGTAGAAGGGCAGGAAAAGAAGAGAGGCTCTGAAACGTGGAGGGAAGCCCCAAGGCATCCAAAATGGCCATTGACATGGAGGCAGGACCCAGATACATGCAGGCCATTGGTCAGCAGAGGCTGTGGCTGGTACCAGGGAGGCTGGCACCCCATTGGGGCATGCTCGGGTCAAGACACATGTTCCAACCTTTGAGTCTAATGAGGAGTCCACTTCCTCACACCATGGTGGAGCGGACCCCATCGGCAATGGGAGGTCTGGCTCAGAGTCTGGAGATAGAGATACCAGCAAGATCACTACTGGGTTCTCCATAGATAGAATCCTACGGAGAGGAGCAGCATATTTAGAAGCCACAGTAGCAAACACTGCTCTGGGGCTGGAGCTGGGACCACAGAAGCATGTGCTTCCAATCCCAGTACCAGGCGAGATTCCTGAATGCTAGAGGAAGCTGACACCAACAGGTTAAGCAACACACTGGCTGTCTCGAAAACTTTGGGTGTAGACAGCACTGGAAAGAGCTCCTGAGACTGTGGTACCAAAAGGTGTGCCAGTCATTCAGGGATTGGTGTCAAAAGACCCTTCCAGGGTTCTGGAATCAGCAATCCTTCCTGGTTTCCAGACTGTCTGCCTCTTTTTGAGTGCACCTCTGCGTTCCTGTCTCTGCACTGTACCTTCACAGTAATCTTCAAAGGCCACGGTACTGTGTCTTGGGGAGACTTACGTTGTCTCTTCTTAGGTACCATGATGAGAATCTGCCTCTGGATTCTGTCAGAATGGTGGGAGCACTCCAAAACAACTCAGACATGCCAGTATCAATTCTGAGTGGGAAGGTTCTGAAGACAGGCAAAGCGCAGACTCCATGAGCAGGTACTTGGTCTGGCCGCCCTGTCCTTGTTCAGTCTGGGTTTGAACCCTCTAAAAATATCACATTTACCACTCATATGTGCCTCTCCTGGATACAGTGAGAGTCACTCTCTGGCATAGTTTTGTTACATGAGCAACAAGCCTCGAAGCCAGGAGAATAAGGCTTTAGTCCGGTACCATGCCTGGTACCCCTGGGACCCCTACTCTACAAAATTATCCTAAATTTATTCCTATATCTAAATATGTACAAACACACTACGCTAGACTAAACTCTAACTTGATGTGATGTCCCGGGTCTTAAACCGAGGCCTGGGATCCCCCAGACAGCAGATGCATGCTGGCCTTCACCCAGCATCTACTGAAACCCAGTGGGCGGAGAATCTATTAAGACTATAGCCCCAGTCAAGGCACAACCCACAGGAGCTCTGACTGGAGGATTGCCCGGCTCCACTAATTAGTTCAACTATGCTGTTTAAGCCAGGAGGCAGCCCAGGACGTTTGGCCGAGCTACAAGGTGGTTTCCTGTTGTGGCTGTATTGCACCCTGCTTATGCCTGTTTCCTGAACCCAGAAATCAGGAACAGGGTTGCTCAGCTCCTGCCTCACTTCTGCCTTCACTCCTGTTCCCACCATCCTCCTGTTCAATGCTTGATCCTTGCCCCACCTCCAATCCTCAGTGACCGGTCCTGGCTCCAATCTCGACCTCAGACTTCTGACCCCGACTCAGGTTTGACCCTTGGCTCTGGCATTTGGCATCTGACCTCAGCTCTGACCCTCAGCTTTGATTCCTGGTTCTGACTCTGGCTTGACCCTTGGCTCTGGTAACTGGCAGTTGACTGTGGTGCTGATCCTGGGCTTTGTTCCCAAACCTGGATGTCTGCTCCACCCACAAGACCAGATTCCTGCTCTGACTACTACGCCAGACCATAACGCTCTACAGGTACTATATATGCTACAAGAGGGAAGACTTGCAGATACAAAGAGCAGAGCTCCAACAACAGTCCCAGGCAGTAGAAAAACTGGGAAGACTGATCGGGAACAGCACAGCCCTTTATACCTGCATCCAGTGGCGCAAGGCTCATACTGCCCTGACAGGTGCTGCTGAGGGTAAAATCTCCAAGAACTGCACATGGCACGCACACATCTATCGTGGACTGGAAATGTCCAATCGCTCGAAGAACAACTAAGTGTGCATATATCTTAGCCTCCTGAGTCAGTAAGTTTGTTGCTGATCATTTGTATTATTGTGTGCAGAGTATTTCTTAAAGTCTCCTGTAAATGGCATAATGGACATAGACAATGCCCATCCACATAGCTCCCAGCACAATCACAGGAAATGTATTTAATGAATCACTATATAAGCCAGTCTATCATTATGGAGTGGCATTAGGGAGCACCATCTTCCCAACTCACTCACAGCCTCTCCAGCCAGACCTCTCAGCAGGGTCAGAGAGCGCCTCAGAGGAACAAGGGATTCTAAAGAAAAGCTCCGTTTCCAGCCTCTCTGCAGTTCTACACATCCCATTGAAGGATGGTAGAGACACTCTCACAGAGGCCTATCAGACTCCAAGGAGCAAGAATACAAGGAAATAAGGTGCTGATGCTCTTCTGGGAAAGAGCATTAGGATTTAATCCTTGAGCAAGATGACAAGCAGTTTGCTTAAGCCACCAGTTCAGATGCAGTATGTGCCATTGCTGAAGGTGCAAATGGGTCTCTTCCTTGCAAAACTTTTGCCCAAGTGACTTAAAATCTCGAAGCAATGATTTTACTGAGACCATTTAAGAGCACCAGCTGAAAAATTTTGCAATTTAATACACAGTGAAAATCTTTATTCCAAAGAGTAGAAAGAAAACAAAATAAAGCCCAAACTAGCAGCTGGCCTTGTCTCAGGCTTGTGGGGCTCAGGCTGTGGGGTTATAAAACAGCAGTGTAGATATTCAGGCTTGAGCCTGGGCTCTGGGACCTGCCAGGGGAAAGGGTCACAGAGCCCAGGCCCACAAGTCCAAATGTCTACCCTGCAATTTTACAGTCCCCGCCCAACTCAGCTGGCACAGATCAGCTGCGGGGTTTTGTTTTTTTTTTAATTGCAGTGTAGACATAAGCTGAGCTTCTGAGATATTAGGATATCTACAGCCTACTGATTTCACATTGAGATATAATTTTTATTGTCCAACATTTTACTTTCCTCACATGCCATTCTGAAAGCTTGTATGGATAAGTACATGGGGAACAAAGGAAATATATCCTACCAACTGATTCAGCTGACATGCTATTTCTATGGCAGCTGGCACAATAGCTCTAAAGACTGTGGTTAAGCCCCTAAAGACTTCCAAGAAATATGAAGGCATATCCTCTTTGGCTGAAATGCTAAGTAGTCAGATGGTTTTAACTTGTCAATACCTGAAAACTGGCCTCACTCCATGACAGCAGAAGTGACCTAGAACAGGTATTTACAAGCTATGGTCCATAGATAAATAGTAGCCTGAAGAGAGCTGGCTAGTCAGATTGTACTGACTAATCCACCATTCTGGAACAGGAGGAATCTGTCTTCTATGTTTCTGTGAAGGCCATACATATCTGTGGACACTACAAAATAAGTTACCATCCTCTGAAAAAATGTTGGGACAAGGAATTGTAGACAAGCCATAAGAGGTTCTTTAGAACATGAGCTAAATCCCTCCTCCTAGCCAAGACTTAAGATGTTGCACAGATCTTCAAAGACACTTTGTAAGCTAATAATGTTGGCTTTGAAGTTCAACAAAGGCCACTGAAAGAAGTTAAGACCCAATGGGTTTGCTCCTGTTCCCACTAAAGTCAATGGCAACTTTATAGGAGCATGATTTGGCACGTTTTCAAGCACAGCGTATTTTAGTATCATAGAACAGTCAGTCTTCTAAGAGTTAAGACATATTTTTGGGGTTGGCCGACACTATTGTTAAACTTATGAGTTTATTTGGGAAAGAGTGGATTTTTCTAGGATTCTGATATGGCTTCTCCACATAGACGCTGCATTATCTCTTCTAATGAAATGATATAGCCTACTGGCTCTCAAACTGTGGCCTGCACAGAAATCACCTGTCACATGGGACTAGCTGCTTCTCATTTCCAGCTGCTTCTGGGGATGTTCAACCTCCAATATACAATGAGGACGAGACCACAGAAGGAACCAATATAAGTGCCTCTATTAGGAAACCACTACTGAAGGGAAATAAATGAAACCTCTTAGAGATCAAGAGCCAGCATCACTACGACATAAGATGCAGCCACCATCTTAGCCTATAGTGGGATAAGAGCCACTAACAGGAGAGGAGTCAGGAGCTGCCACTGAGATCAGAGCCCCAAGCAGGCAAGGACTGCCCAGGAGATAGAGAGAAGTAGAAGAATGAGGAACAAGAGAACATATGTCTGGATAGCATATGCAGAGATTGATGTGAACAATATTCTCAGATTCCTTTTGTTTTCAATAATCCCACTCTGCTAGCAGGCTCGCTTCAATGGATATCTATTGTTTTATATGGGGATCGTGGCAGTACTGCAGCACTTGACTTACGGGAGTGAAAAAAAATCCATATGATCTTTGTATATCATGTACCCACTCCTGCTGACATTTACTCAAGTGCTTCACTTAAGCTTTTGAGGAATCCAAACGAAATATAGAAGACTTCCTCACATGTTTAAAATTAAGCTTGACCCCAAGCGTTTGCAAGATTGGGGCTTTAATTGGGTTCTCACATTGGCAAGTCTCATTCTTCTACATATATAAAATATTGTAATGGTTTATACAGATTACAGAAGTTTCAAACAAATCTTTCTTTATACTCACTAAGGATGATTCTTACCACAATAACCATGTCAAAACATTTTACATTTGTTAAACTAAAAATACAGATTTTTTTTTCAGAGAGGTTAGACTAAAATCAATACCCATCTTTAAGGAAGTCTGTACAGTTGAAGGGATTTAGTAAATATATAAGCCTCTCAACAAGAAAAACCCTTCTCTTGTTATGTAAACTAAGAACAAGACAAACATTCCAGATTAACCTGGAATAAATAAGTTTTTAAGTACAAATATTGCCCTTTTGCTGCATGAAAAGTACTATATATAAAACATTTGTCTATTCATAAAACAGTGCATGACTAAGTTGATTATTTAGGTGTCAGTACATGTGGAACTGATTCAAGTTCTTCCCATTGGCTTCAAAGGACTTTGAATCAGGCCATAAGTGAATTAAGAATTTTAATTATATACAAATAAATTAGTCTTTTCACTGCCACATTCATAGCTTTTAGAATCTTTACGTGCAAAGAAGGGTCACTTTTTTTCACAGTGATTCATTAGTTTTGTTTGAGAACATGCATAATTAGTTAATAGTTAACTAATTATGTGGTACGTAAGAATTGGAAGTTCAGTAGTACTCCAAACCTTTAAAGATTTCAAGAGAATATTTTTCCATAAGAGCTATTAGGATTATTCTTTCTGACATCAAATAGCACTAAGATTTATACGGTTATACCTCAGTATCTCATTAAATTGTATTTAGCAATATATAAGTAAAGCAATTTAAAAGATAACTCAATATGAGACTTTTGAAACCACTTATTACTCCCATCTCTTCTACAGTAATTAAACTCATGGGTCACATGATTAAGGGGCTCGATCCTACAAAACCATCGCCAGTCCTATAGGAGTACTTCCACTGAAGCTGAGTAAAGATTCACAGCATCAGACCTGAAGATTTCCCTCTCCCAGCTCCTCAATACCACTTTACCCCACTTTAGAACTTGAAATCTCAAGTTCTAAACAATAGATAATTAATTCTGTGCACCCCATAAACAGCATTTAAAGAGCTGGAATCTTGTTTTGATTCATTGAACAAGGTTACTTCAGGTACTGAGAGAGAAACAATCTACTTCCCAGAAATGAGAGGTGAGGGGAATTAGCGAAGGGAGAACGCAGTTTTATTCTTAAAATATTCACTGAGCACTGACAACATGCTTGGTGCATTACAGAAGGAAGGAAGAAAGAAAGAGTCCCTGTCATCTAACATACAGTACAAATACAGATTCCATTATGTAATTTATACCCCAAAAAAGGATGAATCGTATTGAACAAATTAAAACAAGATACTTCCTAATTCCCTAATCTTCATCTCTTTACAGAAACCATCTGAACTGTTTGCAATGTTTCTGTGGAAAATTGCATAGTTTCCAGAATGCTTTTAGGAACATATTTTCTAAATTATACTATAGTTCAGTGATGTGCTACTGTGCTGACAAAGCAATACATCAATAAGTAGTTTTAATTTAGAAGCTGGGGTCTGGGAAGTGCTGAGAACATAGGAAAGGCATGTAAGAGCCTGGGGATAACGTGCCATCTAGTGAAGGGCAGAAGAAAGGACAAAAACAAACTGGGCTCTGAGAAGAATGCTTTAAAAGTTGTTAGAGTTTGAAGAGAACAGCTGTGTACTAGGGACACTGCAAAAAGAAATTAGTGTGGAAAGTACATTGTCTAACAGCAAGTGGTTGTGGCAGCTGTATGTTTTTGTTGACAAGATTATACAACTTTTTTGGGGGGATGGGAGGAGAGTAATTGCTGTTTCTATTCTATTTTATGTTATTCTGAAAACTAACATTTAAGTTACTGGAGAAATAAAGGTGTTTCTGCTCTATTCCCCAACTGCTTCTGTAGTTCAGGGTAGAAATATTTCCACCTTTGCACTAGAAAATACATTAAATGTTTTGCGAAAAATTACTCATTTTAACTGAAGCTTACATATACGCAACAAGGAAACCTACATTCCAAATGTATCACGCAAAAAAGTCTTCTCATTCCAATCAGCACTGTGCCTTTACATTTTAGTAGCATGGGATGGGACTAGAGCAGAGGTGGGCAAACTAAGGCCCATGGGCCACATCTGGCCCACAGGACCGTCCTGCTCCCCTTGAGCTCCCAGCCAGGGAGGATAGCCCCTGGCCCCTCCCCCGCAGCCACGCTGCCATGCGGGCAGCACCCTGGGCGGCGGGGTTGCGCGCTCCTGCCGAGCAGAGCGGCAGTGTGTCTGGCTCCAGCCGGGCAGCGTGGCTGCCAGACATGCTGTTCTGAACGGCACGGTAAGGGGGCCGGGTGGTTGGATAAGGGGTGGGGGTTTCTGGGGGGCAGTCAGGGGACAGGAAGCAGGGGGCAGTAGAATGGGGTGGAGGTTCTGGGAGCCGGTCGGGGGGGTTGGATAAGCATGGGAGTCCCGGGGGGCCTTTCACGGGGTGGGGGTGTGGATAGGGGTCAGAGCAGTCAGGGGACTGGGAGCAGGGGGTTGGATAGGAGGTGTGGGGGTCCTGGGAGGGGACAGTTAGGGGACAAGGAGCAGGGGGGTTGGATGGATCGGTGGTTCTGAGGGGGGCAGTCAGGGGGCAGGACCCAGGCTGTTTGGGGAGGCACAGCCTTCCCTACCCAGCCCGCCATATAGTTTTGCAACCACAATGTGGCCCTCGGGCCAAAAAGTTTGCCCATCCCTGAACTAGAGTGTGGGGGGGAAGGACCCACAGGAGTCATGTTATTTAAGGAATCACAGAATCCTAATAATAAATCCCAATTTAACATTAAGACTCCACCAGAGGCAACTAATTTAGCATCACATCACTAACCTCTAGTACTACCAGACTACATATTGTTCAACTGATACCTGTCAGATCTCAAAAATAGTTTAAACGTGACCTTTTAAAGAGACAATGTTTCATGTGACTGCACAGTAAACTGACAAATGGTCTAGAAAAAAAGCTATAAATCAACCCTACTTGTTATAAATACATTTACACTGAATTCCAATGTTTCATGCCACTACTTATTTAGCATATTTCCCCCATATTTTAATTTTCTATATGCCATATACAAAACCTTTAGCACAAGGCATGACAAATAGTCCACAGAAGAGGGAATAACTAGAGACTCAGGAGCGCCAGGCTCAAGTAAATGGTGAAGGTCATTCCTTACAAGTCAAGGTTGTTTGCATTTCAGCTACTACATCCACATCTAAAAAGGCAGCTACATATTCGTTTTATGCCTTCAGACAGCATTTGGTTACTGTAGAATTTTGAACCTTGGAATATGAAGAAAGCAAAACTATGACACACCAGAATATGTGGTTCATACTGTTTAGTTTGCTTTTCTGCATACATCTCTGGTAATTTTCTGTGACCTATGAACCTGTGTTGTTGTACTAGCTACTGCACTATTGTTTGGTTTACCTGTATACTGTAAAGGAACAGCTCACACCTTTTCCATTAAGCACAGTTTGCCATGGTTACAGAACATACAGCCAGAATGTCCTCAGCACCACACAGAGGAGAGAAACCTCAGTGAAGACAATGATTATTACACCAGGGCTGCTGAATCCCTATGTCATGAGTCCTTCTCCCAACCCTCCTGTGGGCCTGAAAGGGAATTCAGCTTCCAAACCCACATATCACAGGCTCTCCAAGTATGGCCTGTGTCTCAAAGTACTTCTCCTGACCTCCATGGCAGTACAGTTTTTCATAAGACATACTGTCAATGTCTCCCAGCATACTGCTGACACCACCCCTGTTTAGGGGGCTGAGAAGGCATTTCACTACATAAGGGAGATCTTCTATATGGGCATGGGAAACCATGCTATGGAGAGTGGTCCTCCCAGAACCACTCACTCACTATCTGTGATTAGGAAGACACAGGTTATTCTGTAATTATACTTGATAGGGTATCCTGAACTTCCAGAATTGAGAAAGGAATCTGGTATGGCATTTCCTATTTCACAGAACCTGGCTGTTGCAGTGTGCTCTCAAAGGGGTAACCATAGGAAGTGAAGAGTGGAGGGAGAAAATAGCACAAGGCAGTACATTTCTCCACACACACTCCATCTCTGCAATTCAGCTCCTCCTTTTGCAGAAAAGTCAAGGAATTGCTCCAGTCCACAGTTAAATATCTTAAAAAAAAAAAAAACAGGTTGAGGGTTGGATTTTCATGTACCTGTACAATTATTTACATGAAATGAATTTTAAAAGGCTCAATCCTGGAACACTTTACTCAGAGAACTCCCATTACTTTGAGTTTCCCACTTCAAAATTATTCTGTAATGACAATATTAGGATTTTCAATGGTTTACTTTTTCTATAACTTGTAGATACACATGGAGAAGGAGAGAAATAGTTCTTTGTTTATTGTAAACGTATTTATCATACTAAGCGCCGATTCTAAATCGCTGCCTGTGAAACTACATAAATTCATCTTCAGGTGTACTTGAATACAGAATCAGGAAAATATTTACATTTTATACTGACTTACAAAACGAGTAGGATTGAACTAATGTGTCTGAAGTTTTGATTTTTAGAAAGGGCACTGCAACAAGAATATCAAACTAAAGTTTTCTGTAAAGGTCAGAAAGTATGATAATAGTAAATACATAAGAAATATCATACACCTCTTTCCCAGTGATGTAGAATCAACTTAGGTTCCATACCATGTGCATGAAAATTTACTACTGACATATTGTATTTTGTGTCTAATTTTTACGTGTATAAATTAGGGTAGTTTTATATCCTTGGAACCCAATACTCTTTCACACGTGTGCCATTCATCTGTTTCTTTCTACAAGCTCCTACTTCATGTCAAAATAAATACATAAAAGTGAAAGTTCTACCATCTGTACCACATCACAGGGTCAAGTTTTTCTTTTAGTGCAATGAACACAAAAGCTAATGGTGTTTAACCTGCAATTTTTAACAAAACTGAGACATCACACACTTAAAGTTTAGCATATGAATTTAATCGCTACCCTCCCACCCCCCCAAAGCGTCCCACTGCACACTGCATTCATAAAAACGCAGTTCCTTTTGATGGAGCCTTGTGTCACAAATACAACTGAATTCTCCAACATTATATTGTGGTGCCACCCCAGAGGACCAAACTGGACAGATGTCCCACAGTGCTAGTTACATGCTGGCAAAGTTCTTGCCTACTTTTAGAATTGTCCTCAATTTCTGCCATCAGTGTAGCAACGCTGGAGTCAACCCCTAGTACCAATAGGCAAGGGCAACAAATTATCACCAGTGAAGCTTCCTGGAAAGATCCACTGAAAGATGCCAAAGAAATGTTCACAGAGACAAAGCTTGGGGAGAAGAATGTCATGGAAGACTAGGACGACAAAATACTGAGAAGGCAGGAATGATAGCGTCAAAGACAACAGGAATGAAAGAGACCTTGATAAGAGCCGTCTCAAAGGAGTGGATTAGGCAGAAGGGAGCCAAGATTAAATTTGAGTATCTCAAGAAAGTAGTTGTGAATGGCACATTTCATTAGTTCTGAAGTGGGCAGTAGCAGGAAAGGCAAGTGGGGTCAAGGGATGGCTTTCCTAGTATCGAGATCAGAGAGCTTGCTTGTACTATGAAAGGAAGGAACCAGAGGCGAGAGAGAGATTGAGAAAAACTAGGAAGAAGATGAAAGTGATTAAGGGACCTTAGTATTCAGGAGGGGGTGGAATCAAGGAGACAGGTGGAGGGATTACAGACAGCGTACAAAACAGAAGACTTTTCAATGGTGACAAGGGAAGAGGAGGGGATTATAAAACAAGAAATGCAGAAAGACCATAGTGGAAGGACTCAACAAGAGAGTCAGAGAGCAGATAAAAGGAAAGAAAGCAACAGAGAAGTTTCAGATGACTAGTCACTGAAGACTCAAGTGTAGGAGCTGGTCAGGATGCAACAGGTTAATTGCAACAGGGTGACTTGCCCTCAGGGCTGGAGAGCGCAGGGCCAAGCCAAACTTGATTACATCATGAGCCCCACACTAGGGGAAACAAGAAGTTTCCTATAAAGATCAGAAGGTGGCTGCAATGGAGTGAGGAGAAAGCTTAGGAGGGTGTTGTGAAACTGCAGGGCTGCAGAGAGGCTCCTGCAAGGAAGACCATGAGACCGGGGGAATTGCTCCAACTAGGAGCAGCCTGCTAAGGCAGGAAGGACTCTGTCCAGAGGAGGGGAGTGTGGGCTGTACCCAGCTCAAGACTGGAGGGAAGACCTGTGTGTTTAATTTTGAACTTAAAGTGAATAAGACAGACCCCAAGGAGGGCTGTTGTGATTGGACTAGAAAAACCCTTCATGGAGTTTATCTGGGAAACCAAGGTGAGGTCACCAGGGGATGAGGTGAGGCTGTCACTCATCTACAGCAGTGATTTTCAAGCTGTGGTCTACAGACTATATCTAAAAAACAACAAGGAGTTGGGTAGCACCTTAAAGACTAACAGATTTATTTGGGCATAAAATCTTTCATGGGTTAAAAAAACCCACTTCTTCAGATGCATGGAGTGAAAATTACCAATACAGGCATTATTATACTGACACATGAAGAGAAGGGAGTTATCTGATGCTTGATACCATGCAAGACTATGTCTAAGATTTCCAAGGGATCAGCACCTCCATTTGTCTGAGGGTCCACAGGCAAATATTCTGTAACAAATTCCTACTGTTCACACAACAGTTTGCTTCTCTTTCAAGAGAAAACTGAAGAAATAGGTATCTCAACAGTGACCTCTAATGGGCAAATCAGACAACATCTATTAAAAGCAGCACTTCTACTTAAACGGCAGGAAGATTCAGAGATTCTGAAAGAAAAACAGAAATAGCACAAAATAGAAAAGCACACCAAAACAGTTGCAGTATTATTGAGGTACCAACTGGATTTACCTTAAACAGGCTCTAGAAGAGCCTGTGTGTCTAAGGCAGTAACTTCTTTAAGCAGATTGGGTCCAAAATTTGACCTACATTTGACATAAAATGTCTACTTACAATAAGGTGATAACTAATACATCTGTTAGCGTGCAGGTAACTTAACTGTGACCCACTCCATGTCCCTAAAATAGAAGATCTTCCTCATGTGAAACACATGTGTTTAATATCATTATAGACAGCTTGCACATATTGAAGAGACACTGTCAACTTCATCTGTTTTTCAACTTCATTATGACTAACTGAGTTTAACAGTCAAACCTGTTTTAAAGGTAGACTTTTCCCAATTATGGAACTTTGAGGTTTGGGGCTAATTAATGATTACAAGGCTCTGGAAACCTTTCACCATACTTTCCCTCCAATTGATTTGATGAAGTGTTTTTGATTCACTAAAATCACTTATGCCTTAAGAAACATGAAAGTCTATATTAGGAAGTTAATAAAGACTTCTGTATAGTCCAATGGTTTTCAAACTTTTTTCTAGAGACCCAGTTCAAGAAAATTGTTGATGCCTGCGACCCAACGGAGCTGGGGATGAGGGATATGGGCTGTAGGAGGGGCTCAGGGCTGGGGCAGGGGGTTGGGGTGTGGAAGGGGGTCAGGGCTCTGGGTGCAGGCTCTGGGGTTAGGCCGGGGATGAGAGGTTTGGAGGCCTCTGGGTTGCGGCAGGAGGGAGTCAGGGCTCTGGGGTGGGGGTGCAGGCTCTGGGGTGGGGCCGGGGATAAGGGGTTTGGTGTGCAGGGAGGGGTTCTGGGTTTGGGGGGCTCCGGGTTGGGGCAGGGGGTTGGGTGCAGGAGGAAGTCAGGGCTCTGGGCTGGGGGTGCAAGCTCTAGGGTGGGACCTGAGTTGAGGGGTTTGGTGTGCAGGGAGGGGTTCTGGGTTTCAGGGAGGCTCAGGGCTGGGGCAGGGGAAGGGGGCACGGGATAACCTTGGGCGGCTCCCGGTCAGCAGCGCAGTGGGGGTGCTAAGGCAGGCTTCCTTAGCACTGCGGACCACGCTGTGCCCCAGAAGCACCCAGCAGCAGGTCCAGCTCCTAGGCGGACATGTGCAAGCGACACCGCACAGCTTTCTCCCACAGGCACCGCCCCCCGCAGTTCCCATTGGCCAGGAGTGGAGCTGGTGCTCGGGGCAGCCCCATGTCCCCCTGTCCCAGGAGCCGGACCTGTTGCTGGCCACTTCCGGGGCGCAGCGCGGTGTCAGAACAGGTAGGGACTACCCTGCCTTAGCCGGGCAGCACCGCCGACGGGACTTTTAATGGCCCGGTCGGCGGTGCTGACCAGAGTCGCCGCGACCCAGTGCCTTATATTCCGCAACCCGCGAACTGGGTCGCAACCCGCAGTTTGAAAACCACTGGTATAGTCCACAGTTCTCCTTTATTTATCAATTACCAGATTCTGATTGACCCTCTGCCTTCAAAGACTGGAGCTCCAGGGCTGCACTCCCTTACACTTGGTGACAATAGTCCCCAGAACCTGGTTATTCTCCACTGTAAAACAGAACACTGGGCACTAACCATGCCCTCACCTTTCTGACATACAACCAACACTGGCTCTGTGCCATCTCCTTTTATAGCCCCTTTCTGCCAACTATGTGCTACTCAAGGAACACCTTTATGCCAGAAGTATTCCCCAGGTGCTAGTTCCACCTAGATTAGCAGCCTCTTTATGATGTCCAAATGGCATAAAGGGTCCAAAATACATCTTTGTATCCGATCCACTGACTATAGTTGAGGCCCAGAAAAGGTATCCCTTTCTCCAGTCTACCATGACGCAGCTGTTTTAGGCCCGTCTTTTGAAGCTCTTCCCTCAGAAACAAGGAAACTAGTAACCCAAATGAAATAAATTGATTAGAGCTACCTAACCCCCGTCCTCCCTGTAAATCACCTCTTTGATTATGCCCCCTTCTTTTCCCATTTCCTGCTGAAGCCTACCATTTAGAAGTCCTACCAGCCCACAGCAGCTCACAATATTTCCTCTCTCCACCCAATTTACCTCCTGGATATCCCAAATTTCATTCATTCTTCCCCAAGTCACGACCGTGCTGTCTCAGAGCTGCTATGGAGGTGTGAATTTAGGTTAATTTCCAATCTCTTCAACTATAATCCTGCTTTGATCAGAAACTCCTAGAGGCAAATATTCAAGCTTTCCTTTGGAACAGAACTCCACTGCCCTGCAGAAGCTTCATGTTGTTCTAGGCTGCTGGGCACTTAATGGAGCAGAATACATCACAAGCATGGAGCACACATGTGGTACATCTGCACTGCACGATCAATTTAGGTGGGAGAGCACTGACTGAACTGCTGCTAGCACTGGTCTCTTCCAAGTAGGTTTTAGAGATACTATGACGACGACACTTGTGATCTTTACAGAGTTACTAAAGTTTTGACTCTCCTAATTTACAGGGTTACTAGATAGAAGAAACATTAACTAAGTAGCTCAGGTTATTTCCCTTGAAACTATATCTAGAGTCATGCCCATGTTTTAAACCTGCTTCTGAGTATCACTTATTAGTGAACATTTACAGACAGCTTTAGAACAGTTTCAAGCAGAAGTCTGGAGAAGTCAAATTGTACAGGGTTAGTGGACTAGACACCTAATTAAAGTGAATATTGTACAGTAAGGGACAAGATTTATGGCTAGAAAGAAAAAGGACAATACAGTAAAAACAAGGTCCGTTTTACATCAGTGTTTTCAGATATTATAACAAAGTTAGCTAAATGAATCGCTAGTGTAACACCAATGAAGACATGAGTTACACCTGAAAGGCATTTGGCCCAACAGATATATAGTCAGAGGAGGGCCAGATACCTCCTTTTTCTCCCCTTCTACTAAGTTTGTGGCAGGGCAAGTTGAAACTGGAATGGCAATTGTTCCAAATCTGTGTACACTTACTGAAGAACGTCTACACAGCCAGTTAGTGCGTGGCAAGCCGGGGTGCGAATGAACAGCACACTAGCCTGCTATGCACTCAATGGCTGCACAGACCTCTACTGGTTATTTGAACTTTTAGCGTGCAGTAGCAGGGTCCAGCCAGTTAGTGCACAGCATGGTAGGGCGCTGTGCATTCACACCCTGGCTTATTACACATTAACTGGCCGTGCAGACAAGCCCTAAATGATTTAACCAAGCAACCAACGCTATTCAATCAATGGGATGCAGATTTGCGTACCTCTGATAAAGAATGATTTACAGGAAGATAAATGCAAATTTAATAGCAATGTGAATGGCACGCTAAGAAGTTAACAGTGCAAAAGGGAAACATGCTGGGAGTAAAAATATTCAGAACAGTGTAATCAGCGTAATGGGATTTAATGGCGTTATCAGACCTTAATGAAGCTTTGCTTAATTTTAGTAGTGTTGACTGGCAAAATAAGATACTGGTTGCAGAAGGATATGCCCATCCACTTACCTTTTATACGTATTTACTCTATCAAATGGACATATTTACTACAGACAGTAGAAAAACAGAAGCAAGCACATTCATTTATATGACAGAAAACTAGTAAAAGATGCTAATATGACCTTAGTGGAACATATCAAGTGTCATTGCCACTGTTTTCCCAAGTCATTTTAAGAACAATCTACTAAGACAATTAATTATATCGCTTAAAGGATTAGGTCAAGAGTGTCAGATACAAAAATATGAATTTGAAATTTGGCCTTTTTTAAAGGGAGAGACACTATTTCAACTCAACATTTATTTTTCTTTTAAAAAGCGTGGTAACTTCCAACGTTGGAGAATATTAGTTATACCCCACTGGGGAAAATTATTGGCCTTTACCTTCCTATAAGAAGCATTTTAGGGTCTGACAGGTCAACAGCATCTCTTAAATGGAAGAATGGACACTCATCCCTTAATATTCATACAACCCTTCGATTTAAAAGTCAGAGTTGGTAGATGACAATAATCTACTCCTTTTACCCCATTTTATTGGTATCTTTTGGTCAATGGGAGCTGCGAAGCCAGCGCTCTGGGCGGACGCAGCCCGCAGACCTGCCTAGCAACGCCTCTGCCTAGCAGCTGAGCGAGGGGGATGTTGCCACTTCAGGGGAGGCCCCCATCCAGTGCCCCCTCTGACATGCAAACTCTGCTGCTGGATGGGGGGGGGGGCGCGCGGGGGCCTGATACTGCCCCAGCAGTGGCTGGTGTACCTGGCACAAGGACTGCCTGAGCTGCCCCTGAGCCAGGTGCACCGGCTGCTGCAGAAATCACGGAAAGTCATGAAATCCGTGACTTCCATGACCCCGTGACAAACTCGCAGCCTTACTCATCAGCTATCTATGGCATAAGGGGAAAATTCCACCGTGAGGCATGGTGCCTTTCTTGAAACAGGGATCTGAGGAAAGGTCCTTTGTTGTCTTCACATGTCAGTGGGCATGAAATCTCTGGTCAAGGTTATATAAGAATATTGAGATCTCCTTGGGATCCAGGTGGGAAAGATAAGAAGAGAGACAAAAGAAGCAGGAAGATATGGAGGACAAGATACGACCAAGACTCAAGTTTCTGTGATTCTCCTAATATACTAGCTATGAGGAAAATGGCCCACTAAAAATTTAGAGCAACTATACACTTGCCTATTGGCACCCATGTCCACAGCTATTCCTTTACACCACTTAATGCCACATCTTAAAAATACAATGCAACCCTACTCTCATTCAGAATATATTTATCCTTTACATACTATGATAACACATAACTGATTACGTCATCCTCACAGCCCTTAACTCATAATCCCCCCCTTTTTTTTTTTTTTCCAGACAAAAACTTTCCTTTAGGCAAGTCCTAGGTATTAAAAACATAACTCTTAAGAGATTTTGAAGAATTTAGACTTCCCTGAAATTCAATGAGCTAGACAATTTAAAGGGTTTGTGACAGTGATTTCCAGCCTCTTTTTGCTAGAGCAGTGGCTCTCAACCTTTCCAGACTACTGTACCCCTTTCAGGAGTCTAATTTGTCTTCTGTACCCCAAGTTTCAACTCACTTAAAACTACTTTCTTACAAAATCAGACAAAAATACAAGTGTCACAGCGCACTATTACTGAAAAATTGCTTACTTTCTCATTTTGTCTGTACAAAATTTTAGTTTGTACGGACTCTGCTAATGCTTTTTATGTAGCCTACTGTAAAACTAGGCAAATATCTAGATGAGTTGATGTACCCCCTAGAAGATTTCAGTGTACCCCTGGTTGAGAACCACTATGCTAGAGCACCCCCTTGCAATGGACAAACACAGCACTACACCCCCATCCAAGTGGTTACTGTGTTCACATCTCCCCTTTTTCCCCCCTCCCATTGAGTTTTTCTCTTGTCCTCCTTCCCTGACAATTGTGTTTCCTCATCCATCCTATTTGCGTTGACTCCACCTTCCTCCACCACACAGCAGCTTTGAATTTCCCATCCCCACACTCCATGGATGGCACATACCTGGGAGCGGGAGGGATGCACAATCGTGCCTTCAAAGGCCCAGCTGAGTACCAAAGGAGTAAAGAAAACTAGATTGGACTAGCAAGATGCCATCTGAACCTGCACTCCTGTACACGTGAGCTGCTCCCAGAGCAAGTCACATCGGAGTCACAACAGTATGGCAGTAGAGTGACTTCCAAGCAGCCACCTAATTTTAATTGTAGATAAGGCAGAACATTTGTGGGGTGTGAGTGCGGGGTGAGTCTGGGGTCCTGCCGCTTTCCTTCTACATACACCGCTCTCCTCTACCTACTATGACCCCTGAAATAGCCTGCCATTCCCCCCCATGACAGGAAAATGCATGTTTAAGAAGGCTGTCATGATTTTTCTGTCATTTGAACCCTACCGCAGTACTGATTTACTACTTATTTGACTGAAACATCCAAAGGATCGAGGCCCTGATTGTCCTAGGTGCTGTACAGACACAGAGATGCGGTCCCTTCCCTCAAAAGTTTGCAACACTGCAGGTCTTTATACATTGACCAAGTTAGACTTCTTAGTTCATTCCTTGTTTTAAAACCCACACAAAATCAACAGAAGTTAACAAACATACTTAACACTGCACATGCATGGTCATTGTAATATTGCACATTTAATCAAACAAAGCAAATATACTTTAAAAAAAGACTTCTGGAGATGTAGGAAACTTACAGACAAGGCAGAAGAAGAAATTTTAAATGAATGGATTGGAAATAAGATCACAGTTAAGGATTTTATCCTCACAAATGGAGAATGAAAAACAAAAATACATAAAACTAAGGAGACCTGCTGAACATCACTGCTAAATTACATTCTCCATCCATTTCCTGTAATGCAACTATTTAGACAATCTATTTAGGACAAGGGCCTTGCCACCATCTCTAAGCAGCATAGCCTAATTGAGGCTAAATAAATAATAAAATGGAACATCACCCATGGCAACTTTTGAATGTTGTTCAAGTGGTAGCAATGAGGCTTCTATCAACTAAAAAAATAGTGTTAGCCACCAAGAAATGTACTTACTTGTGAGCTTGTTGTGACTGAGAACCAGCTGTGTGATGTGGGACAGAGTGACTGTAAGAGAGCAGAAGAAAGACCGTAAGTGAATGAACTAACATAACTCAAATGCAAGTTCAGTTTCAGCCAACCAAAAACTTTCCCCATCTAGGAGACTGACATTTACATACACTGGCAGAGGTTAAACTGAGCAATACACGCCAATTCCTCTGTATCTTGATAGGTCTGAACCTGTATGATTCCCATACTAACCCAATTACAATTACAGTACTAAGACGCCAGAACATCTCTCCCCCTCCCCCCCCGCAGCCCTCCCCACCCGCACATTACAGTATGGATCTGCCTTCATATGAGCACCATTTCACTAAAAAGATAATTTAAAGAAAGAATGTGGCCTGCTTTGTTCTCAATGTTTTGAGATTATGAAAATCTGTAAAAATTAAGAAACGACACAAAGTACTAACGGGTAAATAAAGTGACTTACAGCTTGTATATTTTTTCCAAATACAACACGCTTCACAGGATCTCTAATAGAATTATGCAATAACACCATTTTATAACTTGAAGTTAAAAGGAGTGCTGGTGTTGACACAAGGTGCGGTGTACTATGAGTAAGGCTACTAATCTGTCATGGGGGGTCACAGATTCTGTGATTTTACAAGATCTCTGACTTTTGAAAATTCCAGTAATTCAGCTCCAGGCAGCAGGGCTTGGGCTTCAGCAAATTCATGATTTATTGTTTATGCCCATGTCCTGTTCATGACTTAAAAAAAAAAAAAAAAAAAAAACCAACCTGTGCCAAAATTGTAGCCTTAACTATGGGTAGATATCCTAGAGGACCACATCCAACCCTCCAGCGCAATGTGAAAATTCCCCAAAAGGCAATCTGTTGTGGGCAGGGCCAGCTCCAGGCACCAGCCTGGCAAGTAGGTGCCTGGGGAGGCCGCCCTGGAGAGGGGCGGCAGGTCCAGCTATTCGGTGGCAATTCGGCGGACGGTCCCTCACTCCCGCTCGGAGCGGAGGACCTCCCGCCGAATTGCCGCAGCAGATCGCGATCGTGGCTTTGTTTGTTCGTTTGGCTGCTTGGGGCGACCAAAACCCTGGAGCCGGCCCTGGTTGTGGGGCACATACAAGTTGTGCGGGAAAGCTGGAGCAAGGAGTCAAGTTCCCATTATGCAACTTTCTCCATCACATAATACCATCCATATAACAATTTTCATGCCTGTTTTTAAAATCCCACAAATCCACATGGCACTTGTCTTATCACTGTCTGCCATTTCTTACAGCAGCATGGAGCCCGCACAGCTCTGTGCTATTGTCATGAACACTGCAAACAATCATTCAATATTTGCAGAGAGCAGGAAGTACTGCAACAATGGGGGCACATGACAATTTCTTTAAGGACAGACTGTTAAGGGACACAGAAAAAAGCAATTCAAGGTTGTTGGCAGCTTGCACAAAGAAGCTGTAGGTGGTACAGCACTGATTCTGGGGCCAAGAAACGAATAGACTGGCGAGATTGCATCATAATGCAGGTTTGGGATGAGCAGTGGCTGCAGAACTTTCAGATGCAAAAAGGTCACAATTCCTGTATCTGTGTGCTGAGCTCATGCCAGCCCTCCAGAGCAGACACATCAGAATGACAGCTACATTGACAACTGAGAAGCAAGTGGTGATCACATTGTAGAAGGCTGCAGCAAGAGATTGCTACCGGTCAGTGGGAAATTATTTTGGAGTTGAAATATCAACAGTGAGGGCTGCTGTCATAGAAGCGTACAGGGACATTAATTGTATCCTGCTATGCAGGATGGAGACTCTAGGCAATGTGCAGGACACTGTGAATTGATTTGCAGCTATGGAGATCCCAAAGTGTGGTGAGACAGTTGATGGCACCCATATTACTATGCAGAATACATCAACAGAAAGGACCTACTTTTCTATGGTTATGCAAGGATTGGTGGATCACAGGGGATGCTTCACCTACATCGTCGGCTGGTCAGGAAGAGTGAGAGACTCGCATTTTTAAGAACACAGGACTGTACAGGAAGCTGCATTTTCTCTCTCCAACTAGCAAAATTACCACTTGCAATGCTGAAATGTCAATAGCGAGCCTCCGGGACCCATCTTACCTGTCTGGCACATTAAGCCATATCTGAATGGCCAGAAGGTGAAGCATGAAGTAGAATGGTGTGACCTTAGACCGCACACAGAACTACTATGTCCACCTGAAGAAGACAGCAGCTAAAGTTAAGACGCGCAACAATCTTCTTAGCAAACTGGCAGGTTTGTCGTGGGGTGCTCATGCTCCAGCTTTACGGATGTCAGCTCTTGCCACCTTGCATTCAGTGGCGGAGTACTGCCCAGCAGTTTGGAGTTGATTGTCACACACCAAACAGGTGGATATGCAGTTACATGCCACCACACCTATCATCTCTGGCACCCTGCATCCGACTCCATTCCCATGGCTTCCAGTTCTGAGCAATATTGCTCCGCCTCCTATCAGATGAGAGTTTGCCACTGGCAGGTTACTGGAGAAAGTACATGCCAACTCTATCCTGCCGCTCACAATGACCTTTTTAAACCACCAGCTGCACGTTTGCCATCACGTCACCTATCATGGTCTCATACGCCTGTGATGGGTTGGATCACAGAACCCCCCCCCCGGGGAGCTGCCACCTGATGTGCCCAGACTACTTCTACACTTGATTTCCTCGCCAGCTCAGGACTCCAGCACCCTGTCTTGCTGAGCCAGACACTCCCATCTGCTCCAACAAAGACCCAGGGTCTGAATTACTTGTCCCAAAGCTGCAGGTTTACCTGAAAACAGCTCACAGAAGTGTGCTTGTCTTTAACACTCAGATGCCCAAATCCCAGTGGGGTCTAAACCCAAATAAATCCGTTTTACCCTGTATAAAGCTTATATAGGACAAACTCAAATTGTTCACCCTCTATAACACTGAGGGAGAGATATGCATGGCTGTTTGCTCCCCCAGGTATTAATACATTCTCTGAGTTAATTAATAAGTAAAAAGTGATTTTATTAAATACAGAAAGTAGGATTTAAGTGGTTCCAAGTAGTAACAGACAGAACAAAGTAAGTCACCCAGCAAAATAAAGTAAAATGCGCAAATCTATGTCTAATCAAACTGAATACAGATAATCTCACCCTCAGAGATGCTTCAGTAAGTTTCTTCCTCAGGCTGGACACCTTCCAGGCCTGGGCGCAATTCTCTCCCCTGGTACACCTCTTGTTCCAGCTCAGGTGGTAGCTAGGGGATTCTTCATGATGGCTCCTCCCTCCTTTGTTCTGTTCCACCCCTTTATAGATCTTTTGCATAAGGCGGGAACCCTTTGTCCCTCTCTGGGTTCCCACCCCCACAATGGAAAGACACCAGGTTAAAGATGAATTCCAGTTCAGGAGACATGATCACATGTCACTGCAAGACTTCATTGCCCACTTGCCAGCACACACATATACAGGAAGTCTTACAGGTAAAACACACCCATCTGCAGACAACTGTCCAGTTAATGGGAGTCATCAAGATTCCAAACCACCACTAATGGCCCACACTTTGCATAATTACAATAGGCCCTCAGAGTTATATTTCATATTTCTAGTTTCAGATACAAGAGTGGTACATTTTTACCAATAGGATGATCACACTCAGATTATAAGCTTTGTAATGATACCTTACGAGAGACCTTTTGCATGAAGCATATTCCAGTTACATTATATTCACTTATTAGCATATTTTTATAAAACCATATAGACTACAACGTCACACCGCCAAGCCAGGATGTTAGGGCGGAAACACTCTGGCGAGAGGAATGGATCTGTTATAATCCCCAACCAATCCCTTGTCACCGACCCCACAATTTGCCACCTGGTTTTGACCTGCTCTGTTGCCAATGGTCCCTGTTGAACAGGTTCCAGACCAGGCAAGGTCTCTGTGCAGCCAACCAGTATCGCTGGGGCCTTCATGACAGCCCTCTGTGCAACTGCGGCACAACACAGACGATGACGCACACTGTCAATGAATGTCTGCTGACTAGGTTCAGCAGTGGTCTAGAAGAATTGCATCACACCACTGAAGATGTCATCGCTTGGCTAGACTACTATGCACATGCTAAAAAAAAAAAAAAAAAATGAAGCCATACCCTGGCCACCTTGACAGCTTCAAGGAAGAGTCAACTACCAGCTCAGCAAGTGCAGAATGACAGCTAAATGTGCTTTCAACAGATTGAAGGGGTGCTGGCGGTGTTTAGTCACATGACTGGATCTCAGTGAGAAAAATATCCCATTGGTTATAGCTCCCTTCTGTGTTCTGCATCATAACTCCGTGGCAAAGGGGGAAGTGTTACTGCAGGGTGGGACAGCGGAGGTGGAGCAGCTATCTGAACAGCCAGAAATAAGGGCTATCAGAATAGCTCAACACAGAGCTATGCAGCTGGGAGAGGCCTTGAAAGAGCACTTTAACAGTCAACTACAGTAAGGTGCTGTGCTGGATGGTGATGAATACAGCCCTGAAGTTTTGGGGGCTGCTAGGAATTGTGTAACATTTTGTGTACATTTATGAAAATCACACTGACTTAATGAATCTGTCAATTATGCAGTGCTTATTGTACATTTATAATTCTAACATTGTTTCTAACTGAATCAATGAGTTCTGTTGTCCTGTTCCACTACAAGTAATATGTGCTTTGAGTAGCGCTAGGGATTTGGTAGTATGTGTTAAGTCAGAAAGATGACTATTTCCAAAAAAATAAAAGTCCTATACCAAAAATAGTGCAAAAAAAGTGTGTAATTAAAAACCAGACAGTGCAAACAATAAATGAACAGAACAGGATTTTAAAATTAGAATAGAAGAAAACATTCATGTCCATTTCTGCCAAACATACACCAGTCGTGTCTCTCAGGTCAGTATATGTGATGCTGAAGGTTTCCTTACTGTCCCCCAGTGAGGAGTGGTAGGGATGCAGCCCAACAGGCTTCGTGGAATGTTGGAGGGTGTAGAGATGCTGCAATGGAGTTCTCCATTGACTGCAAAGAAAGGCAAGAGGTCCAGTAGTCACATGCTTGGTCAACACGGATCTGCAGCACTTGTGTTTGCTGCCTCAGAAGCCCCATTATGTCCTGGTGTATGTCCCTCTCCTTTTCCTGCTGGGACTTTTTTCCAGGCTGCCTCCTGTATTCACACACACACACACACACACACACGGCTCTCTCTTCACAGTCTGATGCATCCCTGGCTTGCAGGATCTTGACTATGTCCTCTCTAGTTAGTGTCTCTCTCCTCATCAGGGTCAGATGTTCCAGACTGGGGACCTCTCAAAGCTGCAATGGCAGAAGCTACAGATAAAATAGACAAATGTATCATTGCATTTACAGTCACAAAGGAAACCGAAAGATCAGTTTCAGAACTCTTCCCTTATTCCCATAGGAGTTTAAATAAGACATGCTTACTGACACTTCAGCTTTGGAGGGCCTCTGCACAGCACAGTTCTCCAACTGCAGCCATGGTGAGTATGGCTCACCAGGGAGCAAGGTGACAAAATGAGAAGGGAATTGTTCGGTCATGTAAAACAATAAAAATTTGGCCCTGTTTCCATAGTTACAAGTACAAAGCAGTGGCATCGAGTGCTGACGTTTTTCCATAGGCAGTTGTGATTTTAGCTGGTGTCTCGCTCAAGGGTCACAAAGGCACAAAAAAGCACAGCTGCTGCTAGCTTCCTAAAGCCACCAATCCCATATGCCACCAGCCTGTTTCCTGCAATGGTGACTGCCAAAGTTATCACAGAATGGATGGCAAAGTGTCCTACTGCAGAGGAAAAAAATAAGACTAGCCATCCCTAGAAACCTTCAGAAGAGAATTGCAGAGTACCTCCATGGAAGTTTCATCAAGATCTCTCCGGAGGACACAAAGGACATCCCTATGTACATAAACTGCTCCACGTGCCCTCCCCTCACCTAACCCCACAGGGGAATGAAAAGTAGATAACTACCTCTGATGTACCTCTACCCCTTCTCATGGGAGTAAAACAATGTAGACCTCTGTTTCCTGCTAACCGGATGTTGAGTTGTGTGCAGTCTTCACATTTACTCCTTTTAAGGAAGAATACATGCACACACTTACCTGAGATTCCTTTCCTTTCATCAGGCTCATCCATGCTCAGTTGGTGGGACTGGCTAGACAGTGATGGACTCTCGAACAGATTCTGGCTTGTGGCATAGCTAGCCACCCCCACAGGTGTTCCTCCTCCTCACTGTTGACAGCAGAGGTCTGTCCTGGATTACACTGAGGCATCCACAGTGAGGTGCTGGTAGGGTCTCTGCCAAGTATGCCATGCAGCTAATTGTAAGAGTGGTCTTGACACCAGATCAACTGTTGTCCTCCCTGACCTTGCTATATTTCTCCTGCAGTTCCTTTGCTTTCACACAGCACTGCTGCAAATTCCTGTTCCACTCCTCACCTGCATCCTCTGTGCAATCTTTTCGTAGATATCCCTATTTCTATGACTAATCCGTAGCTGCACCTGAACAGCCTCTTCTCCTCACAGGCCCAAGAGATCCAAGATCTCCAGTCTACTCCAGGTACGTGTCTAGCTGGCATGGTCAGTTGGGCAGTTCCACACAAGGGAGAGCTGTTGGGTGTGCCCACCAAACTGGGCAATCAGGAAAAGGCATTTCAAAAATATGCAGGGGCATTGGGCAGGATGGCTGACTTCTGGGCTCTGTGACCCTTGGGTAGTGGTGTTCATAACTATGACAAGAGCAGTCGCTGTTGGGCATTGTGGGACAGCTGCTGGAGGACTGTTAAGGTCAACATAGGTCACAGTGTCTACGTTTGCACTGCGTCAACCACATGGCTCAACGCTGTTTGGGGAAGTGGCATTACTGTGTCACCATAATGGGACTTTTACGGCACTAGAAGTCATTTGAGTGCAGACACAAGCACAAATAAGTTGACGCAACACAACTTACATTGACCTCACTTTGTAGTGTAGACCAAACCTCAATTATTTTCAGTCTTTTCTTCTTTCCCCCTTTATATCCTCTATTTCTTGATGTATGTTTTATTGTCTACCAACTTCCTCATATTTTGTCTTTCCTTGGCCTATCTTCCCCCATACTGTACTTCTCTTTTCTAGTTTATCCCTAGAAATCTTTTCCTCCAACCCCTATTCTTAACCCCATTCCCGCTCTTTATACACATTCTTCACACCAATACACTTGCAAGAAATTTACCAGAAACCCAACTTTAAGAATTATCCTCCTCACCAAAGTGCAGTTTGAAAAAGGCTATTGACACATCCCTTCTTCTTAGCTCAGGAGAAAAGAAAGGGTGCTAAAATCTTAAGCACTGTTCCTGGACTTTGCTCCTGTCTTTTGTATCAGGTTCTGGCTAACAGGTTTCTAGTAAATTTGAACAGTACTCATTCCACCTATTGCTATTCTGGCTGCTGGAAAAAAGGACATTCCCTCTTTCAACCTCATAGTAATGAGGCGGCTCTGGGATGGGATCCCCAGTATTCTGTCCCTCCCTTAACCATGTCACAGCAGAACAACTGTCTTCTATATATCGTCCCCAGTCATGAAATCTTCTTCACAGTGGATAGCTCCAGTGCCTGATGCTGCTCATAGTGCTGTTGCTTGAGAAAGCCATGAAATTAGCCCGATTCCTGTCTGTTCCTCTATTGCCCCAAAACTTCACCTAGAGCGTTATGAGCCGCAGCAATGAAAACTTACAGTACTGGCCAGTTTTCAGAATGCTGCAGCTTGGAAAAGCTATGAGCAGCAGCACTGGAGTTGTCTGCAGATTAAGAATATGTTTACACTACAATGGGAAATAAATTCCTGCTCAAGGAGATACACATGATGAGAGCTAGCCTGGGTGTATCTGTACCAGCACGAGTGGCAGGAAGGGCTAGTCAACCTGAGTACAAGCTTATGGTGTAAGTCAGTGGTTCTCAACCTTTCCAGACTACAGTACCCCTTTCAGGAATCTGATTTGTCTTGCATACCCCAACTTTCATTTCACTTAAAAACTACTTGCTTACAAAAATCAAACAAAAATACAAACATGTCACAGCTCTATTACTGAAAAATCGCTTACTTTCTCCTTTTTACCATATAGTTATAAAATAAATTAATTGGAATATAAATATTATACTTGAATTTAAGTGTGATTGTTGAGCCTGTTTTTCACTTGTGAGGCGCGTCATTCTGGGAGGCAGTGAAGCAACAGCAACAATTACAATTTTCTCCACATTGATTCTATTTCTGTAGCCTGTTCTAAAACTATGCAAATACTGTATCTAGATTACTTGACATACCACCTGAAGACCTCTGCGTACCCCCAAGAGTACATATACCCCTGGTTGAGAACCACTGGTCAAAGTGAATCATAGTGAGGGCAGCTAGCTCCTCCCATCACCAGAGCTCACTGGTATCTTAGTGCGCTAGCTCACTCAGAGTTGGTCTACAATACCACTTAAGTTGATGTAACTTACATCACTCAGGGGTGCAAAAGAGACACACACACACACACACACACACACACACCCCGCAAGCGACACAAGTTACAGCAACTTAAGTACTATCCACGTTGGCGCTATGTCGGTGGGAGATGCTCTTCCGTTGGTATAACTGGTCTTCACCTGATGTGGTGCATTGGTGCAGCTGCGCCAATGTAGTGCTGTAGTGTAGACTTGCCTAGAGCTAGTGTGGCTATGTCTCCTCAAGCTGGAATTTATATGTACACTAGAACTGGAATTGTATCTTTAGAAGCACAGCACTGCATAGGTTTACATACGTTCATGTCTGAAAAATTATCTTAAGTATAAAGGCTATAAATCTGGAGGGTCACCACTAATGAGAACTTGATTTTGTATAAGATGATGGCCCTAACCCATGAAAGCTTATTTCTGCAAAGTTAAATTTTCAAATCCTGGAACCAACCAGAGAAATGAATGGAGAGCCTAAAAGCAGCACCATGAAAATTTCATTTCTAAGGCCTGGACATGTAATAGTTCACTCAACCATTTCATGGGCTTGGGAGGAAGAGGAGCAGGAAGAAAGGGAGAAGGAAACACAGGACACTCACCCCAAATTATTCCAAAGAGATTTCTCTTCAGTAATTCACTAACAATAGGAGGGCAAAGAAAGGTTCTGCAAAGGCAATTGCTATGAATATTAGGATCAGCAATATGGTGGGGGGGGGGGCGGCAAACAAGAGCATTAGCCATCATACGGAGCCTTATTGTACAGAATGGCTAATATTTAATAACTTAATATTTTGACAAACCTTTTAAAACTAACATTTAATGAATTACAATTATAAGATGCAGTTTTTTCCTATCACATGAGGAAGAGGATCATTCCAGAGCATGCTACTTTAAAAACAGGGACAACCTGATTCTATGGCTCTGCAACACAGTGGCAGAAACATCTGGTGCAGCAGTCCCTGAAATGGGTTCCCAAAGAGAGTAGCGGCAGCTGATGCCATTTCATTCACCCTCTCTACTAATATGAAGAAAGCTAACCGCGTATTTTATGCATCTCTTCAACTTCTGCCTGAAGTTATCTTTAATAAACAAAAGATCAAGGCCCTGACCAATTCAGAAAATATTGCATCAGGCTGCAAATATATTAAGAAATCTGAAAATAAAAGGACAGAGAAAACGTCATACTGCCACAAAAACTCCCTCTGCTGTGTCCTTCATGAACCTTCTGAAGCAGTCCATGCCTTTGTAACTATTTTAGGAACATCAAGCTACCAGAGCCACAAGATGGCATTCTAGCTTCGTTTTTAAATTATTCTAAAGCCAGACAACACATTGACATCACTTAAACTGTATTTTCAAAGTAGCTGTACAATACAATGAAAACTAAGTACAGAAACCTAGAACACTAAAAATTTTATTAGTTTTTCAAAAAGGGTCTTGGTTTGTAAGTACTATTTTTTAACAAAAAAACCATTTTGTTCTGAATGTGACAATATTTTCAAATTTTAGAATGGAAAGCGTTTTGTATAAAAATAAAAATCACAATATTTCAACTTTTGCTTCTTTTTATTTTAAAACTGAAATGGCTATTTCACTAAAATCTAATGAACACATTCCTAGGTTGAGACATCCCAGACTGAAATCACCAATACCTGTTTATGGAATTTCATTGAAGGTGGTAACTTGTGCATACCTCTCGTGCCTAATTTCTTAACTTTTATCATTCTATTCCAAGGTATCAGGTGTGCTGAAAAGGAAAAGTCTTCATATTTGATATATACTGTAGTTTAGACAGCTCACGGCTTGAAAGGTGACTGATTAACAGCCACAAAGGGAGACTGAAGTCCTATAGTCACAAAGCAGGTATACTCTCGCCATCAGCTTCTCCACTAATACTCCCCCACCAATCAACCCTGATCAATGGCAATCAACTCTACCACCGGGAGCAGTCCACTTTCCAGGCTCAGTCTACCAGCAAGGATCTATACTGTAGTTCTGCAGTGTGTATACTTGTCCACTAGAAAGTCATTCCACATAAACAGAGCCCTACAAAATTCACGGCCATGAAAAACATGTCACGGACTGAAATCTGGTCTCCTCCCGTGAAATCTGGTCTTGTGTGCTTTTACCCTCTGCTATACAGATTTCATTGGGGGGGGATTAGCGCTTTTCAAATTGGGGGTCCTGATCCAAAAAGGAGTTGCAAGGAGGTTGCGTCAGGACTCCCTACAATTACAACACCATGAAATTTTAGATTTAAATAGCTGAAATCATGAAATTTAAAATCCTATGACCATGAAATTGACCAAAATGGACCATGAATTTCTGTAGGGCCCTACATATAGAACAATGACCAGAGGTCAAAAGATGGTAGCTTTCTGTTACTTTAATCTTAGCCTGGATTCAAACTACTAACCTAGAAGTGAAAGACACTATATAGCCCATTAAGGGCCCCCCCACCCCCGCAAAAAAAACAATACACACACACACCCTACCTGCGGGAGGAGAGCCCTGCTTCAGTGGGCCTTAAGACAATCAGAGCAGAGGACTGCAGGTGAGGAGCCTATACACCAACCCAGCATCTTTGAAAAATCAGGCCACTTATTTAGAAGCCTAAATTTGGCTTTAGCAGTCTTACAGTTTCCTGGTTTTCACAATCTTGACCTTAACATTTAAAATACCTAGAAAGTGTGATGCATTTAAGTTTTTGGTGTTGATAAAAAACTCCACCTTCACCTTATCTCAGCCCAGCCATAATTGCCTTTCATGAATCTGAAGATTTCACAGATTTTAAGCCAAACAAATAAATTATATAATATATATATATATATATTTATTTATTTGCCTTCTGGTTTTAGAATCTCTAGGATTCACATTTTCAAGCTTTTCTCTGCAACTATGAGGGCTACAAACTTGGTTTTCCAATAACCCTTTGCTTTCTGGTCTAGTCCTGTGAACTTCCTAACCCTGCTACTAGGCTGGATAAGACATAGCATGCTTGTTCTTCCCCACATAGGCGAACGGTGACGGGCCTCAAATGCTGTCCGCTGTTGGAAATCTAAATCCCTTGGTGCCACCTTAGCTCATATGTTTTGAGAGAGCCCCTGTATCAAAAATTGCTGGTATGAGGTAAATCCTGGATCTATTCCTGATACCTGAAGATTACCTGGTAACAAGGCAGTGTGGTTCCAACATGGAGCTTTGGTCGCTAGAAAATTAATCCTGCTAAAATGGAAAAGTCGATCCCCACCAAATACTGATGCCTGGCTCAGTGATATGACTGACCTTGCAGCTAACGAATGACTGACATTCCACACAAAGGGAATGCCCAAAACATTCAAAGCAAGTTGGGCTGACTTTTTAAGAGGTCTATGATTAACGTAGCCCCTGAAGATAGATATGTCACTTCCCCTCCCCTCCCTTTATCCAAAGCCAGTTTATTTACTTTGTGTATTATGATCAATTTGTTATATTTGTATTTGGAAAAATAAGTTACAATTTAAAAAATATATATATCTCCCCACTTAGTCTTTCCTTCCAGGTCCCTTCCCCGCAGCATTCCCCCAGCATTCCAATGCCTACTCTTTACACTAAGATTAGCAGGAAAGTGCTATCTAGAGACTCAGAGAGGGACTGTAAAGTTATTTTAAAGGTGTATATAAAATAGATATGTATATACAGTATGTAGCACACACATGCACACAGTTAAACCCCAAAACACACTTGACATGCCCTAGCAAGAGAGACAATATAATTGGAATTCAAGGTCATTCTGGAGACATAGGGGAGGTTGGGGAAGGAGAGAAAGAGGATAGTCAACCCTCAAAAAATTCTACCTAGGGATGAAATGTGGTTCAGAAAATTTCAGGGAAACTGGTTTCTTTGGGGGAAAATGAGAGATGGGGAAGGATAAAAAGTTGGATTTACAATGGTAAGTTAGTGGCCATCTTAACTATGGAGTTGTTACCCCTGCTCTCAAGTTCAGAGTGGAATTGCAAATACCCCATTAACGGCAGTATTTTTTGTTCATGTGTTAATAGAGAGTGAGGTTCTCTACATCTGCTTCTAGCAAAGTTACAGAACACGTACCTTACAAGTGCACTTACCAGAAGACAAAATTAAGCTCTCGATTGTGGTGTTTTAAAACTTCATTGTAACAGGGATCTTGTACTATTCTTATTTTTCTTTATATTAAATCCATCAATATGAGTAAATTAAAATGCAGATGGAGGGCTGAAGTTAATGCTGCCTAACGAGGTTATGCCTGGCCTCTGCTTCCACTGTGCCTAGCTACCTTTGCATACAGTTCTGGTAGCTTTACACCAGAGGTTCATAACCAATATAGACAACACGCAGTTTACTCAACTGCTATCTGTTTTGAATGAATATCAAGTCACATTGTATTAAATTACTATTGGGTGTTGATGTATGGAAAAAACATGCCCCATCATGAGTCATTTGAAAAGTAGGCTACACAAAACACTGGAAAAATACATCCCTAGAGAACAATCCTATACTGGAAGGGGGATGGACTACATGACCCAACAGGTCTTTTGCAATGCTATCTTCTGACTATTAATCACAAAAGTTGAGAGTGTATAAACAACCATTTCGTTACTACTAACGCTGGACATAGGACCACTATTATCACAGGCGTTGACTTTTTTTCAAAGTGCCAGGGGGTGCTCGACCACTGGCTCTGCTCCTTCCTCCAAGGCCCCACCCCACCCCTTCCCACCCCCACTCCACCTCTTCCCGCCCAGTTCCACCCCCACCTCCCAGCGCACCGCGTTCTCGCTCCTCCATGTCCTCCTCCTCAGCTGATTGTGGCGGGCGGGAGGCGCGGGGAAAAAGCTGGGCGTGCTGATCCGCAGGGCCTGCCGCTGGGCAGGAGGCACTGGGGGACTGAGCATCCACCATTTTTTCCCCCATGCGGTGCTCCAGCCCCAGACCACCCATGAAGTCAGCGCCTATGACTGTTATTAACTTAAAAGCCAGCATAAGAGATGGTAATGGAGGCAGAACTTTTTTGTCCAGATGCTGGAATAATTATAGGCACTGATTTAAAAGTAGACATGTTTTAGAGTGAAACAGAATGAAATAATGTTCTGATATATTTTGGCTTACTCAAGAAGGTCATTTAATGCACAGAAAAGAACTAGTACAATCCCACAGTAAGCTTTTGGGAGTCTACAAGAAATCAGCAACTAAAAGGTATTTTAATAATTATTTGTATGCCAGTTGCAGTTAGAGGACCCATTGTACTAGTTAATGCACAAACATTGTGAGAGATGGTCCCTGCCCCAAGGACTGTATAATCAGACATTTGGTATTTCCTCCATTTCACAAATGGAAACTGAGGCACAGATAACTAAGGCCCCAATCCTGCACACACATGCATATGCTTAATTTTAACTTGCTGTGATAAATGAAGCATGCGTAAGTACACATTTGGAAAGTAAATATAGAGGATAAGGGACAAAGGCAGGGGTTCTCAACCTTTTTGTTGGCACTATCCCATTTTAATTATTTCCTCCCAGACAGCATTGAGGATGCCATTTGGAAGAGCGAAATGGCATCCTCTGCACAGCACGACCTCATATGGATGGTGCGTGCAAGGACACGCTACGTGGAGGATGCCATTTGAAGAGCAAAATGGCGTCCGCCATGCAGTGTGACCTTGCATGTACTGTACATCCAAGGTCACGCTGTGCAGAGCAAAATGGCATCCTTCACACACTTGCAACCCACAGTTTGGGAACTGCTCAACTAGTGGTATGTCTACACTGCAGCCAGAGGTGCGACTGCAGCATACGAAGACAAAGCTAAACTAGCTTTAATCTCTGTCTCAGACTTTAAAGTCAGAAGGAACCATCACGATCATCTCGTCTGACTTCTTGTACAGCACAAGCCACAGAACCTCACCCACCCACTCCTGTAATAGGCCCATAACCTCTGGCTGAGTTACTGAAGCCCTCAAATCTTGAGTTAGACTTCAAGTTACAGAGAAATCCACTATTTACTCTAGCTCAAACCAGCAGTGCAGAGGAACGCAAAAAAAAAAAAAAAACCCTAGGGTCTCTGTCAATCTGACCTCAGGGAAAATTCCTTCCTGACCCCACACATGGTGATCAGTTAGACCCTGAGCACATGGACAAGACTCACCAGCTGGGAAAAAATTCTCCGTAGTAACTCAAAGCCCTCCCCCTTTAGTGTCCCATCTCTGGCCCCTGAAGATATAGCAGTCGCAGATGGGCCAAGTGTCATTGTAGGCCATCTCATCATATCATCCCCTCCTTTAGAGGAACTCCACTAGTAACCTTCCTCCAGCCTGACAGGTTACCTTTCAGCATAATCCATTTGTAGTCTCCCTTAATAAGTTCCTTACCTTTCAATTCTTGTATTAATCATGTCTCCAATTCTCCATTTTAACTAAATTTCCCATGTAGAACTGTATCAAATGTTTTACTGAAATCTAGGTAGATACATCTACTGCATTTCCTTTGTCTAGAAAAATCAGTTATCTTCTCAAAGAGAGGTCAGGTTGGTTTGGCATGATTTACCATGTTGTATTTTATCCCAATTACCATTTACTTATACAGTAGAACCTCAGTTATGAACACCTGGGGAATGGAGGTTGTTCATAACTCTGAAATGCTTGTAACCCTGAACAAAATGTTGTGGTTGTTCTTTCAAAAATTTACAACTGAACATTGACTTAGTACAGTTTGAAACTTTACTATGCAAGAGAAAAATCCAGCTTTATTTTTTTAATAGTTTATGTTTACTACAGTATTGTACTATACTTGCTTTTTATTTTATTCATTTATTTATTTATTGTCTCTGCTGCTGCCTGATTGCACACTTCTGGTTCCAAATGAGACGTGTGGTTGACTAGTCAGTTTGTAACTCTGGTGTTCTACTGTATCTCATTAACCACTCTTTCAAAATTTGTTCTAGAACCTTGCATAAAAATGAGGTCAAACTAATGGGCCTGTTTCCCAGATCACTTTTCCCCCCCACCCCTTTTTTAAAATAGAGGCAGGGCCAGTGCAAGCACTAGGCGAACTAGGCGGCCACCTAGTGGTTGAGTGCACCTAAAAGCCCGCTCAGGCGAGGAGGTGGAGTGGAGGTGAGCTGGGGCGGGAGGGGGCGCGGGAATGGCCGCCTGCAGTAACAGGGGGGGCGCACAGGGGAACCACTCCTCATCCCAGATCACCTCCACTCTGCCTCCTCCGCTGAGCACATAGCCCCCTCTCTAATTCTCCTCCAATCGGCGCCGCAAGCCTGGGAGGGGAGGAGAATTAGAGTGGCGCCGGCGTGCTCAGCGGAGGCGGCGGAGCGGAGGTGAGCTGGGGCGGGCTCCCCAGGCGGGGTTAGCTGCTGCAAAGTGGGGACTCCCCGGGCGCAGTTAGCTGCCATGGACCCGGGGGGGAGGGGCGACTCCCCGGGCAGGGGAGGGGTGTGGGGTTAGCTGCCGCAGGGGGGTGGCACAAGGTGGAAGTTTCGCCTAGGGCTCGAAACTTCCTTGCACCGGCCCTGAATATAGGTACTATATTTGCAATTCTCTAGTCATACAGTACAAGTTCTGAGTTTACAGATTCATTAAAAAGGCTATGGGGCTTGCAATTTCATATACCAGTTCCTTTAATATTCTTGAGGGAGATTAAATTGACGGCCCTGGATAATTACGCGGTCTGAATTCGGCTTCTACCTCAGATGTGGTAATTTCTCCTTCCATATCCTTGTTCCCATTAGTCACCCTGCCACTGCCTACAACTCTTCATTACCCTTCTTAACTAAGGCAAAGTATTCATTTAGGTGTTGGATCACAACTAGATTATCTTTCATCTCCACCCCATCTTCGGGGGGGAGGGATAGCTCAGTGGTTTGAGCATTGGCCTGCTAAACCCAGGATTGTGAGTTCACTCCTTGAGGGGGCCACTTAGGGATCTGGGGCAAAATTAGTACTTGGTCCTGCTAGTGAAAGCAGGGGGCTGGACTCAATGACCTTTCAAGGTTCCTTCCAGTTTTAAGAGACAGGATATCTCCATTAATTTAATTCAGTGCTCAGTGTTACCACTTCTTTCCTTGTTTTCTTTTTAGATATATGGCTAAAGAACCTTTTACTATTGGTTGCAATTTTCTTTGTAAGATCTAACGCTGGCTGGCTTTTGGCAGTTCTCACTCTTCCCCTACACTTTCTGACATCCTTGAGGTAGCTCTCCTTGCTGATCCATCCCTTCCTCTACTTCTTGTAGGCTTTCTGCTTTCTTAGTAACCTGTTTGAGGTGCTTGTTTATCCATTTAGATCTAGCTAGCTCACGTACTAATCGCAGTTACGCTATGGCAGCATGGACTTCAGTATGGGATAGCTGCCCAAGCAAGCCCAATGTGTCAGGTGGTCTTGTACAGCCCCCGATGAAGACTGTACTGCTGCAGATATTCTGCCACTCATACCCACCCCTCCCAGATTAAAGCTAGTTTAGGTATGTGCCAACATGCTGCAATCACACACCCCTGACTGCAGCATAGACATACCCTATGTGTCTTGCTCAAGGCCAACAGGATGGTTCAGAACAATCAAGCATGCAGTTGGCCTCTAACCACATAAAATTATTACTCTTATCCTCTTCTTCCTCCTCCATCTTAGCATTTGTCACACACTTGTGTTTCATCTTAAAATCATAACCTCTTTGGGAAGAGTTTCTTCCTAACTGTTCATATAGCACCTAGCACAACGGGGTTCCCAATGCTGACTGCAGTCTCTAGGCAGCCGCCAGTAGTAGTAAACAATTATAGCATCAAAGTAGGACTACCATTGGTTGAAGTATCAATTAGTTTTCTACAACCTTAGTTAACTTGCTTACTGTATTCTTAAAGTATCTTTTGGGTTGAAATTTCTCCTTCTTGTTTTCATCCCAGAGGTGAAGAGAAATCTTTCTTCTTGCTGTCTGATGTTCAAGCACAGCTTTAAACCAGTGCCTTTTCTTTGAGGAACATTTGTCTTTTCCTTTTAGGCCAAGGAAAATAAATACCAAAAAAGCTGTTATTTCCATACTAAGATTGAGATTTTAATTACACAAGAGTCAGGAAATTGAGAATGAAGAGTTCTAACACCACAACCCTGTCAAATTGTGCGTGTTCATTTCTCTAGCTAGGGTCTTCTGATACGCAACCACAATTCTAGGCAGCATAACAGCATTCAGGAAATATTATGACATCGGAAAGGAGCTATTTTTCCATATTGCTCTTCTTGTAAGCCTAAGTGACCAATTATATCACATATTAGCTATCCTCTCTTTTCTAAGCAAGATAGCAAATAACCCAAATGCTACCTTTCAGCTTACAGTAGTCTAGACCTTAGTCAGAGTTCAAAGGCCAGGACAAGGTGCAGAGGCAGCATTTATTGCTCTGGTGGATGGTCTTCTCCAGTCCATAGACACAAGAACTACACCCATGCTCACCCTTCTTGTGCTCTTTATACCATTATCACCAAGTTCTCCTATCCTACTTCCAAGAGACTACATGATGAACAGCCATTTCTCTGTTTATCATGGAGGAGGGTGAAAAATTGTTTTTGTTAATCTCTGAGGACAGAACAAGAAGCAATGGGGTTAAATTGCAGCAAGAGATGTTTAGATTGGACATTAGGAAAAACTTCCTGTCAAAGTAGTTAAAGCATTGGAATAAATTGCCTAGGGAGGCTGTAAAATCTCCATCACTGGAGGTTTTTAAGAGCAAGTTAGACAAACACCTGTCAAGTATGGTCTACAGAATACTTAGTCCTGCCTTGAGTGCAGGGAATAGAGTAGAAGATGTCTTGAAGTCCCTTCCAGTCCTACACTTCTATGATTCTAAGCTCATGTGATTGTCCCAATCCACCTGAGAGATCATTGCTTCTTCCTTGACTATAGCCTCCCTTGACAGCTATGTTCCACTGGAACTATCAAACCATCAACCAATAGACAAGTTTGAGAGACAGATTTGTCACAGTAGCTGAACTGCATTACTGGATTCACATCAAGCAGCCATGGACTTCACAGCATTCAGAACTAACTACAAAATTCACTCTCAACTTTAATTTTCCCTCAATAACTCCCCATACACTCAACCATAGGAACTTAACAAACTCCATCTAGGTTTTATTTCGCTAGATTGCCGATGAGAAAGTTATGGTTCTTCCTTTACTTGTTGAAGTTTGACACCTACAACAGAAGCGATTTTTTTTGCAGGCGGGGGTGGGCATTTAGGGGGCTCTGATGGTTACCCTGTAACTTATTACTTAAATGTTCAGATGCCATAGGCCAGATACACAAGACTGAATTTTGTACATTTAAAATCTCTTTAAACTAAGCTTTGCTGTTATTTCAGATGTGCACTTTTAGGGATTTATAAAACTGCAGTTATTTCTGCCATTGAAGAGCCTACTGTAATTGAAAACATCCAAGGGGAAGCGCTAAGGTTCAGCATCTAAACATAATGAAACCTTTTTTTTAAGTTACAGCCATACAAGGGAGAGGGGGCTAATGCAAAGGAGAGAAAACACTCTGCCATGGCACGCTGGAAAATATTAACGTTTATATTGTGCTAGGATCTTAAGGCCACAAGCAGAAGTGAAAAGCTCATGAAGTAGGACCTTAAATCAAAGGCAGAGTCATTGCTGAAGGCCATATGCAAGGAATCCCACCCAATCAACAGATGGGGTATCCTTGACATAAGCACTATTTAGAAACAAGTCTTTCAAAGACACAGATTTAAAAGACATTGTTGAATTGCAATAACTGTGGATAAAATATTGGTTATAATGGAAATCTGCAGGTTCGCAGAATGCAAATGTAGGGAACCAAATACCTATGCTAGAGGCTGAATCGGGCTCCTTTGAATTGAAACTGCAGGCTTGGGAGGGTCATAACACTAGCAAGAACCATTGTTCTGTCCTACAAGCAGTCTCACCTCCTCACCATTCTCAAAACACACAAACACACACACCAGGGGGCAGGAAGAGCATACTGAAGCTGTGCCCATTATGCCTCAGGTCCCAATATCCTGGAAAGTCAAGTTTTATTCCACCCCTCCAGACTTCCTTTCCCCTTCATTCTTAGTTTAACACAGCAGGTTATTTTAGATAACAGTTAACAGCTAACTCTGAAGAAAAAGTGCTTTTCCTTTAAAAAAGGAAATTAACAGGCAAACTCCACACAGAGCTGTGTGGAGCCAAGATAAAATATTGTTGGTCCGAATACCACCAACACGAAGGAAGTAACTAATGATAAGAATGTCACTACAGTGCCAAAGATTCTCAGTGACCCTTGGAAGATACCATACCGTTATAATATCACAATGCTATTCAATTTTAATCTGTCATTATACTACACTAGACAG
The DNA here is from genome assembly GCF_027887155.1 of Malaclemys terrapin pileata. Classification (NCBI taxonomy): domain Eukaryota; kingdom Metazoa; phylum Chordata; order Testudines; family Emydidae; genus Malaclemys; species Malaclemys terrapin. Next base: position 246,741,584 of record NC_071506.1, read on the forward strand.
GACAACTATGCCAAAGCAACTATGTGAACTCCCTGTGAGAAGATATACCACGAACAAAATAAGAGAACCTTAATAGCATGCAGACAGCATTGTAACTGGCAGAAATTAACATTTAAGAGTAAAACAAGTTACAGTAAAAGCTGTTTTATCTGGCACTTCACCAACCAGAAAGCACTATAAACCAGCATTTCTGATCTTCATTGAAATTCCAGTTTATAGTCCGGTTGGCGTGGGGCCGGCAGGAGGTTGGGGCGCAGAAGGGGTGCAGGTGCTGGATTTGGGGGGTGCTCACCTTGGGCAGCTTCCCACACGCAGTAGCCTATCCCAGCTGCTCCTAGGCAGAGGTGCGGCAGGCAGCTTTGCATGTTGCCTCTGCCCACGGGTGCCACCCCCTCAGCTCCCATTGGCTGCAGTTCCCACCCATGGGAGCTACGGAGCTAGCGCTCGGGGCAGGGGCAGTGCGCAGAGCCGCCTGCCACACCTCTACCTAGGAGCAGCCAGGAGGGGTTGCCACTTGCAGGGAGCCGCCCGAGGTGAACACCCCCGCGGATCCAGCACCCCACCCTCCTCCCATGCCCCAACCCAATGCCCCGAGCCCCTTCCTGCACCCAAACTCCCTCCCAGAGCCCACATCCCCTCCCGTGCCCCAACCCCACACCCAAGCTCCAGCCCTCTTAGTTAATCTGCATTTTTCACTTATCGGTACCTCCCATCCCCCCAACATGCCGGATAAAACTTTTACTGTACTATCAACATTGTTGACCTTTCTTTTGACACCAGCATCCACTCCTGACATCAGTGGTGCCCCTCTGCGGAGCAGCAGAGGTCCAGAGCCAAGCAGCCTGCTTCTCAATGCATGAGAAGTCAGTGACATGGAGTCTGGGTATATGTGAAGTATAACTTATTTTATTTACACGTATAATGCAGTACTGGAACAAAGGTGCTCAGACAGCACACAAGAAATCCCTTGATTGAGGAGACTGCCCAACACCACTGACCAGTTTTCAGAGACTCAAGAATTGACACTACTTAGAGACCAAAGTCTCCTGCTACAATGACACAGCTACACAGAATCTCACAAAACAAAACACCACTGCACGGCTTCCCAAGACTTATAGTGTTGCATGTGTTTTCTTAGCATGCAATCAAATGTTATCTTCATCACATGACAACACCTGCCATAACATTTTATAAGTTGAAATACTGTATATGCTATTTGCTTCAAACCATAGATATGTAGCAACCAGAGAATACTTGCTTTTGGCAAAAATAGTTTAACATATTACAACTCAGGATTTTTAATTAATACATGGTAATTATTTTCTTATCACAAAATTTGTTTTCTTGGGTGCTGACAACAATAAGGATAGACTTCAAAGTTAGTTTTTTCAGATGACCTGTATTAGCAGTACTAGCAAATACTACTATCCAGATGACACAATGGGTGCTCAAGCATGACAGCTGAGTAGTAATCTGCCTAAGTATAAACCAATAAATAATAATGTCAAGGAAATTTAAGTTAAGTAATGATTGTTTTTGATTGCATGAACCATTACATTATCTAAAAAGAACTCAGAAGAGAGCAATCTCCTCATAATATCACATTGTGAAAAAGAGTTCCTGTTCCATCATATTTGAATTAATGACACTAGAACCTCCGAGTTACGAACACCAGAATTACAAACTGACCAGTCAACCACAGACCTCATTTGGAACAGGAAGTACATAATCAGGCAGCAGCAGAGACAAAAAAAAAAAAGCAGCATTTTTCTTCTGCATAGTCAGGTTTCAAAGTTGTATTAATGTTCAGTTGTAAACATTTGAAAGTACAACCATAATGTTTTGTTCAGAGTTACAAACATTTCAGAGTTACGAACAATCTCCTTTCCAAAGATGTTAACTCTAAGGCTCTACTGTACGAGATAGTTAACACTCAGGTCTACAGTTTGTCTCAGAGTACAGATCTTGAATCCTCAACAGAACTTTAGTTGCTTCAGGTTCCTTTGCTTCACGCTGGAATTATTACTAATTTAGCTTTGATTTTGAAAAAACATTGTAAGAGAAAATTAAGAAAAGGTCTGAGTGGATCACAATCTTTTTTCACTTCTCTAATCCTTAGATTTAATCTCATGTTGCCATGAGAAAAATCAAAATCCTGGTATTCATTTCTTGGGGCAGATAAGCGTTCCTATTCCCAAACACAACTGGAACCTTTATTAAAGATCTAATTTAATAAATGCCAACAATTGCATTTTAGGTCTGTTTTGGTCTCATCCATGATACACCTCTACCTCAATACAACACTGTCCCCGGGAACCAAAAAAAAAAAAAAAAAAAAAAAAAAAATCTTACCGCGTTATAGGTGAAACCGCGTTATATTGAACTTGCTTTGATCCACTGGAGTGCGCAGCCCCACCCCACCCCAGAGCACTGCTTTACCGCGTTATATCTGAATTCATGTTATATCGGGTCGCATTATATCGAGGTAGTGGTGTACTTGTAAGGTATTATGCATTTTCAGTGTAAATGTGTAAAGAAAGATTTTATACTAGATTAAGAAATGCACATAGATTTCCCAGCCCAAGAAAGCAAAAAACCTTAGCAAGAGTATACAGTTAATGTACAAAGTTATTTACATTATAATTTGATTAAAGCCCCATATGCCTGCCCTTTGGCACAACATGCTGCCGTGGATAGCTACCACATGGAATTACACACAGATTTCACATTTGTCTGCAGTCCATGGGATTAAGATTGGTCTCCTAGATGGAATTTTCTCTTCTTATTTTGTCCAAACATGAGTCTGAGCCAGAACACATGTAAGAGAAAGAATGTAACTGGTCTCCTGTATATGAGAGTATGAGATGCATAAAACTGCAGTAAGTCAGACACCTAGTGTAGCAGCTTAGGAGACAAAGGGTATATCTACACTACCTGCCGGACCAGTGGGTAGTGATCAATCTATGGGGGATCGATTTATCGCGTCAATCCCCGATCGCTCTGCCGCAGAGGGGGGAGCGGCAGGACGCGAAGTAAGTGATTCTAAGTTGATCTAAGATATGCAACATCAGTTATGAGAATAGTGTAGCTGAAGTCCACGTATCTCAGATCGTTCCCCCCCCAGAGCGTAGACCAGGCCAAAGTCTATGGATTCCACAGATGTGTGTTAAGTGATTTAAGAATTTAAATTTAACACAGTTCCATACTAGTTTAATTTTTTTGAAGAACTGAAGTTAAGGGAAAATCTCTTATCCCAGTGGGTAATCAGATTTCATTAGTACTGAAATATTAATTTATTGTACGTCTGTCAGATATGAAAATTCTAAGTTTCCAGCTCTTTAGCCCAAAACGGCATACGTCAGCATATAAAAGAGACACTAATTTATTTACACAGATCTAACCAGACAGTGCCTCAATTCTGGAGAATTATGTATTTGGAACAGAACCTCTGTCCTTTTCCCTCTTCTAGTGTAATAGCTTGACCCCCTTTTGTTTCATCTTATTTTCTGTATGATTTCATACACACGTGTGTAGATCAAGTAATCATAGGTTATTGTTCACACAGCCTCCAGCATGATTCAAGTATTTGAGGATTTTAAAAGCATGTAAGGCTAGTCTACACCACAAACTTAGGTCAGTTTAACATAGCTCAGGGCTATGAAAAACTTCACCCTGTGAGACAAAGTTAAGCCAACTAAACCCCAGGGTAGACACTGCTAAATCAATGGAAGAATTCTTCCATCAACCTAGCTACTGCATCTTGAAGAGATGCATTAACTACTGCAGGGGTCGGTAACCTTTCAGAAGTGGTGTGCCGAGTCTTCATTTATTCACTCTAAGTTAAGGTTTCGCGTGCCAGTAATACAATTTAACGTTTTTAGAAGGTCTCTTTCTATAAGTCTATAATATATAACTAAACTATTGTTGTATGTAAATTAAATAAGGTTTTTAAAATGTTTAAGAAGCTTCATTTAAAAATTAAATTAAAATGCAGAGCCCCCCGGACCGGTGGCCGCGACCCATGCAGTGTGAGTGCCGCTGAAAATCAGCTTGCGTGCTGCCTTTGGCACACGTGCCATAGGTTGCCTACCCCTGTACTACAGCAACAGAAGAACCCCTTCCACCACTGTAATAAGCGTCTACATTACAGTAGTGCAGCTACAGCGTTTTTAGGGCACATATACGCTTAATATCGACTTTACTCTACTCTTATCATTGAAATCAATGGGAGCAAACTCCTGTTGACAGGGTGGCAGAGTTATTAATACTTTGGAAACCACTGAATTTCGTACCTCCAGGAGTCTTAATTCTCAACCCTACTATTGCTTTAAACAGGGTTTTTGCTACCATTACCTATAATAGGTGTTACAGGAAGCACCGCTGACAATTCAGTAAGTTACTGAGTACTTAACAGACCACAGCAGTAGGGAGTAGTATGTTGGAGATGTCAGGCCAAATTCAGCCCTGGCATAAACAAGATCAATTCAATAAACTCATGATAGAATTTAATATGCATTTTAGATTAAATGTAAAGCCAAGGTCCTGATCACCGGCAATCACAGAAGAGCCATGGAACCATTCATAGGAGCATTTACCCAAGCAGCTAAGGCAAACTACAACTCATTGATTTTTAAGATTAATATTACTATGTTAACTAGAAATGTTTGATTATTTCCTAGCAGTAGTCCTACAACCAAAGACAGGTGGGCAAACCCCTCCATGGAGGCCCCCCGGCAGTCAATTGGGATTCATCCATGCAAATCCATTTGCAGAATCACAGCTTTGTTTGCTACTATTGATATTTGGTGAACACTGTGGGTGTTGCAGGTTATTTTTCATTAATATGGGGGTCCATGGTACAAAGCTCAGCAATACCCTTTTAATTAGGCCAATGCAACAGAAAAATTCATATACAGAAATTTCATTTCCAGAACATAGCAGTGAGAAATCATGAGCAATTCACTTTTTATAAAAGCAGTAATTTTAAGTAACACAGAAAATCATGGTCATTTTTACATTGCAGTTTAGCCTACTGATGAGTTCATAAAGTTATGAGATGCACAATCAGGCCTTAAGTCAACTGGCCCCCTGAAATCAATGGACTCACATGAGCAGAGACTGGCTCCTGTAAATAAGAGTTTACAAAGCCACTTTGACCCTGATTCAGTGACTAACAAAACACATTAATCGTTCTCATTGAAATCAAGCCGTTCCACTGGAAACCCTCCAAATTGAAATCAGCGGTACTACACATATATATTTATGAACCTGACTAAATTGGAGTTTTATCTTTAATCGTGTGTTTAGACAGTGATACTCTGAAGGAAAGAGAAAAATGTAAGAAACTAAACTACTTCCCTGATCCCAACAGGTTCCGAGCACCTACAGCTTCTATTAAAGTTGATGGGAGTCAAAAGTGTAGATGCTTAGCATTTTGCAGATTCAAAGCTGCTGAGTGTATTTCAGAAATTAAAACTAAGTTATTAACTTAATAAAGTGAGCAGGAAGAACCAACTCAAGTTGGGCTCAAGATGTGGCTTTTGTAAAAACATTCTTTTACAAGATCTGTAAGTGTCAAGTAGCCCAAACGGCAGGTTTGGACAATATTTAGTAGTTTCAAATTCAGAGACGCATTATCTAGTCTGAAAACATTGTTCATCTGGGTGTATACCCTATATCAGTGTGCCCATTAAAACACAAAGTTTGGATATATTTCAAATTCTGTTTTACCTGAAACTGTCAGGTGGAGTGTGGTAAGCAGGAAAATGGATAAAAAAGCAAACTAAATGTTCATGACATTTTCTGAAACTAAGCTCTAGTTCCTTGCTTACTTCTGCCTAAAAACAACAGGAATATTTACATTAATTTGAAACTATGCCAGAATGGTCCTGTGGGTAGGACACTGAACTAGGACTCAGGAGACCCAAGTTCTACTCCTGGCTCTGCCCATGGCCTGCTTTGTGGCCTTGAGCAAGTCCTATCACCTCTCCTCCTCTATTTACCCTCCTCCCCCCCATCTTGCCTATTATGGGCTTGTCCACACTTACAGAGCCACCCTGTAATGCTTAGTGAAGATGACACTTATGCTGAGAGGAGAAGCCCTCCCTTTGACATAGCTCTGTCTATACCAGGGCTTAGATCAGCGTAACTGCATCATTCAGGGATGTGGATTTTCCACACCCCCTGAGCGACCTAGTTATACCAACATAAGTACGTAGTTTAGACCAAGCCTCAGTCTATGTGTACACTACAAATTACTACCTACATTGCTTGGGGATGTGAATAATCCACATCCCTGAGCAATGCAAGTTATATTGCCCTAAACACCAGTACATACAATCAACCTGTGGAACTCTTTGCCAGAGGATGTTGTGAAGGCCAAGACTATAACAGGGTTCAAAAAAGAACTAGATAAATTCATGGAGGATAGGTCCATCAATGGCTATTAGCCAGGATGAACACGGACGGTGTCCCTAACCTCTGTTTGCCAGAAGCTGAGAATGAATGACAGGAAATAGGTCACTTGATGATTACCTGTTCATTCCCTCTGGGGCACCTGGCATTGGCCACTGTCAGAAGACAGGATACTGGGCTAGATGGACCTTTGGTCTGACCCAGTATGGCCATTCTTATGACAGCACTATATTAGTGGGAGATCTCCTGCTGCCACAGCCACCATCTCTATGGAGGCAGGAGTTATTAAGCAGATGAGAGAGAGCTCTCCCATTTGGCTTAGAACATCTTCACCAGAAACTCAGTCTACAGCAGGGGTCTCAAACACACGGACCGTGGGGTTATTTTCTGCGGCCCACAAGCTCCTCGCAGCCCCCAGCGTTTACCTAGAGCGGCTCCAGCCCGACACGCACCGGGAGCGGGCTCCCTGCCTGCCTGCCCTGCCCCCACGCCACTCCAGGAAGCGACCGGAACCTGGGGAAGGGAGGGGGCACAAGAGTCTGTGTGTTGCTGTTGCTTCAGGCAGCACCCCCAGCAGCTCCCATTGGCCGGGAACAGGGAACTGTGCCAATAGGAGCTGCTGGGGGTGCTGCCTGAAGCAACAGCAACACACAGACTCTTGTGCCCCCCCCTTTCCCCAGGTTCCAGCCGCTTCCCGGAGCGGCGCAGGGAGCCTGCCCTGCCCAGGGTGCGTGCCGGACCAGAGCCCGCCCCCTGAACCCCTCTTGCATCCCAACCCCCTGCCACACCCCAACCCCCTGAATCCCCTGCTGCTCCCCTCCTGCACCCCAACCCCCTGTCATACCCTGCACCCCAACCTCCTGCCTTGAACCCCCACCACACCCCTCCTGTACCCCCAGGGGGCAGAGTTGGGGTGGGGTTTCAGGGAAGGGGTTAGAATGGGGGCAGGGGCGGGGCCTCATGAAAGGCGTGGAGTGGGGACAGGCCGAGGGCAGCAGGGGGGAGGGGTCAGTAATGCAGCCCTCAGGCCAATGTACTAGTCCTCATGTGGCCCTCATGGTCATTTGAGTTTGAGACCCCCGGTCTTCAGTGATCACAATTAAGCCCCAATCAACTGATGTACCTTGGTGTCAGCATAATAAAAATAGCCAGATATATTTATAAACAGTGTTTGGAAGGAACCAAACTAGTGCAGTGCTGAGGAAATGAAATGGACTGAGAATTACAGTGAAACTGACAACTTATTTTCAGTGTCAAAGCTGAAATGTAACAGTCTGAACAGCAAAAGGCCAAGTTCATCCTAACAGAGACAGATAAGGAAGTTGTTTGAATGTTCTTCCTACGGAAAGGGCCTCTTTGAAAGCCAGCCTCCTGCCTCTATCACAGATTTCAGAGACTGCTGCTGGCTGGGAGGGTGGCAACTCATCTGATCAGCGACGGGGGTCCTGGCGGATACCCTCGAGATACCTACACAGGCCAGAGACGTCCAGCATGTTAGAGATGCCCCGGTCACACATGTCCACCTCGGGCTGGTTCTTCTCCCTACTCTCCTCCACGATCTTCTTCAGGGACTTGGACATGGCCTGGGTCAAAACACAAATAACTGCTCGTGACGGGGCTGCGCCCACTCACCCACCGAGCTGGAAGTCAAGGGGCTGGGGGGACAGAGACCCGCCGAGATGCGACACGAGGGCGCCCCGGCCGCGGGAGGCTCCGGGCTGCAGATCTGACCTCAGCCAAGGTAGCGTGTCCGGGGCAAGGGGGTGGCCGCCCCCCCAAAGCTACAAGCGCCCGGGGCAGCGGGGCGACCCTACTCAGGGCGGCCCGGAGCGGCAGGGGAACGGGACACCCGTGCCCTGAGGGACGCACGCCACAGGGGCGCCCGGGCCGGAAAGCGGAGCCGCTCCGGGATCCCCGAGACCACTCACCGGTGGGTGCTGCGGGCGGGGCCGTGCGGCGCGGGCAGGAGAACGCGGAGTCGACAGGGGACACTCACTGCCCGGGACACGCCCTGCTAAGATACCGCCCACTGCCCCGCCCCCAAGCGCACGCTCCGCGCACGCAGGCGCACTAGCCCCCAGTTGACCGGGGCAGCGGAAAGCTCTCATCCCCAAATAAGGCGAATCGCTCCGGGGCCCGCTCCACCCCCACTTGGAATGTGCAGCTCCCGGGTGGCCAATCAGGGCCGGGCATCCCGTCAGCCAGCCAATGGCCGGGGCCGGGGTACGAGCGGCGCGCGGTGTGCTGTGTGGCCGCGGGAAGGGAGTTTCCTAACCTGTTCGGCGCGCGCTCAGTGCTGGGAGGGAGGGGGAGCGGTGTAGGCGGCTGCTGCAAGGCTGCGCCCTGCTCACTTGCCTCTTGGCATCCGCCCCCAGCGCAGCAATGGGGCGGCGGGGGCAACGAGAGGGGATGGGAGGCAAAGTCGGATCTGAGGTCTGCTAGCTAGCTGGAGCCCTGTGGCAAGCTGCGCCTCCCGTGTCGGTTGGTGCTCGCTCGCACAACCATAAGTTTGAGTAAACTTCTAAACAGCTGTTCCAGAGCCACGTGGCAAGAAACTTTCCCATTAGTTCGGAGTATTTGGTTTATTTACGTCTGGATTTAAAATAAGCCCGATGAAACAAGTGAGGGAAGATGTGTTTAGGGAAGGGCCAGCACCAATTTGCCTCACAAATACTTTCTAGCTTTTGATCAAATAGATTGAAGAACCATTCTGAAGTGTCCATTTGCTTTTGGGGAGGGAATAATTTTAAAGGATTTGCTCTGCATGTAAATAATTTTGATCTTGTGACGGGTTGGATCACAGAAACCCCCTTGGGAGCTGCCACCCGATGTGCCAAGACTACCCCTGCTCCTGTTTTCCCTGCCAGCTCAGGACTCCAGCACCCTGTCTTGCTGAGCCAGATACTCCAGTCTGCTGCAACACAGACCCAGGGTCTGAATCACTTGTCCCAAAGCTGCAAGTTTACCTGAAAACAGCTTACAGAAGTGTGCTTGTGTTTAGCACTCAGATGCCCAACTCCCAATGGGGTCTAAACCCAAATAAATCCATTTTACCCTGCATAAAGCTTATGCAGGGCAAACTCATAAATTGTTCGCCCTCTATATGCACAGTTGTTTGCTCCCCCAGGTATTAATACATACTCTGAGTAAATTACTAAATAAAAAGTGATTTTATTAAATACAGACAGTAGGATTTAAGTGGTTCCAAGTAGTAACAGACAGAACAAAGTAAGTCACCAAGCAAAATAAAATAAAATGCGCAAATCTATGCCTAATCAAACTGAATACAGATAATCTCACCCTCAGAGATGCTTCAGTAAGTTTTTTCTCAGACTGGACACCTTCCAGGCCTGGGCACAATTCTTTTCCCTGGTACAGCTCTTGTTCCAGCTCAGGTGATAGCTAGGGGATTCTTCATGATGGTTCCTCTCTCCCCTTTGTTTTCTTCCACCCCTTTATACATCTTTTGCATAAGGCGGGAACCCTTTGTCCCTCTGGGTCTCCACCCCCCCTCACTGGAAAAGCACCAGGTTAAAGATGGATTCCAGTTCAGGTGACATGATCACATGTCACTGCAAGACTTCATTGCTCACTTGCCATCACACACATATATAGGAAGTGTGACGAACTGGGACTGTTCTTACTGTGGTCTGTGAATGCTGACAGGGGAGTGTGGCTAGGATAGTCTGCATTGGGGGATGGGAGACTGACCGAGGGAGAATACCTGAGCATGTAAGGTGAGAACCCAGGAAGGGGTTGGAGGCCAGGTGACACCTTGGCCCGGGAAACTGAACAAAGGCTGTGGGAGGGGTCGCTGAAGGCAGAGTGTTGGAAGCTGGCTGATGAGATGGCTCTGACCTCCCAAGGGGGGCTGGGATGTCCTGGGACCCGAAGATGGACCTAACTGAGGGGAGTCCTGTTGTCTGTGCCTGCAAGACCTGTCTTGGACTGTATTCCTGTCATCTAAGTAAACCTTCTGCTTTACTGGCTGGCTGAGAGTCATGGTGAATCGCAGGAAGCCGGGGGTGCAGGGCCCTGAGTTCCCCCACACTCCGTGACAGGAAGACTCACAGGTAAAGACAGCCATTTGCAGACAATGGGAGTCATCAAGATTCCAAACCATCATTGATGGCCCACACTTTACATAATTACAATAAGCCCTCAGAGTTATATTTTATATTTCTAGTTTTAGATACAAGAGTGGTACATTTATACAAATTGGATGATCACACTCAGTAGATTATAAGCTTTGTAATGATGCCTTACAAGAGACCTTTTGCATGAAGCATATCCCAGTTACGTTATATTCACTTTTTACCATATTTTTCTAAAGCTATCCCAGTTACATTATATTCACTTATTATCATGTTTTTATAAAACCATATAGACTACACAACGTCACAGATCTGTTCTTTGCCACATAGACATGCAACATAATGCAACTGAGCAATTTTGGTCTTATTTATTATCTATTCTTAGGATAGAATCATAGAATATCAGGGTTGGAAGGGACCTCAAGAGGTCATCTAGTCCAACCCCCTGCTCAAAGCAGGACCAATTCCCAACTAAATCATCCCAGCCAGGGTTTTGTGAAGCCGGGCCTTAAAAACCTCCAAGGAAGGAGACTCCACCACCTCCCTAGGTAACGCATTCCAGTGTTTCACCACCCTCCTAGTGAAATAGTTTTTCCTAATATCCAACCTGGACCTCCCCCACTGCAACTTGAGACCATTGCTCCTTGTTCTGTCATCTGCCACCACTGAGAACAGCCGAGCTCCATCCTCTTTGGAACCCCCCCTCAGGTAGTTGAAAGCAGCTATCAAATCCCCCCTCATTCTTCTCTTCTGGAGACTAAACAATCCCAGTTCCCTCAGCCTCTCCTCATAAGTCATGTGCTCCAGACCCCTAATCATTTTTGTTGCCCTCCGTTGGACTCTTTCCAATTTTTCCACATCCTTCTTGTAGTGTGGGGCCCAAAACTGGACACAGTATTCCAGATGAGGCCTCACCAATGTTGAATAAAGGGGAACGATTACGTTCCTCGATCTGCTGGCAATGCCCCTACTTATACAGCCCAAAATGCCGTTAGCCTTCTTGGCAACAAGAGCACACTGTTGACTCATATCCAGCTTCTCGTCCACTGTGACCCCTAGGTCCTTTTCTGCAGAACTGCTACCTAGCCATTCGGTCCCTAGTCTGTAGCAGTGCATGGGATTCTTCCGTCCTAAGTGCAGGACTCTACACTTGTCCTTGTTCAACCTCATCAGGTTTTTTTTGGCCCAATCCTCTAATTTGTCTAGGTCCCTCTGTATCCGATCCTTACCCTCTAGTGTATCTACCACGCCTCCTAGTTTAGTGTCATCTGCAAACTTGCTGAGAGTGCAGTCCACACCATCCTCCAGATCATTAATAAAGATATTAAACAAAACCGGCCCCAGGACCGACCCTTGGGGCACTCCACTTGAAACCGGCTGCCAACTAGACATGGAGCCATTGATCACTACCCGTTGAGCCCGACGATCTAGCCAGCTTTCTATCCACCTTACAGTCCATTCATCCAGCCCATACTTCTTTAACTTGGCGGCAAGAATACTGTGGGAGACCGTATCAAAAGCTTTGCTAAAGTCAAGGAATAACACATCCACTGCTTTCCCCTCATCCTCAGAGCCAGTTATCTCATCATAGAAGGCAATTAGGTTAGTCAGGCACGACTTCCCCTTCGTGAATCCATGCTGACTGTTCCTGATCACTTTTCTCTCCTCTAAATGTTTCATAATTGATTCCTTGAGGACCTGCTCCATGATTTTTCCAGGGACTGAGGTGAGGCTGACTGGCCTGTAGTTCCCCGGATCCTTCTTCTTCCCTTTTTTAAAGATGGGCACTACATTAGCCTTTTTCCAGTCATCTGGGACCTCCCTCGATCGCCATGAGTTTTCAAAAATAATGGCTAATGGCTCTGCAATCTCACCCGCCAACTCCTTTAGCACCCTCGGATGCAGCGCATCTGGCCCCATGGACTTGTGCACATCCAGTTTTTCTAAATAGTCCCGAACCACTTCTTTCTCCACAGAGGGCTGGTCACCTTCTCCCCATACTGTACTGCCCAGTGCAGCAATCTGGGAGCTGACCTTGTTCGTGAAGACAGAGCCAAAAAAATCATTGAGTACATTAGCTTTTTCCACATCCTCAGTCACTAGGTTGCCTCCCTCATTCAGTAAGGGGCCCACACTTTCCTTGATTTTCTTCTTGTTGCTAACATACCCGAAGAAACCCTTCTTGTTACTCTTAACATCTCTTGCTAACTGCAACTCCAAGTGTGATTTGGCCTTCCTGATTTCACTCCTGCATACCTGAGCAATATTTTTATACTCCTCCCTGGTCATTTGTCCAATCTTCCACTTCTTGTAAGGATATATCTGCATCTAGTTGGAAGATGGAATAAAACTGAAGTACATAGTATGAAATTAGCAATGCTTTTTTGGACTAAGTCTCTGTGTGCCTCAGTTTCCACTTTGTGTTGCAATGTTACCTAGGGAGTGGAAAAGGGCTGTTTACTCTCTGAGCAGGCAAAGAGACATAGATATGAGTGTTGCGTAGCTGTCTGGATCTTGGTCCCCATATGAATGGAGCCTCTGAGAAGACTGTGGTAAATCCAAGTGCCTGACTGATACCTAGCTACCAAGGACCCAGAGGGATATGGACTTTCCTGCCTTTCCTTAGAAAAGCTGAGCATCAATCCCCCTGCTCAAGATCAAAGGACTGGGGAGGTGTGAGGATAAGCCTTGGCTTTTGGAGGCAGTCAGGGCTCTGATGACCAAGGAGGTCAGATGGTCAGAGAGACAGAGCTTGAACAATGGAGTTCACTACAGCTTGGCTGGGCACTGCAACTACCCAGAATGGACTGTGCTTTAACCTTCATTCCTCTATGCCAGTGGCTCTAACCTTTTCAGACTACTGTACCCCTTTCAGGAAGTTGATTAGTCTTGCATACCTCCAAGTTTCACCTCACTTAAAAACTACTTGCTTACAAAATCAGATATAAAAATACAAAAGTGTCACTGCACACTATTAAAAATTGCTTACTTTCTCATTTTTATCATAGAATTATAAAATAAACCAATTGGAATATAACTATTGTACTTACATTTCAGTGTATAGTATATAGAGCAGCATAAACAAGTCATTGTCCATATGAAATTTTAGTTTGTACTCACTTCCCTAGTGCTTTTTATGTAGCTTGTTGTAAAACTAGGCAAATACCTAAATGAGTTGATGTACCCTCTGGATGCTCTCTGCATACCTGCAGGGGTATACGTACCCCTGATTGAGAACCACTGCTCTATGCTCACCCAAGGACTTCCTAAGATGTGTTCCAGATGACTAATAAACCCTGCTGTTTTACAACGCTGTATGAATGTCACTGCAAATCCTGGTGACGTGCACTAGTCCCTGAAGAGTGTACAAATGTTCAGTAGGGGTCTTGTCAAGGTGTCACCCCCACTCTGAACTTTAGGGTACAGATGTGGGGATCTGCATGAGATAACCCCTAAGCTTATTTACCAGCTTAGATCTAGTAGCTGCCACCACCAAACGGTTTAAACAAACGTTTATGGGAGAGTCATTTGGAAACTGTCTTCCCCGCCAAATATTTCCCCAGTCTTTATCCCCCTTTTCCTGGCAGGATTGGGACAGATTCACCTCCCACTAATTCCCGGTGAGCCCAGATCCAAAAAACCCTTGGATCTTAAAACAAGGAAAAAATAATCTAGTTCTTAAAAGAAGACTTTTAATTAAAGAAAAAAAAGGTGAAAGGAATACCTCTGTGAGATTAGCATGCAAGGAAATCTCGCAGACAACAGATTCAAAACACAGAGTATTTCCCTTGGGGCAAAACCTTAAAGTTACACAAAAGAAACCCAATTTGATTCTCCCTCTTATGCAAAAGAAGTCACAAAAGAAAATAAAAATAATCTAATACATTCCTTCTCTAAATACTTACTACTTTTAAAAAATGTTAGATGGCTGATTCCTGGATCCTTCACTCTGGCACAAAATTTACTGAACAGACAAAGGACTTTTTCCCTCCTCCCTCTTTGAAAACATCTTGTCCCCCATTGGTTCCTCTGGTCAGGTGTCAGCTAGGCTATGTGAACTTCTTAACCCTTTACAGGTAAAAGAGGAATTAGCCCTTAACTGTCTGTTTATGACAGGTCTGTCTCAGTTGGACTTGCTGAATGGCGCTAACAGTGTGAAGCAGGAGTGGTGCAGGCACAGAGGTCTAGTCTAAGGAGGCAGAGAAGCCACAGGGCATACCCTGGAGAAAGTCAGGCACATGGAAGGGCTTTCTTCTAGAGCAGGGGTGGGCAAACTTTTTGGCCCAAGGGCCTCATCGGGGTTGCAAAACTGTATGGAGGGCTGGGTAGGGAAGGCTGTGCCTCCCCGAACAGCCTGGCCCCCGACCCCTATCCGACCCCCTCCCACTTCCTGCCCCCTGGCTGTCCCTCTCAGAACCCCTGACCGATCCAACCCCCCCATTCCTTGTCCCCTAACCGCCCCCTCCTGGGACTCCCCACCCCTAACCACCCCCAAGACCCCACCCCTATCCAACCCCCTGTGCCCTGACTGCCCTGACCCCTATCCCCCCCACCCCGACAGGCCCCCCCTCAGGATTCCCCCCCCCATGTTGCCCATCCCCTGACCCCCATCCACACCCCTGCCCCCTGACAGGTTTGGTTTTCTTTGTGTTGTGCTGCACAGTAATTTTCAATAAGCACTTTACATTGCTCTGTACCTTCAGAGATGGAAACATTGCTCAGTAACAGCTTTTTTCTTTAAAGTTCTCTTCCTTAATCTGCAGTGGTATTTTTGTTGTGGTTTCTAATGTTAGAGGAGAGCACTGTTGTTGTTTTTCTACCAGGACTGATAATTTATTCTGATTTTAGATCCTCATTATTTTTGTCAGCGACAGTTGCTTTAGAGCAAATGAACCTTGTACCAAAAACTATATTGAACAGCTCATGTGCGCTTTTCTGGAACTTTTATTTTTTCAAAGGAAATTGTGCATTTTATTTAATTATAAATAAAATCAGGCAAAATTACAAAACTATTGTGCTATTTTTAAAGTGGAACAAACTTCAAATCTGACTGGAAAAAGTCAGCTATGCCTAGTTTATTTTATAAGTTTCTTGTCATCCCATATAATTCTCTTCTTTTTTTCACCAAGGCTCACTGATTTGTAGAGTTTATTTCAAGTGAACAAATCCAGGGCACTATCAAAGTCGTTCTCTAGATCAGAAAAATGCATAATGTGAGAAACTGTTAATTAGTACAATGTTAAACATGATTTTGTCCTAATTGTTTACAAGGACTTTCATGTTTAGACATGTGTTTGCGGTTGTGGTAACTGTAGGGGGTGGGGGCCAAAGGCCAAGGCTAGAAAATATAGGGTCATCTTCTGGCCTGAGATTCCCATTTTTACACCAGGTCAGACAGCCCATCTCCCTCATCACATGGAAAACTTTCAAAAATGTATTTTAACGAACTGGTCAGCTTAACAGCTTTTCTCCTCTTTATTTTCTGTGTGACTGTGTAGTTATGAATTGAGAATTTTCTAATGTTGGCAAGACCCATAACCAAGGGTAGATGACTTAAATTTCCCCTTACAGATCTGCACATTGGCCTTACTTGCCAGTCCATTCCAGAGATTCTTAATGAATATTGGATTGTGACAAAGTGTGTGGGAGTTATATGATGTGAACCAGCAGCCGCTAGATACTATACTGAAACCATTTTTCACTTGTGACTGAAGCAGGCAATTGGACTCAGAGAGAACTTTGAACTTGGAGAAGTAGGGAGCTGTTTGCCTGCCCTTCTGGTCACAGAGACCAAAACAATTGTAGTCAACATTGAAAGACTATTCCTCTGTATGTCCTTTTCTGAAGTTATGTTTATTGAACAAGTTGTCTGAGAAATCAGAGTTACTGCTACATCATTTAGTTTCTATATTTTGCTTATAAATAATCTGTTTTAATTTTAAAATAGATTTGAGAAGCTTCAAGAGGTTAATATCTCAATGAAAATTATGAGAATTATAACGGTATGCAAAGTCTAAGGCCTCGATTCTGCAGCCACTTAGACACATGGTCAATTTTAATCATGTGAGTAATCCCATGGACTTCAATGGGACTACTCAAGTGCATAAAATTAAGCATATGCTTAAGTGCTTTGCTGGATCAAGGTCTTAAATAAAATGGATAGTTTTTGAAAGTACTCAGTCCTGTGAGTTCAATAGATCTACCAACATAAGTAAAGTTACTCATGTAAATATTTACAAGATGGAGACTGTTTCTGAAAAAGATTAGCTTTATCTAAACGTACTTGAAATGATGGCTGGGGTTTTCGTAGCTGATTAATTAATTACAGTTATGTGTCTAAATCCCCTAATCAGATTTGAAAGTATTTTTTTCATTTGAGATTATTTTCCTAGCACCTCAGATGCAGTATATTTTGTGTTCATCTTTTCTGTGCAACAATTTTTTTATGACAGTAAGTTACAAATCATATTTTTATACATATTTTTAGAAAATTACTTGCTTAGAGAACATTTATTTCTAATCTTATAGCATATATTTTTTAAATCATATTATATTTTAAATACTAACATCCAGCACATTTTCACAGTTGTGTGTAAAGAAGCAGACATTCTTTTAAATATAAAAGGAGCTCAAATTTGTTTGAAATAATTCTAAATGCACAACTATATTTACAGTAATTTACTTTTATTATAGTGATCACAGTCATATCTCAAACAGTCACTTTATGCCCTAATGTCTCTGCAACATAGCTAAGTACTGAGGGACTGTACTTCCTTGGAATAATGGTTCTAGCTGGTCCAAGTTAACTGGAAGCCTGATGGTAAAGTTGCATATTCAGCATGGAATTTTATGAAGACTTGATGTGATGTAGCAGTAAATGAAGCAATGTTTGTATCCTAAAGAGAAAAAGAATATTAAAAAACCAATTCACATCTTTAAACATTACCCTCTGACAATATAATTAAGTATAAGCAGAGCTCCCCATTTATCCATTAAAAAAGCCACATGTGGTTTAAAAACTGTGGTCCCAATTTTCAGTTCATTCATTGCTGCACTTGGCACTGGAGCATAGCAGGTGGATTTTGCTCACAGGCTGTTACCAGCATCATTTGGAACACAAACAAAGCAGATGAGTTCTGAGAAAAAAAAGTCTTGATGCAGCCCAGTAGATGTCACTATAATGTCTCCATTTGAAAAGACTAGAGGACTTCCTAATAGAATGCAACAGAAGCCCAGTTTATTCAGCTTTATTTATTGTCTATATTGTCACGGAGTCCCCGGGCGATGCTCTGGAACTGCTCCCCACAAAGCCAGTCAGGACTTTGGGGAGCCTCCTCTCCCTTGGAGCATACTGTCTTCAGGGCAAGAAGCTCACACGGCTTCACCTTCCTGGGTCTGACCTTGGAGCATTCAGTATATGCCCCTCCGTGCGCTTCCCACAGCGAGTCCGCCCAGGCGGGGTCCTGGGGAAACCAGAGGGTCCTGCACGCACCCCCACTTCACAGTCAGGCGTGACTCTCAGCCAGCCAGTAAAACAGAGGTTTATTAGATTACAGGAACACGGTCTAAAACAGAGCTTGTAGATCCAGAGAACAGGACCCCTCAGCTGGGTCCATTCTGGGGCCCAGCAAGCCAGACAACCCCATCTGCCCTCACTCCCTGTCCCCAGCCAGCTCCAAACTGAAAACCCCTCCAGCCCCTCCTTTCTGGCCTTTGTCTCTTTCCCGGGCCAGGAGGTCACCTGATTACTTTGTTCACCTTTAGCTATTCCCTTGTAAGGGGGAAGGGCCACAGCCATTTGTTGCTAGGAGACAGAGTGCCAGCCATTTATGCACACTGGCCTTTATCCCACCACCTAGAGACTTAAGAAATGCATAGGGGAAACTGAGAAACCCACACAGTATTCAGAGGAAACATTAAGAACAGTCCCACTTCATCACACATATATAATTGCTTTCAGAGTTAGGTAAGCAATTTTAAATATCAAATGAGTAACAATTACTTTTAAAGAATGACTACAACAAAATAAAGAATACATACCATCCCACAGTACGGTCCAGTCGGTGGATAGCTAGCATCTGGCCCATTGTAAAGTATCAGGTAGCTCCTAGTACAGTCACCTGGGTCATCAATGCTGATGAGAACAAAGTTAACTGTAACAATTCGTCCCTTGGGAGCAATAATGATCCATTCACAATCAGTATTGTTCTGGTAAGTTGCAGGATAGTCAGGGCTGGCAAATGAACCAGTGTTTCCATATAAGGTTCCTCCACATCCTGGAAACAGAGAGTATTCATTAATTCTAAATGTTTATTTCTACATAATACTGTACAAAGCAGTTGCTTTATACCAATATTTGTATAGGTTCTTTTCCATGGTGTTAGCACTCAGGGATGCTGGGAGATAGCATGATCTGGAAGAATGGAAGAACAGGAGTACTTGTGGCACCTTAGAGACTAACAAATTTATTAGAGCATAAGCTTTCGGATGCATAAGAAGTGGGCTGTAGTCCACGAAAGCTTATGCTCTAATAAATTTGTTAGTCTCTAAGGTGCCACAAGTACTCCTGTTCTTCTTTTTGCGGATACAGACTAACACGGCTGTTACTCTGAAACCTGGAAGAATGGAGAGAGACAAGATGTGTGACGTAATATCTTTTATTGGAGCAACTTCTATTGGTGATGGAGACAAGCTTTCAAGCTTACTCAGAGCTCTTCTTCTGGTTTGGGAAATGTACTCAGACTGTCACAGCTAAACAAGGTGGAACAGATTGTTTAGCATAAGTAGTTAACATATTTCAAGGGACCATTCAAGGTGAAATGGCCTGTTAACACCTCTACAATCATAGGGAAGAAAGTGTGGGGAAGCAGCTGTGGTAGGGTTGTTAGTGGGTTATAGATTGTTATAATAAGCCATAAATGGAGTGTCTCTATTCAGTCCATGATTTTCAGTGTCTATCCAAGTTATAAATTTAAGCTCCCAGGCTTGTCTTTTGAAACAGTTGTGCAGGTTTCCTTTGAGGATGAGGACTGATAGGTCAGATATAGAGTGATCACTTTGTGAAAAGTGTTCACCCGCAGATGATGTGGTGTTTTTATCTTTTATCATTTTCCTGTGTGAGTTCATTCAAGAGCATAGTGATTGTCTGGTTTCACCCTCATTGTAACCCATACAGCAGTGGTGGGCAACCTGCAGCCCGCGGCCAGCTCGCGCCGCTTCCCGCAGCTCCCATTGGCCAGGAACGGTAAATCGCAGCCACTGGGAGCTGCAGGCAGCCGTGCCTGTGGACAGTCAATGTAAACAAACTGTCTTACGGCCCACCAGTGTATTAGCCTGACGGGCCGCATGCGGTCCATGGGCCACAGGTTGCCCAGCACCATATAGGGTATCATCAAACAATTACAACCTATACTTGATGGGGTCCCTATCCCAAAAGAAATCTTTCCTGAACCCCCTCCTCTGGCCTTCAAACAACCCACAAACCTCTCCAAGATCATCAGAAGCAAGCTCCCCACAAACCAGGACACACCAAAGCAGCACCAGACCCTGCCAGAATAACAGATGCAAAACCAGCAGACATATCTCCACTGCTACAATGCTCAGCACCCTCCCACACCTTTCAAGATTCTTGGGTCCTACACATGCCTATCACAACAAGTGGTGTTCCTCATCCAGTGCACTAAATGCCCCAATAGCAACTATGTGGGTGAAAGCAGACAATCACTACACACTGGAATGAACTCACACAGGAAAATGATAAAAGGGGGGAGTGAAAGGGGCGGACCAGCTACTTCTCACGCCAGCCCTCTGGTTTGCTGCTCTGTGCAGCGCAACAACCCGCCCTGCCCTCTCTGCTCCCTGCCCAGGCCTGTCTGCCGGGGACAGGGGCCAAGCGAGCTAGAAACGTGCTGAGGGAAGGGGGGCTCTGAGTCACTCGACCCTTGTCCCTGGCCGCTGGTCCTGGGCAGGGAGCAAAAGGGGTGGGGCGGGCTGCTGCCTCCCCAGCCAGGCTCTCTCTCAGGTTGCCACCACGCTGCACAGAGGCAGTGGGAGCAGTCAGCTTCAGCCACATGCAAAGTGGCTCCCTCCCACTGCCAGGGAGAGTAGCCGAACGTGCAAAGACAGATCCCCTACCCCCACCCCCGCAGGTAACTCTGGTGGAGCGGGGAGAGTGCAGCGGCTCCGGGTTGGGCACAGAGCAGGGAGGTCACTGGGCAGAGGAGACACATGGGGCGGTCATGTGTCCTCTCCTTTAGATTGTGCCGCTCCCAGTATCGGGAGGCACAAGTCATCTATGGGCCATAATCTGGTCAATGGGGAGTTTCACCTAAAACTGATGGCATTAAATGACCTATTTATTTGGCTGATTTGACACAGAATAACCTAAAATGAAAAAGATGGTATTCAATGGTATTCAATTTTCCCAGCTCCCTAAAATATTTGACGTAATCTAAGGCTAGTCTGGATAATGTTTAGTTTAACCTCTTGTTCGCTGAATTAAAAATGCTGTGCCTTTCAACCTTCAGACCTATTATTCTGTACAAGTGCTAGCTGTGATTACCAAGTTATCACTGCCTTACCAGTTGGTGATGAAGTCCAAGTGATCTCAAATCCATCGCGAGCAACTAAAATGTCACTCTTGAAACGCAGGTATACAACATGATTTTTAGGGAAGATTGGATTGAGCACAGTGTTTCCGCAATACCTGCCAAGTAGTGGGGAACCCGCATCACTACCATTTCTGACCTTTAAAGGAATACAAACCCATTGTTAACATTTCATTCATTTTCATGATGTACAAGGAAACAAACCACAAGCAGGGAGCAAAGGATTTGTGATTCTTAAGTTTGGCACAACTGAAGTTTCATTGGGAATATTCACTACATGTATTTTTCTATCTTGCTGCAAGTTGCTGCTCAGAAGGGAGAGAAGGCAGTTAACCAGTCTCTCTGGGCTTTCTAAATGATTGCACAGAACAAATACGGCCAACAATTTTAAGCTAAACTTTATGGTATAGTACATTTTCCTTTTAATGAGAGTTGGTTGCGTAAGGCCTAAGCTTTATATTTAAAATATACCCCTATATGTTTTGCTCCTGTTGAGGAATTTTAATATCCCAGATATCTGAAAACTGCCTCTTTATCCTGCTAGACTGAAGGCAGAGATGGGGTCATACTACAGAGTTCAAACCCATCTCTAGAAGAGGGTGAAGGAAGGAGTGTAACAAAGGAGAAAGGAAGACTAGATCCTTCCACAAAATAAACTTCTGATTTCTGGCATCTGAACAATTTACATCAGAAACTTAAGGATATATATGGTAAAACCTTCACCACCCCCAAAAAGAATAAGTAAATGGCTTTATGTGGCTGGTAGGAAACTTTCCCCTCTATCCAGAAAACACCTTTTCAGCTACCCTACATCTTCCACTACAGATCATGTATCTACTATTTTGGTACATTTTTTAAGAGATTTTAGCACATATGTGCTGACTGATCAGCCTGTGAGTCCGTAGATCTGTTTTTCCACAGATGATAACATCAAATGTAAATTACACCATCTTGAAGCTTGCTTAATGCCTAGCAGACAGCGACACCTGGATGAGGAGCAGCAAGCTAGTGATGAAATTATCTAGATGTCTATTTTAGAATTTTATACTGCCATCCATCATCGTAGTATCTGAGCACCTTCAGTGTAAAATTGATAGCAATAGTGAAGTCTCTAATGTCCATTTAGGTAGGGCTTGAGCCAAACCTACTGAAGTAAAAGGAAAGACTCCTGATTTCCATGGGCTATGTATCAAGTGCATAATAGATAATTTCTCAGTACCTCTAAGAAATCCAAAGAACATCGGCTGCTGTCCTCCAAATTGAAAGCATGGAAAAAAAGAGAAATAGTGTGATTCGGAGGAGCTTGTAGAATGATGGTACAATCCAAGTTATTGGGATGGAGACCAGGCCAGCCAGGGCTCTTCAGATAACCAAATGACTGATTATATTCTCGGCTGCAACCTGTGTGGGACCGGGGGAGGAGATGGGGAGGAAGAAAAACAAAACATTTGTAAGCCTTACAAATTTCTGCGTCATTGCTTGTTTACTCTCCATAGTGAACAAAGAATCTGTAGGCATATGCCTTAAAAACTTCTTCAAGGCTTACCTGCAGTCTGATAGGTAAACCTAACTCTGTTATTAATCATGTATTCCTCTGATTTGAAAGTCACAATGGCAGTCCGACCATAAGAATAAAACTCAGGGACTACAAAAGTTTCAGTGCCACAAAATCTATTGACTTGTCCATGGTTACCCTGGAATTAAATAAATATAAGTAACTTACAAATTGCAGTTAAATGGTAATTCCGTTTATCTACCTACCGTTAGGTGATCTTACTGCAATCTGATATGTTGCCATATTAAAATCTGATTAAAAATCTTGTCTTTCAGATCCACTCTTATGCAAAGTAAACTCAGCATCATCAACTCTCTGGATGAACAGTTTATACTCTCACCACACTTTTTTTTTTGTATATTTTACATTAAAAAAAGGAAAAAACCTCAGCTAAACAGGTGTTTAAACCCAAGTTTACATTATACAGTGTTTTGCTTCTGTCTTGCCAGGGCAGCATTTTATAAAGGCATTATGTATCAGGGGGTAGCCCTGTTAGTCTGTATCCACAAAAACAACGAGGAGTCTGGTGGCACCTTAAAGACTAATAGATTTATTTGGGCCTAAGCTTTTGTGGGTAAAAAACCCACTTCTTCAGATGCATGGAGTGAAAATTACAGATACAGGCATAAATATATATTGGCACATGAAGAGAAGGGAGTAACCTTACAAGTGGAGAACCAATGTTGAAGGCCAATTCAGTCAGAGTGGATGTGGTCCACTCCCAATAATTGATGAGGAGGTGTCAATACCAAGAGAGGGAAAATTGCTTTTGTAGTGAGCCAGCCACTCCCACTCCCTATTCAAGCCCAAATTGATGGTATTAAGTTTGCAAATGAATTGTAGCTCTGCAGTTTCTCTTTGAAGTATGTTTTTGAAGTTTTTTTGTTGAAGTATGGCTACTTTTAAATCTGTTATTGAATGTCCAGGGAGATTTAGGTGTTGTCCTACTAGCTTTTGTATGTTATCATTCCTAATGTCTGATTTGTGTCCGTTTATTCTTTTACGTAGCAACTGTCCAGCTTGGCCAATGATTTCACATAGCAGAGGGGCATTGCTGGCACATGATGGCATATATCACATTAGTAGATGTGCAGGTGAATGAGCCTCTGATGGTATGCCTGGTGTAGCTGAGTCCTATGATGGTGTCACTAGAGTAGATATGGGGACAGAGAAGGCAACGGGGTTTGTTACAGGGATTGGTTCCTGGGCTGGTGTTTCTGTGGTGTGGTGTGTAGTTGCTGGTGAGTATTTGCTTCAGGTTGGGGGGCTGTCTGTAAGCAAGGACTGGCCTGCCTCCCAAGGCCTGTGAAAGTGGGGGATTGTTTTCCAGGATAGGTTCTAGACCGTTGATGATGCGCTGAAGAGGGGCTGTACGTGATGGCCAGTGGTGTTCTGTTATTTTCCTTGTTGGGCCTGTCCTGTAGAAGGTGACTACTCAATAACAGATTTAAAAGTAGCCATACTTCAACAAAAAAACTTCAAAAACAGACTTCAAAGAGAATCTGCGGAACTAGAATTAATTTGCAAACCTAACACCATCAATTTGGGCTTGAATGGGGACTGAGAATGGCTGGTTCACTACAAAAGCAATTTTCCCTCTCTTGGTATTGATACCTCCTCATCAATTATTGGGAGTGGACCACATCCACCCTGACTAAATTGGCCTTCAACACTGGTTCTCCACTTGTAAGGTTACTCCCTTCTCTTCATGTGCCAGTATATATTTATGCCTGTATCTGTAATTTTCACTCTATGCATCTGAAGAAGTGGGTTTTTTACCCACGAAAGCTTAGGCACAAATAAATCTGTTAGTCTTTAAGGTGCCACCAGACTCCTCGTTGTTTTTATAAAGGCATTATCTTTGTAATCAGTAGCTAGTTGCGATAGTCCATGTTCTATATGTTCTCAGGTATCAAAATTGCATTTTTGTTACATGTATAAACATTCAAGAAAAACATCCTTTTTTACTATTAAATGTAATGTATCATTTTGTTACAGTATTTTCACAGTGTAAAAATTTGAATTTTAACTGCATTTTGATTATTGATGGTAATAGGTAAACCAATGGAGCTTGGGATGAGGGTTAAAAGCTTATTGTTATATTCCTGACATTATTTTTATGTGTACTTTTTATACAGCTCACACTCTAACATTTCCATAAAAGTAATGTAATATCTAAATATGTTAAAAATTGACCTTCAGCCACCACTAGAGGGCAACCAAAAATTAACAGTTGTTTTAATGCCCAAATTGAAACAACAAAAGAAAGTTTAGTCAAATTTAATACAATGGAAACAAACTGTTTCTTTCTGTGCCTTTTCCATAAACCCCACTATTTGCAAGAATATTTGTTTTTATCATGATTCTTGAATAATATGATATAAAGTCTGTTTATGAAAGCCTGCTGTTGAGCATGGTTTGGTGTAATTATGAGAAGTAACATAGTACTGTACACTGTGAGTGAAATGTTCCATGTGCACAGGATTTGCATAAGGCCACTTATGAGACTTAAGTGATAGTGCATAATGACTTGTATGGGCCCCCTGTATAGGAATGAATTTAATCCAGTATCATTAACACAATGACTCGCAGTACCCCCAAACAGTGATCCTTCTATTGTCTCTGCTCCAAACAAGGTGAGAGCTAGATGGTTGCTACTAACTTTGTTTGACTTTGTTTGAATTGTGCATGTCTTACCATTGTTGGGTCCTGGAACTCTAGATAATTCTGAGAGCAGTCCTGGTTGGCGTGGAGGTGGAATGCCTCTACCACCAGTTTGACTTGCTGCTGTGGCGGGGCATCAATGATCCATGTGCAGACAGTAAATGGTGGATAGGCATTTGGAAAATTAGGTGACATTGTGGTCTGTGGGGTAGAAGTTGCATTATATGTTCCACCACACAATCCTATTGGAAGCAATAACAACTTAATTAATTGTATCTCGATACCACAAGGCGTGTGAAAAAGCTGTCCACCTCAGCAAAACTGCTTAATTGTTTATTGGAATTCGTTATGATTTCACATTGATCTTTTGATGATTCTTTAGATGCAAAGTATAAATAGAAAACTCTGATCACGGTGTCAAGCTACATCTATCAATCTCTGTGCCTGCATATGTTCTACATGCAGAGAAATGTTTGTTTTCCATATTCTCATGATACATATTAACCCTCTATGGTGAATTGTTCTCATTTTGCTCTTGAGCAGTGGTTCTCAAACTATTGTACTGGTGACCCCTTTCACATAGCAAGCCTCTGAGTGTGACCTCCCTTATAAATTAAAAATACTTGTTTATATATTTAACACCATTATAAATGCTGGAGGCAAAGTGGGGTTTGGAATGAAGGCTGACAGCTCACGACCCCTCCATGTAAAACCTCGTGACCCTCTGAGGAGTCCCAACCCCCAGTTTGAGAACCCCTGCTCTTGAGGCTGACAACCATCCTGCAATCAAAAGAGACTGGACTGCAGCTGGAGTCCAGTGATGCTGCTTTTAATTTGGTCATAAGACATTTCACAGAGTTACGCAAAGTGCACCTACCCACTACCTACACATTTCTCTTTGGGGTAAATAAATAAATAAACTAACTAACTAAATAAAATACTTACGATCCACAATGGCGTAGGTAGCATTGAAACCAGCCCTTTGCACAGAACTATCTGTGACAAACTTCACCATCAAGAAGTTATTGGTAGAAAGAAATGGAGCTGGCACGATGGTCCCACAAAATGTGCCAGCTAAATTGGCATTTTCATTATCTCCATCATACAGCTAAAAAGGGAGAAAACACTGGATACCTCACTAATATTTTTGGCACATGTGCTATTAAATATAAACATATTCATAGATTAACAAAAGTCTAGTTCTCTGAACCCTTATTTGACTTTAGAGTTTTAAGACCCTTTCCTCCCATTACAAGAAAGGAAGATGCTCTTGGGCTTTCACTAAAAATTGCTGATTATCATAGTTCACACCTTTAAATAAGCTAATTATCTTAAAAAGTGTGATCTAATTATTTTAGATCCCTAATTCAAGAAAGTAGCCAAAAATTCAAACTTTTTGGTTGGGTGGGGGAGTTCATTTTTTGATGAAAACTCAAAAAGTGTCCATTTAATTGAAAAGCAATTTTCCATCAAAAATATTTTGGTGGAAAATTCTTGACCAGATCTACAGTATATCCAACTTGATGCTGGGCACCAGCATTTCAGAACGTCCTGCTATGTGTCCTGCCTACTATGTACTCATATACAACAGAATGGAGTCAAGACATGAGGATCCATTATCTGGATTTAACTTTTCATAAGTTTTAAAATAAGAAGTGCTTTCAAACAGTTTGGTAGGATAAAGTAATTCTTCAAGTGTTCTTTTAAAGTATTTGACTTTGTCTGCAGTATAAGTCCTATTTTGTTTGTGGCATTTTATATATTAAGTAGGCTACACATTTACTTACAATTCAGTTAAATCCTGAAAGTGAAACCTATCTCCATTGAAGTCAATGGCAAAATTCCCCTTGACTTCCCAGAGGCCTGGATTTCACCTTCAGTCCTTCAATAATTTATCATACTGAAGAACTTTCATTTTCAAAAACAAGCAATTTAATTTCTTTGTGAAGAAGATCTCCCTCTACTGATTAAATTTTAATTCTTTGATCCAACATATTGAACAAAGTAGTTTATATATGTCATGATTAGATTAGAATACAGTTGTCTTACATTGACATAATCATATCTGCATGTTTGAGAAGATCGTGCTTCAAGAACAAATGAGGTGAAGGTGAGGTTGATCAACTTGTTTACAGATGCAGCTATGATCCACACACATTCCAAGTTTTTGTCATATGTGCCATCCATGTCAGAGTCTGGAGAGCCAAAGCTGTAACTTGAATTTGTCAAATAACCACCACAGCCATGCTGAGGCCCTGTTAAACAAGCAGAAATAATTAAATAAGGCCTGATAGTTACTTACAGTGGAAACCTTATTTTAATTTCACATCCCATATTTTTCTGTCATTCACAATAATATTTAATTGCCTACCAAACAAAGCTATTATGTGGACTATTTGAATGATTAAAGTGCTTGCTTTGAACACAGAGTGCTATCTAAATGTGAATCATGATCAGGTATGGCAGACTGATTTAAGAAGGGCAAGCGATTGACACATACAGTACGTCTGGTTTATTCCATACATATTTCTCTGATATGCTTTAGTAATAAAGGAGTATCTATAAAAATTCCTATGAATGAACAAAATCTAGGGAAGGTATAGAATAATGATGTCATGGGTCAAATTGTCAAGTGCTCCTAAGTCATTTAGGTACTTCTGTACATGTTACTCAATATGAATATAGTAAATAAAGACATATTTGAAACCATCTGCTTAGCCTGAGGGGATATTATCTGACTGCTTGATAAGACAGTCTCCAAAGAAGCTGCTAGAGAAATAAGAACAGGAGTGGAAACCATGGTTTTCAAAAGAGACTAGTTATTCTTGGTGCCTCAGGTTTTGAGTTCTTAGTTAGAGACACCTTAAAGGAACTTGATTTTCAGAGGGTGGGTGTTCAGCCCTTCCTGATGATCAGGCCCCAGTAAGGTGCCTCTCAGTGAGCATCCGTTACTAATCACGTTTGAAAACACTGTCCTTTAAAAAGCTTTTTGAAAAGGAAGCAGGGAGGTAGAGGACAGAAAAACAATAGAAGCATAGTGGCTAAAAGACACTTCAATATAATTCTTACCAGCTGCTCAGTTTCTTACGTAAAGTGTGGGAAAAGCTGTAGTTCTTTCAAATGGACTTTTTATCCATCCTCTAGAAAGAATTCTTGGACAATAGGGGGCAGTTTGACATTGAAAATCTAGCTAATGACACCCTTCCCCCATGTAGGTGGAGTTAGTACACTCTTGCCCAGATTTTCAGATCTGGGTGCCTAACGTGAATTATGCAATCTATACGCAGGCACAGGATAAGACATGGCCTGATTTTCAGAAGTGCTGAATTTCAGGAGGACTTGCAGCTGCACAGCACCTTTGAAAATCAGGCCACTTTTAATTAGATATTTATAATCTTTGTCCTTAACTTTAGTTACCCAGATTTGAAAATTTGTCCCTATTATTTATTAAAACATGCTAAGTCAAGTGGCTTTTAGACAGAGATGATTATCCAGTAGATTGGATACACCTTTATTAACTTCTAATCCAATCCCAACCCAAGTAAAAAGTACAGAATATTTGCAGGGACATTTGCTTGCATCTGTTCTATATTCTAGTTTCCTGGTGCTGGACTGGTTCACAAGGCAGTAGTTAAAATTGACCAGCTTGTTAAAATCATGCGTCTTTCTCTGATCTCTTTGGGGATTCTTGTTTGATTATCTAACTCACACACTGGAATATAGTAGGAATTGCTAATGCTTTTGCTAGAGTATCATAAAGAATGCCTGAAAATTTTGCGAGATGGGCAATAACAGTCTATCATCTCCCACAATGAATGCTTTTACAACAGTAAGATAAGCAAAATAATTTACTTTTTGTGGCTAAGCAACAAACGTACTTAGATCCAGAATCTCATTTGCATGTGTAAAATATGGCTTTCTTTCTGACAGCAGATCTCTTAACCTTGACACACTGATACATTTCCAAGCGTATAAATCTAGGCACCGCCTGAGCTAGTGTTACAAAAGGATAGTTCTGGAGTAAAATCAGCCTCCAGTCATCAGTATTGCATCAGTATCCGTGTGCTGGAGGCAAGAGTTCTGCAAGACTGCAATAATTAAACCAGTGTGACTAAGGATAAAAGTCATCCTGCTGTTCCAACTGAAGCTGGGAAAACTCCACGCAAACAGAAGTTGATTAAAAAAAAAATCCTATCCTACTGAGACACTGGAGTCTTCTTTATCACTAGTAATGAATAGGGAACATTTATAATGGGAACAGAATGAAAAAGACAAGGATTAGTTGGATCTAATCCAGCTTTGTGTAGTAAAGAATCACACATTTGGACGAGTCCTAAAGTAACTGCATTTCTAATGCAGAACTTTAGAACAAAGAGAGGGGAAATGGGACCAATTAATTATGAGTCAAAAAAGATACTTAGGAAGACTAAATCATCAGACGGGAGAGTGCTTGTGGGATGGGGTGCTGCTTTGCTACTTCCTTCTCACTGTTAGTACTTTTTCAGGATAAATATACTCTTTTGAAATAAAGTTTATTAGGGCTTGATCCTGCAAGAGGCTAAGTACTTTGGCCCTGATCTACCAAAGCACTTAAGGACATACTCAATTTTAAGCAAGTAGGTAGTCCCACAGAAGCCAATGGGATTGAGTCCTAAGTGATCATAGAAGATAGACTGACTCACACAGCACTCACAGTTGTCAGATTTGCTAGCACGCTAGTCCTCAGTAATAGTTAGAGCCATCTTTTCCCACAGTTATTAGCTTCCATTTGTTTGTGCTACACTGGGAGCCAGGAACTTTGAGCCTTATGGTAGTGCACTTCATTGAGCATGGTGCTGGTAGCAAAAAGAAGTCCCATGGTAGCAAAAGATGAATAATGGAAAAGCAACTAGCCATGGGTATACAGTATGAAATGCACTGACACAAAGAGGAAAACAGACCCTACACTCTTATTACAGTAAATTAATGGTAGGTTTCAGAGTAGCAGCCGTGTTAGTCTGTATCCGCAAAAAGAACAGGAGTACTTGTGGCACCTTAGAGACTATCAAATTTATTAGAGCATAAGCTTTCGTGGACTACAGCCCACTTCTTCGGATGCATATCGAAGAAGTGGGCTGTAGTCCACGAAGAAGTGGATATGCATCCGAAGAAGTGGGCTGTAGTCCACGAAAGCTTATGCTCTAATAAATTTGTTAGTCTCTAAGGTGCCACAAGTACTCCTGTTCTTTTAGTAAATTAATGCTGGCTAGAATAGCTGATGTGGCACTTGTGAGGGGATAAATTAAGAAAGATGTATTTTGCAGTTAATAAAACAGCTTTTTCATCACTAGTATTTATAATGCTTAGTCTGCTCAAACAGATTTGAGATAAATGGAGAAATTTGCAGAATATTATAACAACTTACATGGATACCTGAAGTGGAAACAAGCCAAGATGTCAAGTAGCCTGCATTAAGCAAAACGCAGAGCACTACTTGTTGAAAAGCTATTTATCTGTGGTAGGTTTTTCTTCAGTTCAATGGAGCAGTGACAAGTTTTATATCTGCTGAGGATCTGCCCTAGGTGTCTGAATTCTCTCTCTTTTGGGCCCCCCTCCTCATCATTACAAAGTTGCTATTGATGACCAATCACATATGTCCATGAGGGATTTTTCAGCTGCCCATTCTTTTTGAGCAGCCAGTAATTTGTTCTTTAACTGTCCGCTTCTCCTTTTCTCATCTGCCCAGCATGGAGCCATTTGTGCATGCTGAACATTTTGGGGTTTGTTTTGCTTTGAGAGAAGAAATGGTATAGATCTTAAATAGCTGGCATTTCTGAGAGGTGTATGTACTATTGAGCTAAAGGACAACTACGTGTGCTTCAAACACATTTAAAGAATGTATTCTAACAGTGCAACGGACTGCTAAACTTATTCAGCTGTCTCACCAATGCAAGCTTGTGAATAGTTATTTCTTCACGCATATTGCAGTAACAAGGGTATATTTATAAACAGAGTAGAAAGAGTTAATACACTGTGAATAGATATTATAAGCATGTTACAGACATGATTTGTTTGTGTTATAAGTACATCAGGAGGTGTTATAAATAAGTGGTTCTCAACCTTTCCAGGCTACTGTACTCCTTTCAGGAGGCTGACTTGTCTTTTGTATCCCTAGTTTCACCTCACTTCAAAATTACTTGCTTAAAAAATCAGACATAAAAATACAAAAGTGTCACTGCACACTATTACTGAAAAATTGCTTACTTTCTCATTTTTTACCATAGAATTATAAAATAAATCAATTGGAATATAAATATTGTACTTACATTTCAGTGTATAGTATATAGAGCAGTATAATCAAGTCATTGTATGAAATTTTAATTTGTGCTGACTTTGCTAGTGGTTTTTATGTAGCCTGTTGTAAAACTAGACACATATCTAGATGAGTTGATGTACTCCCTAGAAGACCTCTGAGTACCCCTAGGGGCACACATACCCCTGTTATAAGCAAGATATTGACCTGCTGGACATTGCAACAATCTATAACAATTGACTGACTAATTAGTAAAACTTATATTAATGATGTTAGCTCTTTATAAATGATTTATAAGTCTACCCTTAATATAAAGTATAATTGATATTGCAATGAACCATATTGAACGTGGCATGGTGTATTTCTGTATCTATACGAAGGTGTATTTCAAAACTGTAATTGGGATAATATCTAGCCCAGCAGTAACATTGAACAAATAAACACAAAAGCAATGCCTCATTTGCAAAATCAGTTAGTATTAAAAGGACATTAACAGGACTGTAACAACCAGGGGAGTCCAGATGATCTGTTTTTGGTTTTTCTATTGCACTTATCACTGTAATATCTAAT
Source organism: Malaclemys terrapin pileata (assembly GCF_027887155.1). NCBI lineage: Eukaryota > Metazoa > Chordata > Testudines > Emydidae > Malaclemys > Malaclemys terrapin. The sequence continues at coordinate 246,773,780 of NC_071506.1, forward strand.
TGCTCTGATCCTGCAATTGGATCTGTACAGACAGGTCCATGTGCGGAGTGTCAGTGAAGTAGATGGGACTGTATCTTGACCCCAGGTACATGCACAAGGACTCAGTGGTAGGATTGTGGCCTCAGTGATGAACAGGTGCACCAGTGGTAGCAGTAGTGGACTTCAGAATGAATCCAGCTCTATGAAGCTTTTTTTTTTTTTTAATTTAATAACAATGTCAGACATGGTGGGAAATGTAGCAAATAGGTGGGTATTGGGATTACTCCACATTACTTGGATTCTTGTGCATGTGTGTGTGTGTAAAACTACCTTTTTCATTTTGGAAAATATATTTGGTACTGAGAGGGGACTTAACGAGGACAATATATTAGAGACCAAGCTCATCCTTATACAAGATAGAAGACTGGATCTTGCTATCTTTGAAATCAGTGGGAGTTTTGCCATTGAATTTGATAGGAACAACATCAGACCCAAAGCTACCACTGGGTTTCTAAATGCTTCCAAGTAGAGCTATGTGAAGTGTTCACACAATTAAACCCCAAACACACAAAATTTGCATGAGTTCAGGTTTTGTTACATATGCCTTGGAAGTTCTGTGACCCATTTGAGCTTGCCTGAACAAAAGTATAACATTGTATTGAAATGTTTGGCATGGTCTCAACACAGAACCTGGTGAAACTCAGTGGTTTCATCAGAGCTTCAGGTTGGGATTGGGGTTTGTTCAAATCCAACACACAAAGTGATATTTGGTGCAAATGCTTGTGGATCAATCCCCAACCCTCAAGAAAATGTTTTGTAAGAACTTCTGTGAAGCAAAACTGCTGTGTACGTTATGGTTCAGCTTCTCAGCTCAGATCTCTACTCTCTCTCTTTCTGAGTCTCTCCCTACAGAATCACACTGTATGTCCACCTTGATATCTTGTGATAAAAGTCTAACTGAACCAAATGGATTGTGAAATCTGTGCCAAGCACTGCAGTTTTATTGGAGATATGAGAAGGTAGGCCAAATTCAGCAAGAGTTTTCACTTGCTATGGTCAAAGACATATGCTTTTGAGATTTATTTGTTCAAGAGAGAAAATATTTCCCCTTTAAAATTTTTCACTATAAATCTGAGATTTATCTTTGCTAATCTGTGCCTGACAGGATTTAACTGTCACTGCACATCAGCAGTGCCAGTGGCAAGATGTTACTAAAATAATTTTATATAAGTCAGTGCAATAAATTATGTTATTAGCGTCAGAGAAAAGAAATGATTTATACAGAATATAAATGACACTTAATTGCACAGTCCAGTAGCTATATTTTATAGTTATTTTATAGCTATATTAAAGTGCACATATGGGGCCCAATCTTCAGAGGTGCTGAGTAATCAAAACTCCAAGTGATGTCAACAGGAGCTGGAGGTGCACAGCACCTCTGAAAATCAGAGCCATGGTACTTACAAATTGAAGTCAGTGGGAACCTGAGAAACATACACACATCTCAAAGGTAGGATTCCCAATTTAGGTTGGACGTATTCCTGGAGACTCCGGGGCAATCCTGAAGGACTGGCAACCCAATTCAAAGGGCAGAATTTGGGTTTAAAACTGTATGTACCAAGGTTTTGTGTTGACAATAAAAAATAGGGGAGTAAAAAGGCTGGCACAAATTCTACTGGGCCAATTTTCACTATATTGTGAAAATAAATTTGCATTCAATTAAGGGAAATACCTCCATAACCATAAGCCTTTTAGCAAATACCTTGCTGGTATATTTTATTTCAAATAAGAAAAGGTAATTTAATACATACTTAACAGAGTAAACATATGGGAAACAAATGAAAAAAGACACCAAGGGGTAATACTGAGTTATGTTATGAAAGTGGGGCCACAGATTATTTTGGCAGGAAGGAAAGGTGATATAGATTATTAGGTTGTTTACTAAATTACTAGGATGCATAGAGCAGGGAATTGCATTTAGATAAAAGGAGAAGATTTTGTATTCTGTGTTCCTTCTAAAGTCTTACTCCCCATTACTTCATTTTTAAATTATTATCCATTCCTAAAAATATTTATTAGGATTAAAAAAAGCTGTGTGGTCTTCAAGGAAAAACGTTGGGCAGGGTGGAAGCAGCAGTGAATACAGTGGACTCCTGACAGAGCTTGCTGGCAGAGAGTAAAGTAATCTCTGGGAACTTGGGCTGCTAAAGGTGGTGAGGAGGAAAATGCATTCTGTTGTACATCATGCTGGTCCTTTACAAGGAGGCCATCTGTACTTCTACCAGCTGCTACTGATGATTCTATAAGCAATGGGAAGACAGAGGCCTAGCCATGTCCCCAAGCCAACTAAGACTATAACCTCTTGGGGATATAGAGAATGAACAGGAATTTTTGCTGCCCCTTCTCTTCCTCCCTTCTCCATCCAAAACAGCACTAAGTTGCAGGGGAAGGAGAAGCTCCCTACATTGTTACATGCATTTCCCAGCATATCCACACAACCCTGGGCAGCACTGTGCCTTAAGAATGTTAATGCTGCTGCAAAACCCCGCTCTGAAGAGAATGGCACACCTTCAGAAAGCTGCTAAAATTCTCCTTTTGGTCATTTAGAACATTGTATTTACTGTCAGGGTGTGTAGAGGAGGACAGAGAACAAGACAAATAGGCTGCTGGGCAGAAATCATTATAAGCTATTAAATAGGGTTGCTTGTACACCCCATTGCATAGGGGTCAATTATTTAAAAAGGAAAATACAGTAGGGCATGAGTTCTCGTGACCCCAAGAGGGATCACAAATAGGTGCCAGGGGGATCATATTCACCCCACTCTCCCCATATTGCTAAATGAGAGGGTTGTGTCCCTGCTAGATGGAAAGGAGGTGCCAGGGGAGAGCAGCATCCTGAAATGGAAAGGGGAGCCCCAGTATGGAAAAGATCAAGAACTGCTGCAATGGTGTCTTAAATAAACAACTTCCTTTCTCAACAGAGCAAGGAACGGTTTTCAGGGGTTCATTCCTTGCTACGCAAAAACTACAGTTATCACTTAGAAAAGGAAATTAAACACAAATAGTCCCCACTGTCCCAGTATGCTACATAGTAAATGTGGAAAGTCCCCTTTACAGCAGGGTTCACCTGAACAGGTCAAGTCTTCCCCTTTTGCAGGGGGTGGATACATAAGGGACCATTGGTCCAATCACAGCTACAGTGCACACAGTCCTCACTTCTCAATGTGGGAGAAACCCAAACTCTTCCTCCCAGAAGCATCTCATCTGAACCAAACCCCTTAGCCTCTGATTGGTTTATCACCCCCAGCCACTGAAGAGATAAGCACTCATTCTGTGAAACAGGGAAATGTCACTATCCTCGTTTTAAGGGCCAGAAACTAAGACAGGAAGGTAAAAGAACTTAACTAAGGCAACAGAAGGAGCCAAGCTGTCCATTCCTTCCTACAGTTCTGGCATGTTGACAATCCCTACAGGCTGGGCTCTTCCACTCAGCTCAATTCATGCTTTTAACATGACAGCATGTCCAGCCCATCACAGTACAGATGAGTGTGAACCACAACATCAAGATCTGAATCCAAATTATGAACCATCCCCAGTGTTAAGAGGCTTTGATTCTGGGTTTTAATTTGGTCCATCATAGTGAAAGGACCAATCTGTGAAATTCAGATCTACATCAAAGATAAGTGTCTGAAGCCATCCCCCCATCACCAATACCAGCTATGTTTGCATCGAGGGGGTTTGGTTTGGGACCATCTCTAGTTAGATGAGTAACGTAACCACCAAGGCAATCATAATGGTGGAATGCACACCAAATTAGTCATGAGCACACAGGGTTGTAATGAGTGCTTTGTATTCTCCTTATCCAAATGTGTTAGATCACAAAAATATTTTTGACAAAGATTGTAGTTTGTGATGTGGTTGCTTGACAATGTAGCATCAAACATACAGTAGCTTATTTCTAAAGAAATACATTTTAAAGAATAGATTAAGCATTGTTGTCCTGCCAAATGAATACTAATGAATGATTTTTGGTGATTTGTTTTTCACGGTAGATTGTGCCTGGTGGAAAGAATTCAACCCTTGAAGAGGGTGCAGCATCAATGATGTGAATTAATTGCTTTAACTAAATAGTGCAGTTTTTCTCAATTTTCAGGTTTTAGCTCCAATGATGCCTAGTTTTCGTATGTCCTGCAATGTTTTTGTGAGTTACACACTTACTTACAGATCCTCCCTTCATTGCCCTCCCCCTTCAGTGAGCAAATTGACCACCTTTCTATAAAATTCACAAAGGATGAACTACAGATAACCCTAGTTTTTGGCACCATCCCTAAGAGAAGCCTAATCAGCAATGAAATTTAAAGAGCTTATATAGAAAGGAAATAAGCTAAGTTTGGTTTTCTGCAACTGAGTTTATGGTTTCTACTCACCTCCTTCCAAGACATAATCAGGGTCACGAACAGCATTAAACAGAGCACAATAATTACATTATCCAGTTGTGCATCTCTAATATAGCCACAGAATAATGTACTCCTTGTAGAGTAATAGAGATTTATGTTTGCAGTTGCTCTACAGATATCACTCAGTAATTTGCAGTCATAAATTGCCCTCTGATTGCATTTGCTGTTGTAGAGATACTGTTTTTGTATTCCTACAAACCCATATGGTTTTTTTCAGAAATGAAGGGGTTATTTTAAAGACTAATTTAAAATAAAAAGCTCTCTGGTGTTTGTGGCTTTACTGTCTCAATTTTTAAGCATAATTCTTTATGCTCAGATTACAAAGATGTGTTGCAAAGTTTCCTGGAGCTATGCATCAGCCCAGCCAAGCTGTAATGGTTTACAGGATTGTGACTCTTTAAAATTTTTATATATATGATTTTCTATTTCTTGGCCTCTTTCCACCAGCATGAGATTTTCAGAATCCTGTGTAAATACCTTATGACTCACTCCTTGTAGCTTGCTTCCCACAGGAAGGGGGGAAAACAAGAAAGAAATATAAAACCAAAAACCACTCTCCACATACACATTACATATTATGACAAAATCACACCTGACAGATATAAAAAGAGTTGTGGAAGGCAGATATAAAAGTCCCAGAATGTTGAAGGCCTTTTTTTTCTATAAACTAAAAAGGTTACCTCAGATTAATTAGAGACACCGGAGTCCAATTAAGGACCGCCAATGACCTTTAAAAACCCCTTTTCATGTGAGAGAAGAGAAGGAGGGATAAGAAGCCAGTTACAGCAGAGAGAAAAGGCTTCTCCTGGATGGAAGGCTGTTTCTCCTCCTTATAGGAAAAACCACCAAGTTAACAGCTGTTTAGTAAAGGACTGGCCACCAGAAGCCCCTGGAAAAATCATGGAGCAGGTCCTCAAGGAATCAATTCTGAAGCACTTAGAGGAGAGGAAAGTGATCAGAAACAGTCAGCATGGATTCACCAAGGGCAAGTCATGCCTGACTAACCTAACTGCCTTCTATGAGGCGATAACTGACTCTGTGGATGAGGGGAAAGCAGTGGATGTGTTATTCCTTGACTTTAGCAAAGCTTTTGATACGGTCTCCCACAGTATTCTTCCCAGCAAGTTAAAGAAGTATGGGCTGGATGAATGGTGTCTATACCAGACTATAAGGTGGATAGAAAGCTGGCTAGATCATCGGGCTCAACGGGTAGTGATCAATGGCTCCATGTCTAGTTGGCAGCCGGTTTCAAGTGGTGTGCCCCAGGGGTCGATCCTGGGGCTGGTTTTGTTCAATATCTTCATTAATGATCTCGAGGATGGCGTGGACTGCACTCTCAGCAAGTTTGCAGATGACACTAAACTGGGAGGAGTAGTAGATATGCTGGAGGGTAGGGATAGGATACAGAGGGACCTAGACAAATTAGAGGATTGGGCCAAAAGAAACCTGATGAGGTTCAACAAGGACAAGTGCAGAGTCCTGCACTTAGGACGGAAGAATCCCATGCACTGTTATGGACTAGGGACCGAATGGCTAGGAAGCAGTTCTGCAGAAAAGGACCTAGGGGTTACAGTGGACGAGAAGCTGGATATGAGTCAACAGTGTGCCCTTGTTGCCAAGAAGGCTAACGGTGTTTTGGGCTGTATAAGTAGGGGCATTGCCAGCAGATCGAGGGACGTAATCATTCCCCTCTATTTGACATTGGTGAGGCCTCATCTGGAGTACTGTGTCCAGTTTTGGGCCCCACACTACAAGAAGGATTTGGAAAAATTGGAAAGAGTCCAGCGGAGGGCAACAAAAATGATTAGGGGGCTGGAGCACATGACTTATGAGGAGAGGCTGAGAGAACTGGGATTGTTTAGTCTGCAGAAGAGAAGAATGAGTGGGGATTTGATAGCTGCTTTCAACTACCTGAAAGGGGGTTCCAAAGAGGATGGAGCTAGACTGTTCTCAGTGGTACCAGATGACAGAACAAGGAGTCATGGTCTCAAATTGCAGTGGGGGAAGTTTAGGTTGGATATTAGGAAAAACTTTTTCACTAGGAGGGTGGGGAAGCTCTGTAATGGGTTACCTAGGGAGGTGGTGGAATCTCCTTCCTGAGAGGTTTTTACGGTCAGGCTTGACAAAGCCCTGGCTGGGATGATTTAGTTGGGAATTGGTCCTGCTTTGAGTAGGATGTTGGACTAGATGACCTCCTGAGGTCCCTTCCAACCCTGATATTCTATGATTCTAAGTCAGTGTAATAAGGCAACACCCTGAAGAAGGGGCAGGGAAAGGTATCCTTTTTTGTGTTGAGCATTTTTATATAGTTTTTTCCTTCTGAGAACTACTTGGCTCTACCCTGAGGCCCAACTTGTAAACATACTGAAAAATAAACCAGAGTGAAGAATAAAAACCCTACAGAGTAGGACTGATTTACTCCAGGCCCCTTCTCCCTAAAGGAGAAATTCTGAGGCCAACGATGCGAAGGAGGTGCCTTGCCACAATATATGCATATATATGCATATGCACACCCCCATATATATATTTCTGCATGCACACACACCCCTCCCCACATACATTACATGAAGATCTATTTCACTCCTATATAGCTCCATTCCTTTAGTTCCTGGAGCTGGGTAGGTCTCCCTCCAGAAATAACCTCAAAGATTCTTTTTTAAATTGATATAAGGCTCATCCTCCCCTGGGGAAACAATCAAGGTTTGTGCAGAACCACTGAAAGTTTGGCCATCTTTCACTGTATCTTTGAGCAGAATCTCATACAGGTAAATCTAGAGCAGTGGTTTCCAAATTATGGTTTGCGGACTGCTGGGAGTCCGCAGACTACGTCTAAGGGGCCACAAAACTTTATCATTACACAGAACAGTGGTTTTCAACCTATGGTCCACAGTCCCCTGGGGGTCTGCAGACTATGATTAAGATTTCTAAAGGGGTCTGCACCTCCATTTGAAAATTTTTGGGAGTGTGCAAATGAAAAAAGGGTTAAAACCACTGATCTACAGTCAATGCCTGAAGAAACTTTAGACCACCTGCTAGTCTGAGGACTGAGACAGTCCTCAAAGGCTGACAGCTTTGGGAGTCCCTGTTGATCTCATCTTTGAAGCACAGACCCACAAGAGTAGAGACCAAGCATGCCTGGTACTTAATAGATTTTCACAGAGAGCACTATGCGAAACAACATTAGCAGACGCACATTTGATGGAATACATGAGAGAACAGTCCACAAGGCAGATTTTAAACTTTTCTGTAGCGATTACTAGACTAAAGCTAAGAAGAGTTAATAACAGTAATGGCCATGAGGTTCTCTGGGAATACTATGTTTGGCAAGGATATGGTGCCACTTATACTCCTTATCCCTAAATACTTAAGACTGTAACAAATGAAAAACAGCTATTTGCTGTGGGGGCTCAATGGCTCGGCTAAAGGCTATGTTTATCCTACCACAAGGCCTTTCATTCTGGAGTGTCTGAGTGCATGCTTTATAAACACAGCCATTATGCCTTTTTTCATCCACAGAATGAATTAATTAGGCAACAAAATACTGGATATTATATTAAGGCAGTTTAAAGATGATAATCATTTATAACTTATCACTACCAACGATTCAGATGTTACAGAAAGATCACCTTTCAGACTAGGCAGTGAGACGGACTTTAAAATTTAAGTATCTGGTCAAGGCAAGCATCAAGAACTGCCCTTAGCACTGTCTAGGGTGCCCATAAAAACAGTACTTTGCTCACATAACCAATTTGTTCCATTATGATGACAGAACTATGTGCTGGGCTGGCTGAAGGATTGGGGGTGGTCAGTGAAATGATTTGTTGGGACACCTCAAGCTTCACTGATTTATTTTATTTTAAAAAGGTATGAAGCATTGTGGGGGGGGGCTGGGGAGGGAGGCAGTGCTGCAAGGGGAGGAGAGGAAGGGAGGATGTCTATCTTCAGGCTACCACTAGCCTCCTGCAGCAGAATTAGAGCCCAGCTGCTATGCCAGTGTCCGTCCATAAAGTCCTCCAAAAGAGGGGGATGTGGGTGCTACTATGCCTTCTGCCACCAGGCTTTGGAGCTGTGCTCCAGCTCCACTCCAGCTCCAGGCAAAAACCTGCAGCTCCACTGCTCCGGGCTCCGCTCCAAAGCCCTGTCTGCTACTCAAGGGACAACTGTGCATTTTATGAGGTAGGTAAGAATTAAATTAAGGCTATGTCTATCCTTGTGGCAGCATGCATAGCTACACGCTGCAGTGAAAGGCGGGCTATGTCCACCCTTGTCTACTTAGACTACTAGAGAGAGAAGGTGGGTGAGGAAATATCTTTTATGGGATCAACTTCTGTTGGAGAGAGAGACAAGCTTTTGAACTCCACAAGGCTCTTCTTCAGGTCACCTCACCCACACTGTCCCTCTCATATCCTGGGACCAACATGGCTACAACAACACTTGTACTACTGAGAGCCCCTTCTTGTCGCCAGAGGCTACAACAGCTGCTCACCAGAGGACATGGCTTGCCATCAGATAACAGGGAGTATTTGATGGGATAGTATTCTTACCTATTGTCTCTCTGAAAGATGCTTTCCAGCCTCCAGCTACTTCAAAGAAATCAGTCTTAAATACCAGGAGCAAGTCATTGCTGGAGCTCTTAAGAGTTGGAGGAGGTTCTGAGCCGCAGAATTTGCCAAGGAGTGGAGCGTAGATGTTTGAGCCATCATATACAGCCACATAATCTTTGTAACAAGAGGAGGAAGCTTCAAGGTGGAAGGCATTGAATCTGTAAGATACAAGGTAGGGGGTTACATTATCGCAGTTTTGTTTTTATTCAGATGTTGAGTGGTTTTTGGTCCTTGTGGAAATGAGGTATTAATAGTAATGGCCAGAGCCAAGCATAGGGTGGGTGAGTGAATTTGACACTAATTGGTTTTTGAGGGTATAGAATATGGGGCAGGGGACACACCTCCTCCTGGTTTGTGAATCTAGCACTATAAAAATGTTTGGAAACAAAACATTTTGGGCTGAACAAAGCCTTTGACCCCGATGGACTTTTTCGATTCACCAAAAGATTCCAAAAAAATTCAGACATGATTCGAACCCAAACTGATTTTCTTCCAGAACTGCTATCAAATTGAAAAATCAGTTTTTCACCCAGGAATAAGCATGGGCAGGTGCCCTTCAGGAAAGAGAGTTTAAAAAAAGATTAGATATTAGTGACCCCATTTCTGTCAAGGCCAGTTATGCTCACAAGACAAGCTTGAAGTGAAACTTGATAACACAACATGCATCAACATGGATATCTTCATTATGCACTATGCAGACCTTGCATATTCTTTGAGAATCAGTATCCTCACTCATTTATGCAAACAGCCAAACCAACCATCAGCTTCTGTGGGCACTTTGGATTACATGTAATCCAGAATCAGCCCCAAGCCAGCATGCTACTTAGCAGGGCAAATGTATTCTATTCATACTCAACCTTTTCATAATTCCTTCCTCTCTCAATGCTATAAATTAAGCTTTAATATCATTAAAACACAAGAATTATTTTGTTTCGGAAGTTTTAGACTGCAATATTTTGTGGCTGTTACATCTTTTTTAAATTATGCCATTTCTGGGAAGGGACTATTATCTGGGGTTTAAGGAAATAAGGTCACTAGTTTCCAAAAGAGGATTTTAATTTACATTATTCATAAGCTTGTAACTACTCCAAAGCAGCCAAATGGTGAAGTTTGGCTCAGTGAGTGAATATGATGATTTAGTCCCTTTGCAAGCCACAGTGGGAAGCTAAAATTACAGTGATATCTTGCTAATAATAACTAACTGACGGTTTGTAAAACAGTTTTCAACAAGTTTGTTTTTTATGGGGATAATAAGGTCTGCTTTACTGCTTTACATGGACATTTCTTAGTTCCACTTCAAGTTCTCTATTGGAAAAGAGAATATATAATGACTCTCTTTACCAGAATACTTTTTTAAAAATCAGAACCAGAGACCTTTCTGTCCCTCTTAATGAGACGCTGAACTTGGATTACATACTTGAGTGCCACGACTTTGTTGTTTCCAACTGTAATGTGGTATGAGCAGTTCATATTGTTGTGATAATCACTAAATGAATGGGCAGGGCTGCTGACTGTGCCAGAGGAACCATTGAAAAGGCCACCACAAGCTGCAATGAAAGCAAAAAGAGGAAGCAGAGATCAGTTAATATCTGAATATAAACCAGATGCCAAATGTGAGAGTATCGTGAAGGGGGATAATTTTACTATCCAGATACAGGCAAGACAAGATCCTCGCCATGCTAAGCAGAGTTGATTGTGGAAGTTTATACCACCCTGAAATGTAAAATGAACTCTTATGATTTTGGCAGTATCCTAGTGACACAGTTGTATTTATCTGCTACATTTCCCCACACTGTTACCATGCTTGTGCAATAACAGACAGGAAAAATCCTGACCCTGTCTTATAAGACATGAAGGAAGGATGGGATAAGCACCATGAACCTATATAAGCTGGTTGTGAACCAGGTGCATCTTCAGGAATGGGTCTGCACCTGCTCTGCAGTAGCTTTTGTGTTGCTACTTGGTGGCTAGAGAATTTGGGAAATGGGTGTATTCTTTGTTCCTTTGAACTCCGTGGGAGTTTTACCATTAACTTAAATGGGGTCAGGATTTCACTCCATCTCCTCTTAAATAGTCCCTGCCCCTATTCATACCTTCACTATCTCCTTCCTGCTGGAGCTGAGGGATTGTTGTGGAGTAGTGAATCCCACTCAGCTCTAGAAGGGTGGGGAGGGGAGGAACCATACCAGTCACTGTGGGGCTATTTCCTTTACCTCCTCTCCCCTTGGGATTCTTCAGCTGGTTAGGGGTGGGAAAGAAATCCCTAAGCTACACATTTAATCCAGTGTCTCCCCAGCTATCAGTCAGCTGGGAGGAATCTGCCCTCTCCCTTCTGCTGAGGCATTGCATTAATTCAGTACTACCTCTGACATCGGCTCCCTATCCGGCAATGGGTGGCGTCACAGACTGTGCTGTTGGGGAGGGGCTATGACTGGGTGGTTCTGTATATGCAACCAAGCTGCTTCAGAACAGGGTGAACTTAAGCATCTGCAACAGTGGGATGAAGGTGCTCCTGTGAATTTCACACCACAGATGCTGCTAAGGTCAGGATGTGGCCTGATGTTTGTTCCCAGCGTCACTGCTTGAGGGAACAAATCCTGTGCAAAACCAGCTGAAACCCTCACTGCCTACTCATGCTCTTTATTTTATAATCTTAACATGGCCCTGGCTTCCCTACGCCCTGCCGACAAATAGCCCAAACCCACACACAGCTTCTCAAGTTCTAAAGGACTAGCCATTGCCCCAGGCAGCCACCACCTTCGCAAAGCCAAGCCCATGAAGGCTGTTGAATGCACAGCCCCTCATTCCACATTCATAGCTCAGGTAGGGGGGCTGCTGAACACTGTACACTGGAACTTTGACAAATAAGAGACAAAAGCTAAGTGAATTAAAAAGCAGCATTCATGCTAGGCAAGCAGAGGAAAGCCTTTTCATTTCTCTTTCAGCAAACAATACAACTAGAAGGAAGAGGAATGTTAATTGCTAGAATCTGCGTTGTACGGAGCAACAAGCTAATAAGGCCATAGTTATACTTCTTAAATGTCAGAAGTCACAAGTTGCATAGCCACAGCCAACTTGAGTGAGTTATGAAGGTCTTTTCATGAGTAAATGCACACTGTTATCCTTCAGTGCCATTCTGTCTAGCCTGTGGCTACTGGGGCGATTCATTTTAAACAAAACTACTTCACTTTATACATTTTGTTGTGGCTCTTGTTCAGAGAAGGAAGGTAATGAGGGAAATTTCACAGCTGTTAACAGCACGCTCTTACATGTGCTTTGCTGGTGCAAATGAAATCATTTTTCAAAAACCAGATGATAGTTCAATTTATCTTGAAAATAGAATCAGTTAGGATTTATTATATTGGTGCAGTAGGGAGAACTTCCTATATTCATTTCTCTTTCCTAATACCCACTTCCTCTTTAAAAGAAATTGAGATCTGATGTGAATCATGATATGTATTTGTGGAGTATGTACGTTGAAAGGAAAAACGTGTTTAGAGCCTGATTCTCACTGACACTAAGGCCCCTTTAGGCTGTCTCTAGAAGTAGGTATAAATAAAACTGAGCCCACATTAAGACTCCATTACACTGCCAGTGTGGTGTAAAAGGGTCTTGGTATAATTTCAGAATCAGGCTCAGAGCGTTATTTTTTGCCATCCTCCTGCATGTAAAAACAATTTTTCTTCAGGTAAATTAACTAGTGACATCTTTGGAGTATCATTTTAAAATAAAACTTCACAGTGCAACTCAGACCGTATTGTTTTTGTGGAGCAGATGGCTTTAGAACACTCATGTGGTCTCAGATTCTGAGTTGGCCCCATTCAGAGCCCCTTATGTAGATAATCCCTGTAAACGGGGAGAGTAGAGTGCCTGATAGATGGGATAGTCAGGTCACAGGCAGTACATGATAAAACATACTGCTCACTCCCAGGTCCTACTCCTAAAAACCCTCTTTGCAGAGAATATGGGGAGTGTGAACTTTGCCCATCTAAGGGAAACCCACAGCAGGGCAAAATGGCTCCTCTCCAGTGTTGCACTTGCTGTCCCCTGTGTGGACATGCAGAAGAGGCAGCCGACATTCACTCACTCAAATCTGACTACTTTTACCCACCAAAGTGGATTGCTGTGGCTACTCACGGATTATTCTGTATCTTGCCAGGAATCCAAGGCCTACTATATGAGAGTCAGTGTAGAAGTTGAGGAGCATAGACCCAAAGGAACTGACAGGCCTCGGGATTTCAGTACCACACATTGTGGTGACCGGGTAGGGAGTTACCCTGGTACCTCTGAAAATTTTCACTCCATCATAAGCACAAGTTCCAGTGGAGAGTGCCTGGGCTGAAAAGGATGTGAAATGCAGAAGTGTTAGCAGAATACATTCAATGGAACTTATTGAGTATTACATATACATATACTTCACAGAGTACTATAATAATAATAAATGTACACTTTCCATCCAAGGATCTCAAAGCACTTCACATGGTGGCTTACTCCTTATAACTCCTTAACTCCCCGTGAAATAAGTATAATTTTTAACATATGAGGAAATTGAGGCACCAAGAGGATAAGCAACTTCCCAAGGAGGCACAAATCAATTGCAGCAAATTTAAACGTCCCAAGTTTCCAGAGTGTACACAATGGGATTACACAGGGTGCTGGGCAAAGGGTTGCAGATTCAGCCCTCTGTCATGCCTGCTCCTCACTAGGGGGAACAAATTAGAGTGGGGTGGAGATAACCTAGCCCTAATTGAGGAGGTGGAGACAGCTGCTACCTAATTAGTCTGGGGCTGCATAAAAGCCTCAGGGAAAGGAAGCCGGGAGAGAGCAGGAGGAAAGGGAAAAGGCAGGGAATGGAAGCAGGGTTGTAGTACTCCCCTGCCTCCTGATGATGAAGGGTTACTGATATATGGTGAAACAGTGATGGGAACAAGCCTGAGAATAAAGTGCACCGGTGGTTACTAAACCCAGGGTCTCGGCGTGACTTTGTGAACCTGGCAGAAGCCAAAGGAGCCCTACCTCATTTTGCTACACGTGGGAGCTTGTTCAGGATCTCCTGTGCCAGCAGCAAGTGTTTGGTAGCCCGGAGATGGAGGAGACCCTACGATGGCTGGTCAAGCAGCAGAAGGAGGTGCAGAAGACAATGCAAAGTTTTCAGCAAGCCTACCAGCTGGATAGACAGGCCTTTCTCACCTGGCAGGCAGAACAGCAGAAGAGCCTGCAGGACTTCATTTAGAAGCCGGACAGCATCCAATAGCAGTTCCTGCAGAAAGTTGTCAGTCCTATGGGAGTGGATGGCGTTCGGGCGCCAGGGCTAGGACTATGTAAAATGGGCCTGACAGATGAGCCTGACACCTTCCTAGGCACATCTGAGTGGGTAGCTACTGGGGTTGGATGGGACAGGGCAACCTGGACCCTGTGACTGGCTCCCTTCTTAGCTGGCGAAGCCCAGTGGCCTACGTGAACAGCAGGCCAGGAATTATGAAGTAGTGAAGGCAGCCATCCTGGATTGGGTGGGGCTGTCAGTGTAGAAGTACTGCCAGAAGTTCTGGGCAGTGAGGTGGACGGGGTGTTGCGGCCACGGGCATTTGCCTCAAAGTTAATGGACTAGGCCACCTGCTGGCTGAGACCAGATGCCCAGACAGTGCAGGAGATCATAGATATGCTCGTCCTAGAACAATTCTTACAGGGCCTCCCCGAGAACATAAAGGTGTGGGTGAGGAGGCACCAACTGAATATGGTTGAGGCAGCTGTAAAAACTTACAGAGGAGTACATGGAGGTGGACTTCCCCCGGAAGGAGGGATGGCCGAGCAGGGGCATGGAGACTGGGAGAAGACCCAGAGAAACCCCTCCTGGGAAAGGCCTGAAAAACAAATGGGAGGACAACCGAGGGGTTCCCCCGTGGTCCCGACCAGAGGTCTGCTGGCAATATGGATGACCAGGATACAAGAAGGGGGACTGCCCACACATGGATTGTGGGTGGGTGGAGTTTTGTGGCTGGGCAAACGCTGGAGGGCAGGGAAAGTGGCAGAAGCCGTCCACCATTCCAGTGATGATGGGGAGGAATCCCCAGCAAGGCCTGGTGGACTCAGCCTCAGCCTGCTCTCTGATACAAAGGAAGCTGGTGAGGCTGCACTGGTGGATTCCCAGTGTGAAGATAGATATAGAATGTGCCCACAGGGATCGGAGGCAATACCCTATTGCCCAGGTGCCCCTTGAGATTCAGGGCTGGTTTAAGTGACAACAGGTCAGGGTAGTAAAGGGCCTGCCTTATCCCATGGTAGTGGGTACAGACTAGGGCCCCTTCCCAGGAGGGAGGGAGAAAGTCCAAGATAGGGAAAGGGAGAGATTCCACGAACAAGGGGCTAGAGATCCCCCAAGCACAAAACCCCTAGGCAACGCAGTGGAGCTCAGGTAGAGCAAGGTCTTGAACTGTGGTCCCCCCAACAGGCCAGGTGAATAGCCTAACCACAAGGCTATCAGCTTTTTTGGGATGTGAGTCTCCCACAGGCTCCCTGCCTGTCCTGGCTCCGTGTGGCTCCCGGAAGTGGTTGGCATGGCCGACTCCTAGGCGCAGGGAACCATGGCAATGGGAGCACCTGCAGGCACGGTCAGCATGCAGAGTCCTCTGGCCCCTCCACCTAGGAGCCAGACATGCTGTCGGCTTCCGGGAGCCGCCTGAGGTAAGCACTGCCCAGCTGGAACCTGCACCCTGACCTCCCTGCCACACTCCAACCCCCTGCTCCAGGTCGGAACCCCCTCCCACACTCCGAACCTCTCATCCCTGGCCCCACCCCAGAGCCTACACCTCCAGCCCGAGCCATTACCGCACCCCAAGCCCCTGCCCCACCCTGGTGAAAGTGAGTGAGGGTGGGGGAGAGCGAGCAACGAAGGGAGGGGGGATTGAGTGAGTGGGGGCGGGGCCTCGGAGAAGGGGCGGGGCAGGGAGCAGGGCAAGGGTGTTGAGTTTTGTACAATTAGAAAGTTGGCAACCCAAGCCCTAACCACCAGCTTGTTCTGGAGTGAGTCTCTCACAACTTCTCCTGTTGGAGCTGTTTCACGTGGTATAAATAATTAAATATTTATTAGAGCAGAGGCTCAAACCTGAGTCTCCCATATCCCAAGTGAATGGGGTGGTATTAACTCAGATGGGGGAAAATGGGTTAGTAACCCAGTCACTAGCTGCTATTAAACAGTGTTAAATAAGGTTCGAGGCTTGGTATACAGAGACCTCAGCCTACTTAGTACTATGGCAAGCACACCATTAAAAATCCTTTTAACTTTTTTATTAAAGATACAGAAAAGAAGGGACAACAGTTAAAGCATCTGAAATGTAAAGTGTTAAGGCGTTAATTTTAATGACTTTTTTCCCCTTTCCCTTTAGCTGGAAATAGTTTTTTGGATGGGGTGGGGAGAACCCTTGTTGATCGTCTCTTGAATGGTATTAGAGATGTTAATAACTGTCCTTTTGGGTAAAAGAGAAAGTACTTAAGATTTTACTTTTGCTGTTAAAGTCCGATCCCATTTTATGCCAGGTGGAGTTTGTAATTTAGTGGAAGCCAGTAGAGGTGATATTTTCTGTGTCCCTCTCTCTTTAGCTATTGAGAGATTTTAGAAGGAAAACCCCCTTATCTGACGGTCTCTTAGATAGCACCAAAGATGGTAATAACTGTCCCTTTGGAGAAAAAGAGAAGTTAGTTGAGATGGGCAAGAGCCGTTGTTGCTGCTATTGTTCAAGTCCGATCCTGTTTCATCTCAGGTGATATTTGGGATTCAACTGGAATTGGTAGGAGTGGTGATGGCGGCTGGGTCCCTCTCTCTGGCCTGGTCTGGTCAAGACATCCCTTAGGATTAGCATGAAGAAAGTCTGGAAGGCAGCCATGGTGGTGAAGCTCATGCCAGTAGTCTGTCAGTTCTTCCATATTCTCCTCCAAATTTTTTCTTTATGGACCAAGAAAGGAAGTGATGGATGGAATCGTTTATTTCCTAACATCTGATGCATTAATTTCTGGTTTTACTTTTTTTGTTTTTAACAAGCATGATTTCAACATAATTGTTGAATTGTATCAATTTGGCCTTTTTGTTTGGACTAATTTAGTCTGGTTTTCTTGCACCTGTTTATAACATTCATTATTGAAAACAGCTTGACCTATTTTTCCATCAAAATTTGTTTTTATAGGTTATTGTATCATCTTATAAATGTTTATGTATTTTTTACAACTGAGCTCACAATTAGAGTAAATGTACAAGCTCAATCATCACAACAGTGCCGTATACACTAGACAATAGAATCAGTCTCTCTGACCCATTGAGTATTAAATTCTTTATATAATGGAACAGGAGAAAATGAGCCCCACATCCCAAAAGAGCTGATAGCCTTGTGGTTAGGCTATTTACGTGGGCTGTTGGGGGGACCACAGTTCAAGACCATACTCTACTGAATTCAGAAATGAGCACTGAACCTTGGTCTCGTATATCTGTTATGAATCATTCTCCTGTATTTGACGGTGGGAGGGATAGCTCAGTGGTTTGAGCATTGACCTGCTAAAGCCAGGGTTGTGAGTTCAATCCTTGAGGGGGATCTAGGGCAAAATCAGTACTTGGTCCTGCTAGTGAAGGCAGGGGGCTGGACTTGCTGACCTTTCAAGGTCCCTTCCAGTTCTACGAGATAGGATATCTCCATTATTTAAAAAAAAAAAGCTGTTCTACTTTATAGAAATTAAAAACAAATGTAGAAGAAGCAGGCAGCTTGTACATGTTAACTAATTAAAAACAAACAAAACCCCAAACTGACCCCCCTATACCCCACCCAGACAGCTGGGATGCTGCAGAATAGGATAAAACAAACCGCATATAAATGCAATATCATGCTCTTAAAAACAAATGAGAATAAGGGGCATTTTTTTAAAAAAAGGGAAGACTCAGGGAGAAGGCAATTCAATGGTCAATCTAGAAACACTTTGGGGAAAAGAATAGTTCTAAGGTGCTTTTTTTTAAAAGGGAAGGCTGAAATGAAAAAGATTCCAGGGAAAATGAGTTTCATACAATAAGTCCTGTCGCAACATAATTATGATGGACTGTGCCGATTTCAGATGCAATGGTGGAAAGAGTAAGTTGGGTGGCCTATGAGCACAGGTACAAGGCTCAGGGATCTAGTCTTGAATGTACAGTAGCCAGAGCCAGCATCAGAAGGCACTTCATTACTGAGCATTGTTAGCAGCACTGGTTATCTCTTAATCGCCCTCATGGACACTCATCCTCTTCCTTACTCTCCTCCTTAATCTCTCACTCTCCTCTGGCTTTTCCCACTCACACTATAAACATGCTTTAGTCTCTTCCATTTTAAAAAACCCACTTTGACCCCACTTGCCTCTCCAAATACTGCCCCATCTCCTGTCTCCCTTTTGTCTTCAAGCTCACTGAATACTGGCCCTTTAACCAAGGGGGTCAGAAGATGCCATCCCAGGAATGCTGGAACAAAAGGCCTGAGAAATGGCTGAAGCCAGTGTGGGAAGAAAGGAAACAGCCCCAGGAATTAGTGGTTAGGGGAAAACCCAGACCACTGTCTCTTTAAGGGACTGAAACCAGCATCCCTGTAGTGCAAGGTGAGGCAGGACTTCTCTCTCTCCCAGCCAACCATGATGAACCCTGGGAAGGAAGGCAGTATAAATGCTGCCTTCTGTCTCTTATAACAGGGAGATGCTAGCAGGAGGAAGTCTGCCTGCTGATCTCTCCAGGATAAAAGGGCTGAGTGGGAAACAGGGGACAGCTGGAGAGAAGCAGACTAATGCTTGCAGCTGGCAGGAATTGCACCCTAGCCCTAGAAGGTGGGCCAGTCAACTCTTGATCTCAGGAAGGAGAAACTCCTTATGCTTTACCTCAGATCTGAGAGGAGGGCTGTGGACTCCTGACCCCAGGGAATTATTTGTGACCCAGCCCCAGGAGGAGGGCCTCTGGTTCACAGACAGAGGCAGCCAGAGCAAGGAAGCCTACCCAAACCTTTCCACCAACTCTGGAGGTCTTTGGACTACAGAGGTTTGAGAAGAGGGAAACTGAGGAAGAGGTTTCTGTAGAGCCACCTCCAACTATGAGGGGCACCCTGGAGGGAGCAACCCTATTACAGACATGCTGCCTGGAGTTCACATCCTCCAGTTCCAGCCTAGCCCCTACCCTATCTGGTTCCTGTCCAGTATCCTTCACTGAAACTTTTTGCCAAAGTCTCTGAGACCTATTCCTAGCCCAAGCTCAAATCCAGTACTCCATCCTCATCCTCCTTGACCTGCTGGACACCTTTGACACAGCTGACCATGCTCCTTTTCTTGAAATGTGTATGCCCTTGTTGCCAAGAAGGCTAACAGCATTCTGGGCTGTATAAGTAGGGGCACTGCCAGCAGATCGAGGGATGTGATCGTTCCCCTCTATTCAACATTGGTGAGGCCTCATCTGGAGTACTGTGTCCAGTTTTGGGCCCCACACTACAAGAAGGATGTGGAAAAATTGGAAAGAGTCCAGCGGAGGGCAACAAAAATGATTAGGGGGCTGGAGCACATGACTTACGAGGAGAGGCTGAGGGAACTGGGATTGTTTCTTCTGCAGAAGAGAAGAATGAGGGGAGATTTGATAGCTGCTTTCAACTACCTGAAAGGGGGTTCCAAAGAGGATGGAGCTAGACTGTTCTCAGTGGTACCTGATGACAGAACAAGGAGTAATGGTCTCAAGTTGCAGTGGGGGAGGTTTAGGTTGGATATTAGGAAAAACTTTTTCACCAGGAGGGTGGTGAAGCACTGGAATGGGTTACCTAGGAAGGTGGTGGAATCTCCTTCCTTAGAGGTTTTTAAGGTCAGGCTTGAGAAAGCCCTGGCTGGGATGATTTAGTTGGGAATTGGTCCTGCTTTGAGCAGGGGGTTGAACAAGATGACCTTCTGAGGTCCCTTCCCACCCTGATATTGTATGATTCATGATTCTATGAAATGTTGTCTCCCTTGGTTTCCGTAACTCTTCCTTCTTCTGATTCTCCTCCTACTTCTTTAATCGCTTCTTCAGTGTGTCCTTCAGAGCAGGGCCGGCTTTACCAAGAGCGGGGCCCGATTCCTGGGGGCGGGGCTTGCTGCAAGCCCCGCCCCCAGGACCCGAGCCGCGCCGCGGGGGGGCGGACGGGGGGACCCGAGCCCCACCGCGCCGCGGGGGTGGGACGGGACGGGGGAACCCGAGCCACGCCGCGGGGGGGGACGGGACGGGGACGAGCCGCGCCGCGCCGGGTGTGGGGGGGGGGACGAGACGGGGACGACCCGAGCCCCGCCGCGTCGCGAGGGGGACGGGGGAGCCGAGCCGCGCCGTGAGGAGGACGGGGCCGGGGGGGAGCCGAGCCGCGCCGCGGGGGGGGGGATGGGGGGACCCGAGCCCCACCGCGCCGCGGGGGGGGGACGGGACGGGGGAACCCGAGCCACGCCGCGGGGGGGGACGGGGGGACCCGGGCCCCACCGCGCCGCGGGGGGGGGGACGGGACGGGGACGAGCCGCGCCGCGCGGGGGACGGGGGAGCCGCGCCGCGCCGCGAGGGGGACGGGGCCGGGGGGGAGCCGAGCCGGGGCGGGGGGGGAGCCGAGCCGCGCCGTGGGGCCGTGGGGGCGGGGAGCCGCGCCGCGGGGCCAGGGGGGAGGGAGCCGCGCCGTGGAGGCTGCGCGGGGGGGGGGGGAATCCGAGCCGCAGGGACCGGGCCGGAGCCGGGCCCTGGGGGCCGGGCTGGAGCCAAGCCGGGCCAGAGGGAACGGGCCGCGCCTCCCCGGAGCCCTTCTCCCGCCCCCACCCCAGCTTGCCCCCACCCCAGCTTACCTCGTGCTGCTGGCCGGCCCGCCCCTGCTTCGTCTCAGACTTCCCGCGAATCTCTGATTCGCGGGAAGCAGGGGAGGGGGCGGGGCGTTCAGGGGAGGGGAGGAGGGGCCGGGGAAGTGAGCTGGGGGCTGGGCGGGGTGGACAGCTGCAGCGCGGGGCCCTCTTGGCGCGGGGCCCAATTCAGCCGAATCGGCTGAATCGGCCTAAAGCCGGCCCTGCTTCAGAGGACCTCCTCATCACCCTCCAGATGTCCATGGGGTGGGGGGGTCAACAGAGATCTGTCTTAGGTCTACTTCTCTTCTCCCTCTATACCTTACCTCTGCCTAATCTCATCCACAAACACAAATTCAACTATGTGGACGATTCACAAATCAGCCTCTCTGTTCCAGACCTGTCTCCTGATCAAAGGAAAATCTTAGCCTCTTTCTCTGACATCCAGGGCCGGCTCCAGGCACCAGCCGAGCAAGCTTGTCCTTGGGACGTCAGATTCTTCGGGGCGGCATTCCGCCCAATCCTAGGGCGGCACGGCTGCTTTTTTTTGTTTGTTTTTGTTCGCTGATCCGGCCGTCCTATAGGGGGTGGCAGCGCGGAGGAGGGGAGCAGGCTGCGCGCTCTGTCTGCCCCAGCCGGTGCCAGGTCTGTAGCAAGCCCGGCAGGGCAGCCCACATCCTTCCCTCCCTGCTGACCGGAGTGGTGTGGAGCCCTCCCGGCAGGCAGTGCAGCGGTTGGGGCTGCATGGCAAGCGTCCCGCTGAAGCCCTGGCCGCCCCCCTTCTCTCTCTCCCCTCGCTAGCCAGGGCACGTCTGCAGCGCAGGGAGTCACCCTGGCTCTGGCCGCCCTCCCACGTTTTTTTTTTTTCCTGCTTTGCCACTCTGGCCACGCCACAGGGATTTTTTTTTTTGCTTTGCCATTCTGGCCGCCCCGATTTTTTTTTTTTTTTTTTTGCTTGGGGCGGCAAAAAAGCCAGAGCCGGCCCTGCTGACATCTCCTTGTGGATGTCAAGCTCAACATGGCTAGAATGGAGCTCTTAAACTCTCCTCCCACCAACGTCTTGCCCCCCCCCCAACTTCTTTCTTGATCATGGTGGACAACACACCACCACCATCCTTCCTGTCACTCAGGCCTGTGACCCAGACATCATCCTTGACTCAAACCTCTCCCTAGGTGCTCATATCCACACTACATATAAATCCTGCTGATTCTTTCTGTATAAGGTCTTTAATATACAGTTTTTCCTATCCATCCACACACCTAAAACTTATCCAGGCTCTCATCATCTCGTGTCTCACTTACTGCAACATCCTTTTCTCTGGCCTGGAAAAGTACAGTCTTGTCCCCTCCTATCCATTCAGAATTCTGCCATAAAGATCATCTTCCTACCAGCAGTTCTCAAACTTCATTGCACCGCAACCCCCTTCTGACAACAAAAATTACTACATGACCCAGGCTGGCGTAGGGGTGGGGCCTGAGCCCTGCCACCCCAGGTGGAGGGGTGGGACCAAATCCCAAGCCCCACCAGCTTGGGCTGAAGCCCTTGGGCTTCGGCTTCAGCCCTGGGCCCCAGCAAGTTTTAAGGCTGGCCCTGGCGGCTAAACCCATTGGTTTGAGGATTTCACCCCCTTCTCTTTGCAACTGTCCACCAACTACCTCTTCTCCATTACATGGAACATAAGCTACTTGTCTTTTTCACTGCCTATTCCCACCCTGCCTATCATCACTCATTGACTCCTGTCTCCATTGTCCAATTATTAATTGTTCAAACAAGCACCTGTAGGCTTTCCCCCATGATGCTCTTCATGCTTGGAAGGAGCTTCTCATAATTATTTACAAAACTAAATCATTATCCTCTTGAAAACTCTCCTCTGAGACCCCAGCCTAGTGTGCTGACCAGTATTGTTTCCTGGCACTCCCCATTGGTCTGTCTATATCTGTCTCTTGTCTTATACTTAGACTGTAAGTTCTCTGAGGCAGGGACCATCTTTGTGTTCTGTGTTTGTACAGCACCTAGCACAATGAGGTTCTGATCCATAATTGGGGCTCCTATGCATTGTTCTTGCTATTATTATAATACAGAATTCTACTCCATTACTAATAAACTAGCCAATTCAAACCAAATAGCAGAGAGGTTATTTCAAAAGTGAATAATTACAACAGTCTTTTAAAAATCTCTTCTTTCAAAATAAGATATTGCAAAATGCATTTTCTGAAGTGCCTTGTAATAATTGAGAAAACAGATGTGGAGGATTCCAAAATGGACCAGCAACCTTTTTACATATTGCAAAATTATAACTTCAGCATTTAAGATTAAAAAAACAACAAGAAACAAGCCAATAAATAATTGTTTGGGATGACATGATGAGACAGTGTGGTTGCTTTGTCTAGAAAGAGACCCACATAGTCTAACAAAATTAGATTAAATGTTGTAGGAACTTTCTCCCACTTATTTTATATGATTTCAACAAAGTATTCATGGTACTCAGAATTCCCTGGAAGACTGCCTGATACCTGGAGAGAATTAACGTGTTTTAGCACTCTAATACTATGCTATCAAATGCTACCATTAAGGATATACTTAAAAGAAGGTTCTACTTGTATTAGGATTGCAAACAAAAGGTTGGATCTGAGTAACTACCTTTAGATAATTCCATTGTTTATGGAGAAGGATTCTTACCTATTTTCAATAATTTAAAGTAGCCCAGACCTACAAGCCCAGATGCAGGAAAAGAGTAGAGAGAATATGCATCTTCTATAGAATATAGTATCTGCGTGCCACTCGCACCAAGCAGACAAATGCACAAAAAACTTTGTGCTTGACATTAAATAAAATAGCAAAGGGAAACAAGAATAAAAGAAGCTAATAGTAGACAATGAAATTTCACTCATAAGACTAGAGTAAAAATGAGGTTCTGTAACCAGATTTGCTCTATCACACAGATGTAGTTTAGGATGAAGAGAGTGAGTGGAGAATAGCACAGACTCCTAGCTACCAAGAAGAAATACTGGTTAGTGCTATCATGTTTTGATCATGAAATTGACACACATTTCCCTCCAATGCAATCCCATTTGGGTGTCCTTCCCCTTCTCTTTGATTGCTTTATTGCTTACGATGACAGGCTTAACAGGAACCTGGCAAACCTTCTTTACAGGAAACTTACGCAGACTCCAAGTCCAAACACTGAAAATTGCTATGGCCTGAGTTGGTCATTTGGAAATTCTTCTACCAAAGGATCCCTTGTAGTCAGTATTGACTCTTCACCTCCTATGCAATATCAGAAAACACACTACTTCTTCCATAGAAATCTATGATTTTATGCAATGAAAAGATCTTATTTGCTGGCAGGACATATGTGTTATTCCACTTTACCCTATTGCCTCCTACTCTATGGTTCTCCAAAAAGAGATATTTCGACAGATTAAAGTAAATGAGATGCGTGCTTTACAGGCACTAGTTTGAAAACTGTCTCCATAGATTCAGTTCTCCAATAAAATATTTCACTATGTTAAAACAAGTTTTGTTTCCAATGGTGAAATAGCTAATAAGTTACAATGATTAAAATCTATCTAAACTTTAAGTACCCAATCAGGAACATCTGAACTGTGTGTGTAAAATGGGTTTAATGGCCAAATTCAGCTAGACTCCATTGAGTCCAATATAATTGGGAATGCTTATGCCAGAACTGAATTTAACCTGCATCTGTAAAAAAGAACTAAGGACCTAATCCTGCAAACCCTTAGGCACATGATTAATTTTACATGTGAGCAGCCCCATTGTTCAGTGGGACTACTTGTGCATAAATGTAAGTATGTGCTGAAGAGACTGCAAAATCAGGGGCTACAATTCTTCTTTCATTTTAAATTTAAACACAGGCAATGTTACTCTGCTATTAGAAGGCGATCAAAGTTACATTTTATTGTTAAGATCCTTGTGAAAACAAATTTATAAACAGCTTCTGGTGGTTGACAAACTTCCTCTTTTACCACCAGATGTTCTCTTGCTCATCTCCTAATTTCTTGCCTTCAAATGACTAAGGATTTTGTATTTGTGTACACTGATAAAGATAACAACAAAGCAAATCAGACCTGCAGTAAAGTGACCCAAATAAATATTTGACATGTATAGTTTATCACAAGGTCTATATTACTTATCTCTACCTCAAGTTTTTAATCAATATTGATTGCAAGTATATTTTCTGAATGCCTTTTTATACAAAAAAACCTTCAAATTGAATATATATTTTAATTTGATCTAAATGTTCCAATACCCTTAAAGACAAATTATAATTTAAGCAAATGCTGAAGCTGAATATTTCACTGGAGGGAAAAAAAACTAATATAATCAAAGATGTGGAAATGGACGGCATTTGGTTTTAATGTTTTTCAATTTTTTTCAGAAGGACCAAGATTTGTTTTTCCTACAGGTAATCATTTAAATGTTTGCTTCTATTTTGATGAGCTTTTCCCCTATTTCACAAAGTATTAGGTTATATTTGAACTGGAGATGAGCAAACTATTTTAGACAAAGACCACAGCTGAACCAAATCTTTGCCCCAAACTCAAATTTTAAAAAGAGCTCAATTTTTTTTGAGGTCCAAAATAATTCCAAAACATTTTTTAAAAAAGCAAAATTTGTTCACCTCCTAACTTCATGGTTTCAGCCAAAAGCAGAAGTACAGTAGAAAGCAGATTATCCAAACCACCCTATATAACAGCTTGTTCAAATGACTCCCAATGATCCAAATTCCAGGTCATCTCAAAGTATGAGGTCTGCGCAAATGGTGTGGCTCAATCAGGATTCTACTGTACTGGGACAAGACTTCTGGGCTGAAATCCTGGGAGCCAAGGGGAGTTTTGTCATTGAATTCAATAGGGCCAAGTATTTCTCACCTGGCTAAATTCTGAAGAGACAATATTGCTAATTAATAAATAATAGCACCACTTTCAACTTTCATAATGCCTTTCACCTGAAGAGCACAAAACATTTTACAAACATTAATTAGCTGTGACTATAGCCTTGCACAATAAGTATAACTGTATCCATTTTACAGATGTGGGAAATTGAGGCACAGAACAATTAAGTGTCGTGACTTGGCCAAGGTCACACAGTCAGTGGCAAAACTAAGAACAAAACACTAATTCTTACCAGATTTCCAGCTTCAGATAAGCTTCTACTATTTTGGACATTTTTTCTGAACTGCACCAAACCTCCAAACAAATCAAGTTTGCCAGTAAATAGTTTGCAAAATGGGGTCCTGAATTTAAATAATTATTTTCCATATGGGAGAATAGCTTGACAGTCTGTATAACATACTGGAGATATTTAAAAATCAAGCACTTACATTCCAACTGGAAAGTCTCAAACTGTAGGATGACAAATGACTGAGGTCCCCCATCTATGATATAATTGCAATTCAAGTTGTTGTCATACTGGCTGGGGTAGTTAGGAGAGACAATGCGACCTGCATGGCCGGTGAAATTTACTCCACACCCTGCAAATAAGAATAACCATAGTGAGTCTATGTAGCAACATAATGTTTAGTTTCTATTTTAACAATGACAGAATCAATGAGCACAGAGTTAGACTGTGCCTTGCCCCAATATGAGTTGGGCGAGGAGCAGGTGTAAGGATCTTTTCCCCCTTTCGGGTGCTGGGGAGATGGCCAGGTCCTACAATAGTCCCTGTACAAGAGTAATAATAGTCCCAATGGGAAGCACAGTAACTATTCCTGCCTAGTGTCCCTGAGATTACAAGATAGCTGAAGAGGGACAGGAGTAAGACAGGATCATAGTCCACCCCATCGCCCTCAACCTGCATTGAACAGCAAAGCTGATGAGGCATGGAGAGTGGAACATGTGTACCACCGTGAGATCCTGGGAGCAGCCTAGTTCTTACATAATGGCTTTCATCAGTAGATCCCAAAGCTTTACCAAGAAGGTCAGTATCATTAGCTCTATTTTATAGATGGAGAAACAGAGGCACAGAGCAACAAAGTGATTGCCCAACGTCACCCAGCAGGCTACAGGCAGCACTAGCAATAGAGCCCAGCTCCCTTGGGTCCCAGTCCTGTGCTAATGGAGTGGGTACCAGTAATTTCTTCCAACTCCAAAAGCCTTCCTAACCTGGTGTATTTTTTCTGGCTGTAGGCATGTGAAAATTAACAGACTTAAAATTAAAGAGCTGTTTTCAGCATATGATCACTGCAAACGAGTATTCATATGCTGGTACCAAATTATGAATTATTTACAAGATGGGAAAATATGGGCCATTACCTTCGCTCAGAGTTTTGCCACTGGCTCTAATGGGAGCAGGATCTGGCCCTAAGTCAACTGTATGGAATAACTGACCCCATAAAATGTACCAGATGCAGATCAGTTCTTATGTTATAAGCACAAAAAATCTATTATGATTGTGGATTCTTTTACATTTTGGCTCAGTTGTATAATCGCTTTAACACACATTTTCCTGCTGAATTTATCCTGACTCAAGTGGAGGGAAACTGGTTCATAGAGGGGTTGCTTTGGCAGCTCACCAGAAAAATTAATCTTGTTTTATCAAGACAATACCTCCTACACTTCCAGTTGGTTTTACCCTACTGAAGACTATGCTTTTCTAAAGGCAAAGAAGAGGATATATAAATTAATTCCATTTAAGCCAGTGGGAAATGCAACAATAAAATCAAGGAAAGAGCGGATGCTGAAAGAAGTTCCTCCTGAGAGTAGTTCATATGCAGAGCAAGGAATACATTACTAAGGCTAGCAACACAAGCTGTTCTAGTCTTAGACAAAGGAGTCAAAAATATTGGGAAGAAAAGAAATACAAAGGGGTTCCTTCCCCAAGGATCCTAGAACCCTATTTTCCAAATAGCTTGTTTAAAGCTATATTGACCACCTCACTTAGGCCCTCATTCAGTGATGTTCTTAAGCATCTGCCTAACTTCAAGCATGACTCCATTGACTCCAATAGGATTAGTGACATGCTTAGGCGCATGCTTCAGAGCTTTGCTGAACTAAGGCCTTGAAATAGTGGTAGGTAACAATGTTTGCAGCTAATCCAAAGTGGACTGACTTATAGTGGCCTCCTGGCTTTAAATGTCACTTACTGCTTATGAAAGATGCAGAGAAGCCACGCCCAGGGGTATCCTGAGACTGGAACATTGTAGTTATCACATTGCTGGGAGCAACAACAGACCCAGGAGCTGTACTTCCACATCCTGTGGCCAGCAAAGCTACTGCTTCTTCATCGTTATTTCCTCTCAGCACCTGACAGATCCAGGATGGGGATGAGTTAGTATTTTCAAACTCCCTGCAGTCAGTGTGAATATATTATTGTGAATTACAGTTTACCTGTCCCTCAAGGAAGTTACAAATATACAAGTATCTTCCACATTACCTAAAAAGCATTAGGATGTGACAGTATTCCCTCTAATTTTTTATGTTCATGTGTGGAATGAATTTTGTTATGTGCACCAATATGGAGGTGATGTGTGGCAGGGGTGGAGCTGAGGGGTTTGGAGTGTGGGGCAGAGGGATGGGGTGTGGGGGGTGAGGGCTCTGGCTGGGAATGAAGGTTTTGGGGTGGGGCTGGGGACGAGGGCTTTGGGGTACAGGAAGGGGCTCAGAGCTGGGGAAGAGGGTTGAGGTGCAGGGGGCTGAAGGCTCTGGCTGGGGGTGTGGGCTCTGGGGATGAGGGGTTTGGGGTGCAGGCTTTCCCAGGGCTTCAGAGGGGAGAGAAGACTCCTCCCAGCCCTCTCTCGCTGCAGCAGCTTGGGTCCAGTTGAGAGGCGCCTATTCCTGTGTGCAGCAGCTCCGGTGGGGCTGGGGGAAGAGCACCTTGCCCTGGCAGCGGCAGCTCCAGAAGGGGGGGCTGGGCTGGGGTAGGAGCTCCTCTCCCTGCCTGCATGGCCCTTGATAGCCCACTACATGGCCAAGCAGCTTAGAGGGAACTTAGAATGTGAGCCAATTTAGCGAAGACCCTGGATATAAAACATTTCACATGCAATAATTCTTACCCTTATTTTATCTTTGCCAATTGAAGTATAAATTAACACCCATGTTTACAATAAATTACTGAAGGTACTCTCTCCGCCAATAAGAGTAGACCAGAATTTAGGTTAAGATGCTAGAGTAATATATAGGCTCCAATTCAGAAGCTTCAGACAATTAATATTCGGACTCTTCAGTCCAAAAATAAGTTTGTTCTCCTATTACATTGTATTCATTTGTTTAATGACACGTTCAAGTTATACAGGAAGTTGAAGTAATGGAATATATGGCATGCATGCCATAAGAAAAGGCATATTAAGGATTATTATAGTATTTTCTATAAAATACCAGACATACCAGTAAACAATTATAAATCATACTTGATGGGGACCACTTCTGAAAGAAATCCTTCTCATACTCCCTCTTCTGGCCTTCACACAACCCCCAACCTCACCAAGTTCATCATCAGAAGCAAGCTCCCCACAGACCAAGACACATCAACTCAAAGTGGTACCAGGCCCTGCCAGAACAAGAGATACAAAATCTGCAGACATATTTCCACTGCTATGATGATCAATACCCTCCACTATCACAGCTTTCAAGATTCCTGGGTCCTACACATGCCTGTCATAACATGTGGTGTACCTCATCCAGTGCACTAACTGCCTTGATAACAATGTGGGTGAAGTGAGACAATCACTATACTCTCGAATGAACTCACACAGAAAAATAAGACAAAGACACCATATCACCTGTGGGCAAACACTGTTCACAAAACCATCACTCTATATCTGACTTCTTAGTCTTTGTCCTCAAAGGAAACTGCACAACACTTTCAAAGGATGACACTGGGAGCTTAAATTCATAACTTTGCTAGACGCTAAAAATCATGAACTCAATAAAGATACCAGATTTATGGCTCACTATAACAATCTATAACACACTAACCTTCCTTTGTCCTAAGACTGCAAGGTGTTAACTGCCCAATTCTCCCTGAATGATCTCTTTGCCAAGTGTGTTCACTTCTTACACTTAACAATCTGTTCCACCTTGTGTTTACCTGTGACACTAGGAGTACCTTTCCCACACCTGAAGAAGAGCTCTGGGTAAGCTTGAAAGCTTATCTTTCACCAAGAGAAGTTGGTTCAATAGAAGATATTATCTAATCCACCTTGTCTTTCCAATATCCTTGGCCCAGCATGGCTACAACAACACTGCAAACAACATTATGAGTAATAATTTTAAGGCTAGTTAGGGCCTCAATTCAGGAAAATCATATGCATGCTTAACTTTAAGCAGGTAAGTCCAACCCATGTCAGGTAAGCACTTAAGCAATGACTTAATTTTAAACACATGTTTAAATCCCAATGTGATTTTACGCATATTTGTAAAACCAGACACATGCTTAAAGCTTGAAGTTAAGCAGGTGCTTTAGTTCTTTGCTAAATCATAGAAGTGTAAGACTGGAAGGGACTTCAATAGGTCATCTACAGGAGCGCCGCCAGCTTTTTTGCCACCCTAGGCAGCGGAAGGTCCCGCCCTCGCCATTGCTTCTTGTCCTATCCTCAGAAGTTAAGGAGAGCAATTTTTCACACTCCTCCATGTAACAATCTTTTGTGTACTTGAAAACTGTTATCATGTCCCCCCTTTGTCTTCTCTTCTCCAGACTAAACAAATCCAATGTTTTCAATCTTTCCTCATAGGTCATGTTTTCTAGACCTTTAATCATTTTTTGTTGCTCTTCTCTGGATTTTCTTCAGTTTGTTCACATCTTTCCTGAAATGTGGTGCCTAGAACTGGACACAGTACTCCAGTTGAGGCCTAATCAGAGCGGAGTAGTGCGGAAGAATTACTTCTCGTGTCTTGCTTACAACACTCTTGCTAATACATCCCAGAATGATGCTTGCTTTTTTTTTTTTTTTTTTGCAACAGTGTTACACTATTCACTTGTATTAAGCTTGTGATCCACTATAACCCCTATATCCTTTTCACTGTTTCCTTCCTAGGCAGTCATTTCCCATTTTGTATATGTGCAACTGATTGTTCCTTGCTAAGTGGAGTACTTTGCAGTTGTCCTTACTGAATTTCACTCTATTTACTTCAGTATCTTCCCAAGGATATTAACCAAATGTTGTTTGCTTACATGAGAAAATATTAGCTTCCTATTTCAAATGTAATGTGTTGAAATCTCCTAAGATTTCTATTTCAATAACATGCCTGATTTTTCTCCAATCAATGTGATTACAGGATTTTTCCTTACCACTTGTCTAGTAAAAAAATAAGGAAAATAAAGAATATTTGATTAAGACTTTCATATGTTAGAAAGAAGTCAAGATAGAAGAAGAAGAAGAGATCAGCCACATACAACTGCCATGGCTATGTAAACAGCCATCTTAGCAAAGGACTAGGCATGTACTGTTTGATCCCACACAAATACTTAGGCATGTGAATAATGGTATTCATGTGCCTAGGTGTTTGCAACATTGAGCCCTTGAATGCATAAGTGACACGTAGGGGGACATGTGGGGTTAAGTGTCCCCCCAGACCGGCCTGCTGAGGGGAGTGAGGTAGGCTCTGTCCTTCTCCTGCTGTGCCTGCCCCCTGGCACGCTTGGCCCCTGTCCTGGGCAGCTGGGCCCGGGCGGGAAGCAGAAGGGACAGGACCAGACACTTCTCACACCGGCCGCTCAAGGTTGCTGCTCTGTGCAGTGCGGCGGTTGCCTGAGAGAGAGCCTGGCTGAGAGGGCAACAGTGGGCTACCCCTGCCCCAGACCCAGCTGCCAGGGACCAGGGCCACGCAAGCCGGAGTCCTTTCTCCCCCCTGGCATGTTTCTGGGTTGCTTGGCCCCTGTCCCCAACAGTTGGGCCTGGGAAGGAGGCAGCCCACCACCTCCCAAGCCTGGCTCTCGCAGGCAGCTGCTGTGCTGCACAGAGCAGTGACCCGGAGCAGCCAGCTTCTGCCGTATGAGAAGCAGCTTCCTGCCTGGGCCCAACTGCCAGGGAGAGTGGCCAAATGTGCCGGGGGGGGGGTACAGTGGTAGAAGGACAGAGTTCCCCTCCCCCCGCAGGTAACATGGGACAGGGAGAGCATGGTGGCCCCGGGCTGGGTGCAAGGGTCACTGGGCAGAGGAGACACGTGGGGCAGTCATGTGTCCCCCCACTCTCCCAGTATGGGGAGGCACGAATCGTCCATGCCTACATGATTAGTATAAACAGTGCACATCCAGGCCAAGGTTTTCAAAGTGATTATAATTTGGAGTGCCTTGGTTTTTGGGTGCCCAATTTGGGATACATTGATTGTCAGAGGATGAGTGCTCAGCCCTTTCTGATAACCAGGTCCCTTGATGGGCTGAGCACCCGAAATCTTTGTTCATTTGGTCTCAGGGGCTAACTTGGCCATTCAAATAGTTTTTTCCATGCCACACAAGCTTTGCATACAACAATACTCAGGATAGTCATCCAGATCAGCTTGGCCATTTTTAATCAACAACTCCTCCATTGGACAGCAGTAAGACTTGCTTTTTATGAAACAAAACTTTATTAGTGACATATTTACTGCTGTGGTTCAATGGGGCAGAACACAAAATTGCCATTTTTTTATGGCTTTAAACATTAATGTCATTTAGGTCTTCTCAGCCATTGTCTGTAGAGCTGCTCAAGGCATCCTACACGATGTCAAATTATGCTTGCCCTTTATTACAAGTGGGAGTATTGTGGCTCTGGAGAGAATGAGTACAAAAACACAGAACATCTGCCAAATGGCTGAGAAAAAATTAAACTACAAAGAATTCAAAGCATGTCCCACTCTGCTCTAATGCCTTCGAAACAAGTTGCTCTAAGCTGCCATTGAAAAAAATATAAGTGAGGATTAAGACAACCTTGACATCTTACACAGAGCGAGGTATATTTATAAAGTATCAATTGTGATTCTCTACTAGTATGTTGTTGTGGGAACCACAACTTTGAATTTGCAGGGTTTTGTGCATTTAAAATGTCAATCATACCATTGTACAAATGTAGTCTTAGTAATTAATACTAAACACTGAAAACTGTCAAACCACAGATCTCCTACCAGTGCTCTGTTACCTTCACATAACTGCTCTGGCACTCTCCATTACTATCGGGGATCTGGAAGTTGTTATCAAAGCTCATCTCCAAGTGTTTGCTCTCGTGAGTAATGATTGTCCATGTGCATCTGATGTTCATGGGGAAATTTTGAGGCCAGTGGGGAGATTTGATTGTACCATTATCTGAATGAATGATTCCACCACATCCTAGGAAAACAGAAATAGATAAGAGAGCTGGTTAAAATGTTTCAGGTGTTGATACTCCCACAGCATTCAGCTGGGCCTGAAGATGGTGAGTGGCTGCCCCCACAAGTGCTTCCTGTGCCTATGGCTGCAGAAGCATGAAAGAAAAGACCCATCATTCATTTACCCCCATTGCTATTCCTGCTACCAGAGAAGAAGTACTACCTGGTGGTGGGGGTGGATATGCTCAGGAGAGGGCTCTTCTTTCACCACATTGTTCCTTTCTCCTCCTCTCATGTCCTTTGCTTCCCTATGCATCTAACTCAGCTCTGTTCCACCTGTAAGTATCTGGGAAGTAAAACTGACCACTGCTCATACATGGAACACAGAAGTGAGAAGATCAAATCTGTACTGTAACAAGGCCTCTGCAAGCCTCCTCCATTCCATCACTGGACTAAAGCACTCCTCCTTTCACAGCCATTCAAATCAGTCCTAGAGGTGAAACCTCATCCCATTACCAGATCCCTCAGCATTTTACTTTACAAAACTTAAACAGCACAGCTGTACATGTGAATCCTACTCAAACTGCATCTGTTCACCTGCGGCAAAATTCTGATTTCCCTTCCAACTCAGGCAGTCCTACTGACTTTAGTGGGATTGCAGGAGGAGTTAAATCAGCACAGAATTTTGCCCAGCATGTTTAAAAATAAATGCTAAGTGATTCATTTATAAAGAAGAATAGTCATGGTTCTAGGGAAGCTCACATTCTGATATGTGGTTGACATAATTTGAAACATATTTTTGCTTCCAATAATAATTTATTAAAGCTATGGGTTCAAAATAATTTCAGAAACTCTGAAATTATTCAGGACCCTCTGTTGCTTTTTTCAGAAACTCTGTAGAAAAGAGAAGAGAGAGAGCAATCTAAAACTTTATAACATTCTACTTTTGTCTCCTTGAGTAGACAGAAGTGCACTAACAAACTGTTAGTGTGCATCAACAGTGTCCTCACGGACAGCGCGAGTGGCAGGCTAGTGCAGGGTAGATTCACACCCAAACTTGCCACGACTTTAATGTTCATGTAGACAAGCCCTAATTCTCATTGAAAGTCAGTGAGATTTAGGCTCGTATGTCAGTTAGGAGCTTTTAAAAATTGTACCCCATATCTCTAGTTTGAGCCTGATTTTATTCTGGTTCCATGACTGTAACTTTAGTGTTTAATATTTAAACCAAAAGGTTGTGAAATGAATATTGTCACAGAAAGGAAATGTCTGGCAATCTCTGACATTAGACACTACTACAGTGAGTAAAATGAACAAGATCCCCTTTCATACAGGATATCATCCATCAGTGATTGCCATCAGAAAGTAGGATATGAATCCAAATTTGATATCAGTTTGTTAGGTCAGAGTTAATGTTTAAACATTAGCCATTTCAGTGCAGACTCATCTCAGTTAGGTGGCAACATTTTATATACTATTTTTTGTATTCTCCAGCACAATTTTATTTAAAGAGGTTGCGATAGTAAATGTTTTGTATCTATGGATGAAGAGTGCTATGCAAGTGCTAAGTATTATTATGTGTATACAAATGAGACAGTGATTATTTTCCTCTTACCTAAAGATTCTGCGGTCCATGTTGCATAAAACCCGCCTCCTTGCACTGAATGGTCTGAGTTAAAGATCACCACTAGCTTGTTGGAACCTGACTGAATGGTCCCAGGAGATGTAGTTCCACAATACTGTCCGATTATAGGAGAACCAGGAGAGCCACCATTCAGAACAGTGACTGAGTCCCAGCGACAGTTTGAGTGCATTTCAACATCAAAGGCTGTAAAAGTAAACTATAGACAAACAAGAATGACATAAGAATGGCCATACTGGGACAGACCAATGATCCATCTAGCCCAGTATCCTGTCTTCTGACAGTGGCTGGTGCCAGATGCTTCAGAGGGAATGAACAGAAAATAAACATTCAGAACTTGAAACCAGCTGTACTTGCAGGATGCATCAAAACAGATCTATCCAGGTTCTCTAACAGTTCCAGCACAATGATTTGACAGACTGATAACATGCTAAACTGTTTGACAACTTGACTCCGGTACTTTGTTGTTGGTACTGAGCTGGAGTTTCTATATCTTAAACATAATGATCATAATTAAGAGAGAGGAGAAAAAGGACAGATCTGGAATTGAAGTCAATTGGACTTAAGACTGTGCTTAAAACATGCTTAAGTGTTTTCCTGAAAAGGGATGGACTTAAGCACATGCTGAATTGCTTTCCTGAATCAGGGACTGAGACAATGAAATCTTAGTTTCGATTCAGCTGTGATAAAATATTAACCAGCTATATAGGAAAAAAGTCCATGTCCCCCATCTTTTTCTTTTTGGTCACAATAATAAACAATTAGTGAAAATGACTCTATTTTCTTTTAAACTTGAGAGAAGCTGCTGCAAGACTATCAAATGAGAGTGTCAGATGGATGTGTCAGACAGGAAGGATGTAGGCAGTGAACTGCTGACCCCAATGTGGGGTGCATGGGTAATATGCACATAGGTGGGATTTTCAGCTCAAAGATTTCAAACAGCTGATCACACAGGCTCGCAGATTGATTAGTGCGGTTCTTCATTATTGATCTGCACTAATGAGTACCTGGCCCTCTTCCAACGTGGTATTATTGCCAGGGATCTGTATGGAAAAGTTTAGCAAAAGGCTATGTAATTATCCCTCTGGTCTAATTTCCCATAAATTCAGCCTGAGGCAAAGAGCAAGCATGGAAAATTCCAGTCCAAACAATTAGTATTTGGAAAGTATAAGAATTGAAAATGATGGTTTATAGTGGATAGTGCTGGGAAACCTTCACAACAAGAGTCACTACCAGCTCCACTTATAATAAAACCTTATTTTCAGCTGATTCGGAATAGTACTAATTTAATCTGCATTGATTAAATACAGATTTGTTGACCTCAGATGCCCTGATATCCCCTATAACACTGTAAGTACCTGTACAGTGACAGAGAGAGTGCAGCTTAGATGGATAGAGTGCAGGGTAAGCCTGCTGAGCCTGCAGTTAGAAGACATGTCTTTTTACACATAAACTGTGAAAGCTGGATCTGGGAATCACTGAGTGACAATAAGTGCAGAACGTTGTTTCACAAAGCTGTTTCAGAACAGCACTTTAAGGCTCAGGGAGGGACTCTGCCTGCTGACTGAACCCTACATGTCACTGGCTGGACCTGTTACCCCAGGGGTCAGGAGAATGCTACAGTGCAAGCACAGCATAGGGTAGCAGTCTAAGGGACCCTAAGCTGGTCCCCTCACAAGCCTTGCTGCCAGGGCATGAGGGTGAGGGCCATAATGTAGAGTGCTACAGGGATTCTCGGCTGTTCCAAAGCAGTCCATTGGTAGCCCTTGGGAGGGAAGCTCCTGGAAATTAGGGCAGAAGCTGGCTGTTGTAGTTTATGTCAGGGACCACTCTGGCCTCCAGAGCTGGCCACAGTTTTAGGGACACCAATGTGACATAAAGTCCCACTCTTCTACAGGGCTGCACCTTCTGTTCTGTTCCTCCTGGAGGTGCAGCACGGACTTTCAGCCTCAGACTTGTCCTCCTGAAGGCAGAGGCTTATCACTATGCATCTGTTTAAAGCAGCTACTCTAGTTGCTTATGTGTACACAGTAGATGATTTATTTTATGGGAGGAAGAGTGAGTGACGTGTGATGTCTATCTGAGGACAAGAACCATTAGAAGATTACCTTCTTCAACTTTTTTAAAAATAGACTATGATCTACAGAAGCAGGTTGTTTTATCTCTAGTGCATATTTTGCCCCTTCCTTGGATATTGTTGATGGTGACATTTTCATTCTTTAATATTTCACATTTTTCAGACTTTTAAACCATTAAAAAATCTCTCTTCCTACAGACTCATGAAGTACACTAAGTGCATTCACTCTTTTCTATAGCATGCGTTTAGTGTTACTCACAGTAATAGTTTGACCTCGCGGGGCCTCCAACAACCAAGAACAGTGATTTAAATTGTTGTAAGGATCTGGGTAGTTAGGACTTGAGATGACCCCACTTTCAGCAGTCTGTATACCACCACAAGCTGCAATAAAACAATACCGTTATTGGATATTTGAGAAACTGCATGCTCTGAACAAACAACAATATCAGTAATATTTCAAATTGAATTTGAAAAACTATTTAAATTGAATTCAGATGGGTGATGATAATCAACCTGGTTTAGAAAATTCAAGCGTTAAAAACATGTTGGCAGTGTAGTACATAAGAAGCTTCAATGAACGTGAAATTCACATTTATTTTGATACTTAATAAAGCCCTATAAAAGCTTTGGAAATTGATACTTAAAACCACAACTTCCACTTTAACAGCACTGTTAATGTAGTGCTGCTGATGGGTCCAGATGAATATCCACGGTCAAATTCAGCATTGACACAAAGAGTAGCATGCATTGGTCAGTAAACGGAGTCTCCATGTGTTCTGAGCGTTGTCCTGCCCCTCACTAGCACTGCAAAACACTCAAACACAGCTCAAGGAACAGAGATAAGGCAGAGGACAGTGTGTGTGAAAGCTCAGCTGAGAAGGTGTTCAGCTTGAACAGAAACTCAACAAGCACTCTGCTGTGGGCTTGTTCGAGGGCAGACCTCATTCCAGTGTGATCAGCATGACTAGCAGCATTTACTGGACTTGCCACAGTCAGGGAAAATAGCTTTTCATAGAACTTACCTTCAAATGTGTAACTGGCATAGAATCCTCTATCTTCCACACGCTCATCACTTCTAAAGTGCACCCAGATCTGAGGAGCTGCTATGACTAGAGGCACTGAAGGTGGTGCCTGGCCACAGAGTCTGGATATCAGCTCTCCATCAGCATCCCCTGAGTAAAAAACACATGCCAGTTTGCCAATTTTACAGCTAACTCAATCAATCCTAAAATATCTGTAGTAAGTTAAATTAATTTGTGTGAAACAAATGGGAGAGAAGGGGGAAGAAACAGCATAAAAGGTTTTTTTTTTTTTTGTATTGTAACACACACAAAAGGATAGAGCACACATTAATGGAAGACT
Source organism: Malaclemys terrapin pileata (assembly GCF_027887155.1). Classification (NCBI taxonomy): domain Eukaryota; kingdom Metazoa; phylum Chordata; order Testudines; family Emydidae; genus Malaclemys; species Malaclemys terrapin. Next base: position 246,811,961 of record NC_071506.1, read on the forward strand.
AATTACTCTATATGTTTAAATTTTTGCAGAGCTTTAGAGTTTTATAGTGACATTTGGATCACTCGAGCCAGGGAACAATTATAGAAGCTGTTGTATTTATCCTTTTGAATTGAATTGAAAGAGCAGATTCTATGGCTTGCTCTGTGTTAGTCATTTTAGTCTTTTCCTCTGCCCTTTTGAGGTCTATGTCTAGTCTGACCAATGGAACCTGAGAGTGCTCACTCACAGACTGGTCCATAGCATTGCAAAGTGATATGGCTAGAAGGATGGGAAAGGATGGACTAGCTAACCTATCTATAGTTATGTCCCTTGATTCTTCTATTCATGGAATGCCTGTTAAATTCAATGGGAATTTTCAGTTTAGATGATAGGATCTGTCTAGTTTCAGAAACGTGTGGGTGTCCCTATTCATAAACAGTCACTCCTAGATCAACACCAGGCACCCCCAAAGATATCTGCAGCACTCCTCTTCAAAACACTGTGTAAAATTATGTAACGTGTGCTCTGTTAGCTGAAGACTTCTCTATAGAACAAAGAATGACATTGGTAGATGTATTTCTTGTAACTTTTAATCATCTGCATATGTTTCTACAAACTTTTATTCCATCTTTGCTGGTTTGATTTGTATTTTATTGTTAGTGTTATATAAATAGATAAATGCTCTTAATGAGAGAGAGGGACAAGAGTGAGGCATTTTATAATAGTGTTTGTCAAAATGTCCAAGCACTGTCTTCCTAAATCTACTTCTCTAACAATATCGGCCTACAGATTTATGTCTTTATTCATAATCAGATCAGAACCTGCAAAAGGAGAGACAGCATGGCCCAGCACTGATGGCACAGGACTAGGAGTTAAAACATCTGGGTTCTATTCCAGGCCCTACCATTGGTACCTGGTGTGACTTGGACCAAGTCACTCAATCTCCCTATGTAATACAGGGATAATGACACTTAGCCAACTTTGTAAAGTGCCTTGAGATCTGTGGATGAAAAGTGATGTATAATAAACTGACATTTAATGTAAATTACACAGCAAATCTGTGCAACCTGTCTTTTCCAATATTATACACTAATATATATATATGAATCTGCATAGCTTTCTTGACAGAGAATGGGACACTAGCCCATCTATTTGACTGAACTTGACTCAAACTGAAAAAAGGTGTAGATTGAATAATAAAGTCCAGGATCTGCGACAGAAAAGCAAAGAATGCTCATTCAAAAGATTGGATATGAAATTAGACTAGTGAAATATGCTCATGTAGCTGATCATTTAAAACAATATTAAACCTCACCCAGGAAGCTTGAAATTAAATATTTGTTTTGCTTATTTGGAGTAAACACATTTTCCTGTGAGTATCTAGTAACATATGCTTAATTTTCTACCTTTAAAAAACAACAACATAAAAACATATGTACTATAGACAATTCCAGGAAAATAATCCCACACTTTCCTCTTGAGTCAATGTCTCCCATCTCTCTGCTACCAAACAGGATCTTTTCCCAAATTCACGGCTGTTCTTGTGTCACTGTTCAAGGACAATCCACTAGAATTTAGTGACTTTCTGGAACCATTAGAATCTCACTGCTTACCAAATGCTAACTGTCAGCATATGCAGCTGAATTACAACAGCCTGTCTTTGTCATGAGGCCAGTCTTGTGTAAACTGAAAATCCACTAGTCTGGCCAAAGTGAGCAATATTGAATAACACAAGGCTGTTTGCTTCTTTTTCTTTCCCGGGGAAATAGACTTTCTCTACTTAAGCACTTTGGTATCAGAGCCTGAGCGCACGAGGAGTGAGAAGAGGTGGGAGAATAGAGATTTACTTTAGTATTTCTCTTTCTTTACTTTGTACTGTATAGTCTATATCTCGGACCAGAAATTCTTTTTTAAGATTAAGGAGAGAAGACAAGTTTACACCTACACATCCAGGTGCTGATATTTAAAACAATTAAGATGTAACAGATCTCTACCCTCAAAGATACCCCCTCTCAAAAACAATTTTCTTGTAATCAGAATCCTTCTCTCTGGGGGTCACTGATATGGCCTGTGAAGGCAGAAGACATCTGGTGCTTGCATACTACAGTCAACATTAGTTGAGCTATTTTTAATATTAAAAGAAAGAGGCATGGTGCTTTCCCAGTGCCTTACAATGCAAGATACCAGAGAATGCACAAAAAGAGGAACTTCCCAATACACAAAGTGTTAATATATTAAAGAAATGCATATCAAGCTGTATTCCTCCAGTTTTACACCGGTTTAACTTCATTGATTTTGGTAGAGTTACATGAGCATAACTGAGGTAGGGCAGTGGTGAATCAGGTCCCATGTTTCCAAAGGAAGGCATATGTTCTAGTTCTAAAATATGTTCAAATATATATAGATGTAGTGCATTAATCCAGTAAACATCTCTGCCTTTATGTTGTTCAGCCTATATTTTATCACAGAGTGCCATATTAAACTCCTTTTAAATTTTGGAGAATTGCCATCCAGTGCACTTAATATGACACAGTTGCCACTAAAGCAACTGATGTATTAATATGCTTAATTCACTCTTCTGTTTCAATTGACCTTACGTACCTACTCGTAATTCTAGGTAGTCAAACTGACAGTCTTGGTGGTGTTCCAAGTGGAAATCCTCAAAGGAGATGTAAGTGGATGAATTGTAGTGGTATGGATTCTTGATGGTCCACTCACAGTTCAAGTTGTTTGTGTAATTTCTGATACTGTCATAACCTGGTGAAGTGAAATTCCCTCCTTCAGCTTCCATGCAGGTCCCACCACAAACTGCAGAACCAAGACACTGCTTATTTGAAAATAATAATAATTTTGGTGCACCAAGACAAATCTTGCTTTCATTTACTCCTGCACATTGATATCAACAGTGGTGTTACTGAGAACAGAATTAGGTCCAGCTTCATTTCCTTCTTTATGTAGATGCTATTACTCTGCAGCGAGAGAGTGCCTGCCCAACCTCCTGGGTGCTCTTGACAACCATTTAAAAACACACATGTAAAGAAACAGACCCAGAAGTTACCCCAAAAGCAAATCAAATATCCCAGCAACAAAATAAATATAACAACAATTAATTAACCTCCTGACAGCATCCCTACCACAGCTCCACTCCACCGCTACCCAGCCTTACCTATCGCCCAACTCCTTACGGGCAAGGAAGAGGAGATAGGCCTTGCAGCACGCTCTGAAGATCAGCTCATTCATCCTATTACGGACGTAGGGGGGAAGCATGTTCCAAAAGCCTGAGCCCTAACAGGCAATACTCTGCCAGCTGCCCCATCTCTTGTGTGCAATAGTGGGTGGAATGTTAGCTCCATCCCCACCTGCATACATTAGCCAATGAAGCTGGCTTGCAAGAGTTGCACTAAATTACCAGGCCTCCTGAGCAATGGGGGAGCACAGAAGGCATCTGACTCTGCGTCATAAAGCCTCCTGGGGAGGAGCAGCTGCACTCCCCTTATCCCAGGCTAAATGCAAAAATCACAGTCTAGCCCATCCTCAGAAGCAAGAGATGTGTATGCAGTTCTCATTGCAAAACACTGCGAGTGAAAACTGTCCTTTCCATTTTAGGCTTGATTTACATGTGTGCGCACATACCCACAACCCCAAAAAAACCTTTTATTTAAAAGGTGCTTTCTACTTATGTAAAATGGGTGATTGCCAAATTTGATCAAATTTGAGGTTTTTCAGCCCAGCCATTTTCAAGATATGGGACACAGAAAAAGAACATGTATTTGTTACAGGTGTCATATTTTTGCAATGCTTTTTTTGCCATGCACTAGCTACAAAATGGCTTGCCAAAGATACTTTATATAAGGTTAATTTAAAAATCTGCATTACCTGCATCTTCATTAGAAGAATAGGAAACACTGAAGCCTCTCGCTGAAACAGAGATATCAGTGACCAAAATGACTTTCATTGTGTTTCCTGAGGATTTCACTTGAGTGCCTGGATTTACATCACCACACAGTTTGGCTAGTCTGGGAGAATTTTGTCTGAGGCCATTGTAAATCTGTTGGTTAAAAATGCATTCTTAGAGACTCAAACCAAACATCTTCTTCAGAGTTTAAATGTACTTTGCACAAGACTCACTGAAATCCCTCCATAAAGGGCTGTTCCAAAACCTAGTGAAATCTATGAAACAAACTCGCAATGACTCTAGTGTGTCAGGTCCTGAATTAAAATGTTTTGTTTTCTCCTAAAAAATTCTGTGAATGTTTTTGATGCTTTGTCCAAAAGTAAAAAAAATAAATAAATAAATAAAATAAAAAAAAAAAATCCAAGATTTTTTTTTAACAAAACTTTGGAAATTTTCAATGAAAAGGTTTCAGAGTAACAGCCGTGTTAGTCTGTATCCGCAAAAAGAAGAACAGGAGTACTTGTGGCACCTTAGAGACTAACAAATTTATTAGAGCATAAGCTTTCGTGGACTACTGGGCTGTAGTCCACGAAAGCTTATGCTCTAATAAATTTGTTAGTCTCTAAGGTGCCACAAGTACTCCTGTTCTTCTTTTTTCAATGAAAAGGGACTTTTTTGTGAAAAATAACAATTTTGTCAAAAAACCACTTAAAGAAATTTTATAGAAAACTTTTGATCAGCTCTAACATTTAGTTTTTGATGATACAGCTGTTTTTTTTGGTATGGCTTCTTTCATGCAGAGTGCATCCCAAGACACTGGGAGTGAAATAATATAACTGCGGAGTTAATCTCCTTCTCCTTCTCCTGTAATTTCAGAGGTACAGGAGAGGGAGAAAAGATGTTGTCAGTTGAGATTTAGAATGAGGTAGAGAGTTCTCGACACACAGGGATGCAGGAAGGCTGTTCCTTTCAGAGTTCATTACTTCATTAGCTGATAAAGGGACAGTGCGTGTGACTTGTCTAAAGCAGGGGAGTAAGGGCATGGAGGATAGCCACGTGATGGATGGAGGCCAGTTGCTACTGGCCTCATCACACAGATGGGCAGGGATCAGGTGGACAGAGTCTTGGCTCTGTCCCTACTCAGCACACAGGGCAGTAGATGCTTCACCAGCTGTAGGGAACTTTTCTGCAGGGATCATTTCTCTCTGTATTGTAAAGTACAAGTGTATTTGTGGGTGCTGTAAAAATAATAAATGATAACTGGATTCTGTTTCAGACTTAAGTACTTTAGTGTGCTTTCTGAATTTACTCAGAGTCTAATCACATTTTGTTTGATTTAGTAAATAAGGCTCTGATCCTGCAAACACTTAAGTACACAAGTAACTGCACACATGAGTAGTTCCATTGGCTTCAGTGGGACTAGTCACATGCTTAAAGTTACACATGACCTTAAGTAGCTTCCTGAATCTGTACCTTAGAGAGTTAATTTCTTTCTTTCTCTGTCGCCACTCCCATTCTTTTGGGGTGGGTTATAATTTGTCTTAGAAACAGATATACAAATATACACGCAATTTCAACAGTACCACTCTGGTAAAACTGTACAAGTAAATTAAAGCACATTCATGTGCTTTCCCTGTATTCATTCACACTTACAGCCACATAATCTAAGCTGCACCTCTGGTAGCCTTCGGTTTTCATATCATTAATAGTTAGTGTGATCCGTCGTCCTTCCGGGACGGTGATCCTCCATTCACACACTCGATTGTGTGGGTATATGTTGGGATAGTTGGGGGAAGTAAATGTCCCAACAGGCGCATTAAGATCTCCACCACACTCTGGAACAGAACAAATGTTAGGAAAGCTCTTGCAGAAAATCAATGGATACTAAATACTTTCTGGAGGTAAAGGATTAAAGCAAAACCATGGAACTGATATTAAAAAAAAAGCTCTTGCCTGCTTGAAATTCTGATTTGCTTTGCTATACCCTTCCATGTGTTGATCACAATGGTTAGAGAAGTTTAATATTTCTGGTAGATCCACTCAAATGAGCCATTAAATATTTGATAAATATGAATAATGATAATTGACCATCGTAACTAATGTGAATCAAGAATTAACATTTGCTTCCCTTAAATGCTCATGCCAGATGACTGCCTTCCTGAACCACGATGGGGTTATGACGTCAAGAGATCTGAGTAGCTCACTGTGACAGGCTAAAGCAGCAGTCTGGAAAGGGATCACATAGCCAGGCCGGGTTCGTGCAGAACAGGAAGCTGGGTCCAGGCAGGTCACACAAGGGAAGGGTGTGTTCTCCTGTCCGCTGGCTGCTTGAGGCAGAGAAAAGCCTCTGGGGATTGTGAGCAGCAATTGAGTTGTTTTATTTTGTGGTGTTTACATCCTTTTTTATAAACAATAAATTGGGCCCTGAGGAAAGAGCCTTACAAAGGACTTGGGTGGGGAATTTGCTTTCCCTCCTGTGCTGGTGGAAGACAGCACAGGTCGTCTGTTGCTCTAACTTTCACCCGGGCAGGATAGCCAAGGAGCAAAGAGCTACAACCATACATAAATCAGATTTAAAGGACAAATATATACTACTGTAAGAACAAATGATTTGAAAACAAAACAAAACAATTGCACTCTGGTGAAGATAGAAAATGTGGTTAGCTGTGTATGCTGCCTTGCTTATGGTAAATTGCTACTTTACAACTCTAACCTTCAACACTAGCGTCAAAGCGCAGTCTGAATCCTGGGGCGTTGATAGATCCATCAGTGAAGAACTTGACATAAGCAAAACTGTCAGAAGTATCCATTGCATCAGGGATAGTAGTACCACAGTATCTGCCCAATAAATTCCCTAGGCAAGTCAAAGACAGATAGATGAGTTTTATTATCAGGATGATTTTTATTCAAATTTCTATTCAAGTAGCACCACTGAGTTTAAACCATTAGGTAGGTTTAAAGAAATAAAGCAATCTTGGGAAACAATTGGAAGGGTTTTTGTTTCCTTTGCTTTACTTCAATAACTAATGTAACTACTCTGGCAATAAGGAAGACACCTGTACTGCATGCAGTTCTTTCAGCAGCAAGAGTTTTTAGTAGTCTCCTTTGAGGCTTGCTGCTGGGATGAGGGCAGGGAGGAGAATCACTGAAACAGTCTACTGACCTGAAGCATTGTACTCGCGGATCTCCACAAAGTCATTTGCACACTCAGGGGAGTCCTGAACATCTAGTCCTTCTAGGCTAATGGTGAGATAATGGCCGGTAGGCCCCTGGAGTAACCATTCGCACAACAAGTTGTCTTGATAGTGCAGCTCAGGAAATCCTACACTTTCGATGACACCATTTTGTCCTGTCACCGTTCCACCACATGTAGCTGCAAAGAGAACCACATTTCTAGTGAGCCTCTCACCCTAGAACAGCACCTCATGGAATTGAGCTGCCTCTCCCACAAGACTTTAACGGCACATTGCCAAGTAGTTCGGCACAACCATAGTGGGGATTGTCCTCCAGATTCTAAATCTCCTAATCTCTCCTTTTAATTCCACCAGTCCTGGTTTGTTTTCCTTCCACAAATACTTACACCTACTGTGGATGTTGTTCGTTTTCTCTTTGTCTTACCTCTCACTGATACCTCATTACCTCAGCCAAACATAAACTCAAGTTACAGATTTGGGGCTTGATTCTCATTTACTTTGAAGTCTCTTTCCACTCTGGCAGTGTAAATGAGAATCAGGTCCTTTGGATACAGATTTCAAATATCTCAGTCTGGCACTGTTTTGATCATGGATTTTGTGCTGGACCATTATAAAGCTAAATGTCATTTGCTAAATTTGGATCCAGATTTTTAAGGTTTGGGTGATGGTTTGGATTTGGAGCCATGGGTCAGATTCCTCTGTAGATTTAACTAGGTAGTAATATTCATAGTCTGTTTGTTGGTTTTGTCTTCTGTGTCACAGCGTAAAAGCAGAATTACATGCTTCGTGTTTGTTTCCTACTGCTTTTGATTCTCATTTCCATGCCTTTCCCTGTGCTGCTGCTATGCATGGCCTGACTTCCCATTTCACAAAGCCACCACCCTCTTTTCACTCATGTCTCTTGAAATTTCACTTCTGTGATAACACAAAATGTGAGTTTATAATAATAATGTTAAGAACAAATAATAAATTATTCCCAGTGGAATATATTGGCTTTTCCAGTGCATCCTGTATGTCTGCTAATTAAATAACAGACTTTTAGAGGCAGTACTATAATTTCTCTTTATGTCCTGTGCAATGGTGATAATATTGATGGCTTTTAACAAATGACTTATTCCAATATGATTAATAACTACCTGTTAATCATGTTGGAATAAGTCATTTGTTAAGAGCCATCAATATTATCACCACTGCACAGGACATAAAGAGAAATACAGCAACTGCCTTGAAAAGTCTGTTATGTAATTGGCAGACATACAGGATGCACTGGAAAAACCAATATATTCCACTGGGATTCTTTTTGACCAGATACAAATTCTCTCTTAATATGTGATGTCAATATTTTCATACAGTGGACCCAATCTCCACTCCCCTATATATATATATATATATATATATAATTTGTTTTTTATATTTGAGATAAAAAAATAATCAATAAAATCTTGCTTAAAACAATAAATTCCAGTTCTTTGCTACCAAGAAATATGAAGAAGAAACAGCCCCCCAGTCCTAGTTTTGAACGCTCCCAGATGAGACCAATATAAATAAGCAAACACTTTTCTCTGAAGGTTAGTGGCATCACTGAAAACTGACATCATTTTACATTGCTGTTGAATCCGACCCAAGGGCTTTATTTTACTGTTAACTCTTTGTTGCATGTTTCTAACCCTGCCTTAGCAGCTAGAAAATAAAAAATGATTTCTTAATGAATTATTTCATTTTCTGGCTGGCAAATATTGACTCCCCATCTCATCCCATCCCCATTCCATCACACAACCCCATGCTGAGATTGTCAGCACTCTGTTGCTTTTGCTACTTCTTTGTTTGCCTCCCGGCACTGTTAATATAATCAGTTATAACACTGGCATCAGGGTACCCCTACTTTACCTCACAACACTTGCTGTTAGTTGCTCTTCTTGCAATACATACCTCTTCAACCCCCTCGTCATACAAATTGCACTCTATTTGAACGCTGAATACCGAATCAAATGACCTGACTTTACACATCTAACCTCATTTGCAGCCATTTGCTGACCAAGGTGCACCTGGCATGTAATTTGTCATACATCACTGTTTATATCATGGGCCTCTGGCCACGGGTGCTACAGCCACTTACTCCTTCTGGCCCTTTTGGTGTTGTCCCTTAGATTGCTGCAGTTTCACTATTAGGCGAATCAAACTGCCCAATCCCCGTTTCCACTGCAGCAATTCTACAAGGACTTTCATATTTTGCTATGATTCCTACCTATCGCTAGGGAAATAATATATTAGCATTAATTGATGTGATGATTCTGATTACATGAATCTATGGTATAGAATAATGGAAAGAGACAAAAGCTTCTGTCAATCAATCTATTTTAAATAATTTAGGGCCCAATCCTTATTGAATTAAAACTACAGGACTTGGGTCCTAAATCTTTTCTGTTCCTTTTATTGCCACAGATCAGTGAAAATGCAATACATGAAATAACTGCTAGCATTACCTCTTGAGTACTTGGCGTTGAATCCAATATGTGTGGCACTGTTGTCAGACCTAAACCTCATATACATGACAGCTCCTGAAGACCTTTGAATGCCTGGCAGAGAACTTCCACACAGCTTGGCAAGCACTGGTGCACTGGAGTCAGCTCCATCACGTAATTCAAGGTAACTGAAGGCACAACTAAAATAGGAGGAAGTTTTCTATTAAATTTGCAGCAACAATCCATTTATAACATTTCAGCAAATACCTGAAACCTTCGAGCAATGACATTTTAGACGTGGTGTGACTAGGAAAAAGGCACAGTGATAGAGCCAGACAAATTCAGAGACAATGATAGGGCTTGAATCAATTATGTGACAGATAGGGCAGATTCCTGCAATATCCTGGACAAACCCTACTGAATTAAGTTAAGCCTGACTGAATTCAGTTTAAGTATTTTAGGAGTTCATTATATTAAAATGCATTTTTTGTGGGATTTCTAGGGAGGAGACCCAACTGATATAAACCCTGGCTGGGAAGTGCAATGAGCTTCAAAGTACTATTTGAAACAAGATGAACTTTTAAAGTTAAGTGGGTTTCCTAGGAAATACCTAGGGGAAGGGAATGCAAATTCCCCACCTCTGGACCCAATCTTTTGAAACTATTCCTAGAGGAGAAACCCACTGTCTGACTGATTGCCTATTCACAGTCTCTAAGGATCAAAACCCAAACTATATAAAGGAGATGATCACATATTCATGGTGTGCTGGTTCTGAGCCTAAGTGGCTCTGAACTTGTAGCTGCAGGAAAATCCCTTGGTGGAGTTTGAAGGACTGTTCGCCTACCAGAGCCCTTATTGGAGTCAGGGTTGATCTCTGGTGAGCTAATTAGCATCAGTGTAAGTTCTTTTATTGTTTTTCTCTGTGATGCTTTTTCCTTAAGAATAAATTTGCTTGCTTAGAAAGAGCTGTGATAACTATGGACAATTATGCTGTTTATAGCCTCTGAGGAAGGAAGGCAAAGCAAGCCTGCTAAGGCAGTCTGTCTTGCTGGGGAATTCATGGTGTAGGCATGGAATTTTGCAACCTGGAAATACCCCACTGAGGAAGGAGGGAGACACGTGTCTCCGCCCAAGAGAAGTGATGGCTGGGGAGTCAGAAGCCTGAGAATGAACCTTGCTGGAGGGAAAATACAGGTTAAGTTGCCTGGAACTGTTATGGTGTCAACTGGTATAACTCCACTGAAGTCAGTGGACTTCAACTGATTAGCAAATGAGGATCTGGCCCTATATATCTTCTGGCATGCAGAGAGCACAGACCAAATGAGTGGATATAGTGGTACAAACCCCCAAGTGTGCTGTGGGCATTTTATAGCCGTGGCCAATCAGTCTGTGCCCACTGGCCACCAATCTGAGTAGGAAGGGAGCACAGGGCATAGAATTTACAGAAGAGATCCTCCTACCATTTGAGCTTCCTCCATCCCTGTTACTTTTTTGCGGTATATCTTATTTTTGATTTCTGTCAAATATTAAAAAGGCCAGGGATGTACACTGGCAATGTAGAGGGTCCAGGCACCTCTCTCAAAAGTCTCCAAAACATCCTAATTGTAAATTTTGGAGTAAATTCTATTGGGGAATTAGGGAACATACTGCTATGGTAATAGGGAAAGAAAAATGAAAATGGAGTGCCTCAGAAAATGTAAAATAAATGTAGCTATATACTTGGGTGAAGGTTCAATGTAAAACTGGTCTTCAAACTGCAGCTCCACTGCCCCTCCATTCGGAGCTGTTATGGTCCAGACACAGTCAGCATGCTGTGGATAGTTGTTAGGATAGTTGGGGGAAGATGCATATCCACTGGGACTGGAATCACTGATATAGATATTCCCTCCACAAGCTGGGAAAGAGAAGTTTAAGAACAGGTTAAAGAAAATGTGTGAGACGTTCAAAACAAACAAGGACCAACTTCTGCTGGTGAGAGAGAAAAGCTTTCGAGTTACACAGAGCTCTTCTTCAGGTCTGCGCTGAAGAAGAAGAGCTCTGGGTAGCCAGGGCCACCCAGATGGGTGGGCAAGTGGGACATTTGCCCCAGGCCCCACAGGGACCCCCACGAGAATACACATGAACTTAGTCAAAAGGCCAAGAAGCGACTCTCAATACTATAGTATTCTATAGTATCTCAACTTTTTTTTATGGAAGGGGCCCCCGAAATTGCTTTGCCCCAGGCCCCCTGAATCCTATGGGCGGCCCTGTGGGTAGCTCAAAAATTTGTGTCTCTCTACCAACAGAAGTTGGTCTGATAAAAGGTATCACCTCACCCACCTTGTCTCTCCAATATCCTGGGACCAACATGGCTACAACAACACTGTATACAAAACAAGTAAATCATCCATATACTTAGTCGCAGGTTCTTTTCAATGGATTATATTCATTACACAAACAAATATACTCTAATTTTTGCTGTTGAGCGATACTATAGCACATTTAAACCTAAATTTTCTGGCCTGCTTGTTAACCAACAGCCCATTTATTCCATGAAAATTAATACAACTGTCCCCTGACGACTGCACTGACTGACACTCTACTCCCACAGTGATCCTAGACTCAGATAAGTATGAAGAGGAAAACCTTATATGCTTTATTTCTGAAGAATTCCTAACATTTGGAAAACTGAAGTTAAGGATTGGATCTTTCGATGCTTTTTGTGAAGCATACTTACTTTCACTTTCCAAAACAATTGAAATGTAAAACTCAAGACAATATGAAATCCAGTGAGAAATGACATTCAAAGCAAACTCAAGAATTTGTTCAGTTTCTTTGCCATACTAAGATACTTTTATTTAGCAGTGTAGTGGGGCGGCTGCCCTACTCCTGGAGAACACGGGTTAAAACAGCCAAGCTAGGCTGACTGGAGTAGCAGTCACCAAGGCTGGCTTTAGGAAGTGTGGGGCCCGATTCGAATAGTTTTGACAGGGCCCCGGTAGGGATGACTCACCCGGCGGCGCTCCGGGTCTTCCGCAGCACTGAACGACCCGCCGCCAAAGTGCTGCCGAAAACCCGGAGCGAGTGAAGGACCCGCTGCCGAAGTGCCGCCAAAGACCCGGAGCGCCGCCGAGTGAGTAAAAATTAAAAAGGCGCCTAAGTTAGGTGCTCTTCTTTAGGGAGTGGGGCCCGATTCAGGAGAATCGTGGGAATCGGCCTAAAGCCGGCCCTGGCAGCCACAGATGTGGCCAGCTCAATTAGGGCCCAGATGGCCCTGATAAGAGGGTTGTGAGCCAGAAGCTGGAGCAGTCTCTCTAGTGGTAAAGAGGGAAGGACCTCGCTGCCTGAGAGCTCAGGGTACAGAGAACACAGCAGGGCTGGGGAAAGGCCAGAGGAGCTGGGGAGCTCCAGGCTGGCAAATCCCCAGACTGCGGGCCTTGATAAGAGGCCAAAACAGGTACTGGGGTTGCAGAGGCTGCAGCCTGGGATTAGGCAGGGGCAGCAGTCCAACCCCCTTGCCAATGATGAGTGGCCATGACAGACTGCAGTTTGCCCCAGTGAGTGGGGGCTAGATGACGATTGGCAGTAGCCACTGAGGCAAGGTGGGTGTAGAAGGTGGGGGTTTCCCTGGGAGGGGAGACCCAGAGAGTGGGGGTACTGCTGGGGCAGAACCCTGAGGTAAAGGGCACTGGGGTCTGGGAGGGACACGGGACTGGTGGCAGGCAAGACACCAGCCTGCACAGAGCACTCCGTATGCTGGAAAAGAGCTAATTCCCAGATGACCAGCAGGAGGCGCTGCACCGGTGAATTGTCGCCTCGCTACAAGCAGCTAACAACTTTATGATTAAAATACATTTTAGTAATGCTAATGAATACGGTGATTCAATCCAGGTCTCTAAAGTGAAGCTCTAGAAATATATATGTATATGCTTAGCTCCTACTATGCATAGAATTTCCAATGGAAGGAGTAGATAGAAAAAGCGGAGTTACAAACTTGAGAGCGAGTGAGCATGCTAGTAGGTTGCCTTAGTTCTGTTTAATCAACATCATTTAAATGAGAGCTCCAAATGTCCTAAGACATGTGTTTGCCTGAAATACTTTGGGAACAGCTGAAGGTGCCAGGCCCCTGATTTATACCAGCTGAGGATGTGGCCTGCCACCTCTTCATTCTTTCAAAAATGCCAGTTCCTGCAGGGGATGTTATTTTCTCAGCTGAGGAGGAAACTTTTATGGAATGTTATCATTTCTGCCAATGCAGTGGGTCACACTCATTTCTGCTGTAACTTGCTATTTGCAGTATGTAGCAGGCAGAGGCAAGATTCTAATTTGCCTTCCTTCCCTGTGTTAACTGTTGAAGTCTCCTGCTAACCTGTGTCCAACTTCCCCTGTTTCCCAGATGCAGGTGAGAGATAGCTTCAACCCAACCACCAGGGAAACTAATGAAAAATGTTTTATTAACATCATGTCAGGATTAGAACCCAGGTCTGCTGAGCCTGGGACAGCTGATGTTCCCACAGTGCAACCAGGAGGCCATGCAAGCCAAGGAGCACCGTGGTTGATAGGCACCACAGGCAGTACTAGCCAAAGAAGCCAGAGTGACAGTACCCTGCAGCTGGGGTTACCACCTTTGAAATGCAAAAAAGCCCCAGCACCCACCATCCCACAAGGCAAGCCTGCTGCAACCTCAACCCCCAGCCACAAGGCAACTCGGCAAATCTCCCCCCCACACACACACTTCAACGGCCACTTATCTAGACAGATAACACGTATGGATAACAGTGATAACATCATTTTCTTACTTAAACTGCAAAAGGGGTAACACTGCAGCATCTTTAGCGGGACACAGAAACTTTTAATATTAGATATCCCAGTGCATTGTGATAACACTGCAAATCTTTAGACCCATGTAAAAAAAACTGGCAAATTAAATTATTTTTCTGGCAACTGGCAAATACATAAAAAAACTGTCCAAGTCGATCAAATACTGGCTAGGTAATAACCCTAACTGTGGCCCTCTGATTGGCCATAACCCTATTTAACCCTGGAAGGTAGCCCAGGAAGTTGTCTGGGCAACAACGAAGACTTTGGGCCTGTTGTGACTCCAGACCTCACCTTGTCTCTTGATCTCAGGACTCTGATCCCAGCCTGACTCTGACCTCCTGATTCTAGCCTGGTGCTATCTCTGATCTCCGGTCTCCAACCCCAGCCTGACTTTGACCCTGACTCTTGCTTATTGAACCCGGTTCTAGCGATTCCTCCAACCCCTGCTCACTGACTATCGTCCTTGACATGTGGACTCCAGCCCAGCTGTGATTGCTAGGCCAGACAACCTACACCCTGGTCCCTTACAAATATGTGGAACACTTATGCAGTGAGAACAGGAGTACTTGTGGCACCTTAGAGACTAACAAATTTATTTGAGCATAAGCTTTCGTGGGTTACGGATGCATGCAGTGGAAAATACAATAGGAAGATATATATACACACACAGAGAACATGAAACAATGGGTTTTACCATACACACTCTAACAAGAGTGATCAGTTAAGGTGAGCTTATGCAGTGGGCATTTCAAATAATTTACACAGAAGGCATTTTTGCCGATATTTGTTTTTTAATCAGATTACAGTATCTCCATGCTAAGTGCAGTTGTAGCTGTGTTGGTCCCAGGATATTAGAGAGACAAGGTGGGTGAGGTAATATCATTTATTGAACCAACTTCTGTTAGTGAGACAGACAAGCTTTCAAGCCATACAGAGCTCTTCTTCAGGTCTGGGAAAGGTGCTCCAAGTGTCACAGCAAAATGCAAGGTGGAACAGATTGTTTAACATAAAGAGCTTAAATTCATTACTTGGCTAGATACTAAAAATCATGGCCTGAACAGAGACAATGGATTTATGGCTTATTACTGCAATTGAATCCACTAACCCCCTTTTCTTGTCCTATCACTGCAGAGGTGTTAGCGGGCCACTCTGCCTTAAATGCTCACTTACACTATGTGCTAACTACTGTGGCAGAGCTCTGACCTTGTCCCTGTGGGTCCTGCACTTCTAGGTGGTATATGCTAGCCTCAGTGGCTCTCTGTGACCCTCCACATAGCCCTTCTCTCTCTAGGGCCAGGGTTACAGTCTACTGAGCCATTTTCATCATAAGCCAGCAAGGAGGTTGGTGAGAGAACTCCCACAGTCTCTGTTGTCCCTAGGGCTTGTTTCAGAACAGTTTAGCCTCCTGTCCTGACAGGGGCCTGACTTCCCCTCCCAGGAGGTGTTCCTGTAGTGGTGGGTTGGGGGGAACCCGGGCCCGCCCTCTACTCTGGGTTCCGGCCCAGGGACCCTAATGGTAGCAGCTGTTGGCAGCCAACCTTTCACTGCCAGAGTTGCTACATTTCCCTGGGCCACTTCCCCACACCTCTCCTGCTTCTCCCTTCTTCACTCTTACCTTAGGGCTCCCTTATCAATAACTTGAGGGTGCCTTCATTAACCAGCCCTTCAGCCACACTGCCTCTCCTCTAGCTCCCTGGCTCTCCTCTGCCTGACTGGAGTGAGCCTTTTTATAGTATCAGTGAGGCCTTAATTAGAGTCAGGTGGTCACATTAGCTTAATGGCCTCACCTGACTCTTTGCAGGTTAATTGGAGTCAGGTGTTCTCATTAGCCTGGAGCAGCCCCTGCTCTGGTCAGTCAGGGAACAGAAAACTGTTAATCCATTGGCCAGTATATCTTCCTTCTGCTATTCTACTGTACCCAACTGGCCTGGGTGTATCACACTACTTATGCTAAACAATCTGTTTCACTTGCATTTTGCTGTCACACTGGAGCACCTTCCCCAGACCTGAAGAAGAGCTCTGTGTGATTCGAAAGCTTGTCTCTCTCACCAACAGACGTGGGTCCAATAAAAGATATTACCTCACCCACCTTGTCTCTTCAGGTTAAGTCACTTATTATAAGAACCATGCTTCTGAAAGAACAAATTTTAAGTTTTTTTTTTTTCTACTAATTTTCAGAACGTGTGTTGGATTTTGACACTCACCCAGACTCTTAGCCTCATACTTCAGTTTGAACCCGTGGCCCGCATGACTGCTGTCAGAAATGAAGTGGACAAACAGCTGATTGTCTGTAGTGTACATGGTAGAAAAAGAGCTGCTACCACAAAAACGCCCATTCCTTCCAATGGTCCCCAAAGGCGGGGCAGAGTCATCCAGTCCATTTTTAAGCTAGAAGGAAATTGTTAAGGTTGTTCAAGCATACAGCTATAAACCTTAAGGAATGCTCTAGCAGATATAAGAACAAACCCAAACAACAATCTTGAAAAAAGCATTTTCCCCTTTAATTTACTGTACCAGTAAATCAGCATATCTAAAGAAAGCTTTGAAAGATAGCAAGACAATTCTAAATGATATTTTTTTTCACTTTCCTGTTGTTAATAATACCACAACATATAGGAGCCCTAGTCATGGGCCAGTATATCCTGTTTCTGGAAACCAAGTGACAACACCCACAGCTGATCAGCTCACCTCCACATAGTCCCCATGGCTGCAAGAAGCATCCTCACTCTGAACTTCGAAGGGTTGTTCAAAATGGACAACTACAACAAACCCACTAGTAACCAATACATGCCAGGAACAATTGAGATTGGGAGCATAGGCCTGAGGATAGTTGGGGGATGTGATCACTCCCCTGTTGGCATGCAAATAGCCACCACAACCTGAATGAAGGGAAATGAGATAGGGAAGAAAAAGTCATCTTAAATTATTACAAAAATGTCTTCAAAATCAATGTGATTGTTAAGCCAAATGCTGAACAGCTGTGTGGGATGTGCATTAGTGAACATCCTGAATAATCTGCCCACTACCAGGCCACATGCAAGTCTGCTAGTAGACTGTCCAGGTTGTATACTGACACACAACAAACAAACTTGGCTTTTTAGTATAGCAGACAAATGAGTAATGCACTGTGCTTGATGCATGTGGGGAAGGGAGGCATAGGTGTCTTTATGCCACCTTTCCTCATATGTTCCTCTCAGCACCAGTCCTGGGGGCTGCTGTACACTAAACTGGCCCCCAGCACAGGTTGTAAGTTGGAGCAACCTCAAGGCTGTCCACTCAAGACCCTGACATGCCCCTCCCTGCTCCTGCCCCCCTTGAAATACACTCTACAGCAGTCTGTGTGTTTGGGGAGTGGGGCGGTCAGAACTGCTCACAAGCATCTGGCTGCAGCAGAGGATTTCCATATGAAAGGAGAATCCTCAACTGCTGCCATGAGGCATCTTTGTCCTTGTGGGGCCTTAAAAGGGCCCAAGGATCTGGCCCTGTATCTATTTTGTGTGTGTGGTTGGATTCATTTATTTGCATCTCCAAGTTGGCGGTTCCCTTCCCTTTCATTCTCCACTTCCCCATCTCTCAACAATTGCAGTTTGTTTTTTAGCTAGCACCAGCCTTCACATTTTCTGAGTATATTTTGCAATTCTTAACCACAATTTTTAACTGTTGTAATATTTCTTCATGCACTTGTACATTTTCCAGGCTACAATATTTGATTTTCAGGACAAAGGTGATTTTCAGATCTGAGGAGTGTTTCGTAACAGCAGAACTCTGGACAAGGGACAAAGTTTACCTTAAGAACATGTGTTTTTGGAATATGTGAACAGATGCTTCGTGCAATTACTTGGATAGATTGCTGACAGTTATGTCAGGTAGCTATGCTAAAAATGTAGGCTATAACTACTTCCTTCCTTATTCAGCTTTCAGCGGCAAGGCAGATTAAAGATAAAATTAAAAAAAAAAACCCACAACTTACTTTTGTGATAAGAAGCATTAAACCCAGCACCAGTGACACTTGCATCTGTAGTGAACTGAATGAACAAGGCCTCTCCAGAAGATCTTATTGGCCCAGGTACGTCTCGACCACATATGGTGGCCAGCACTGGGGCAAGGTTATTGTCTCCTAAGGTTAAAAGAGGAAAAGAGGAAATGTCAGTATTAAAAATACCAAAAGTCTTAATTTTTAACAGTATTTCAGTCAAAGTTGTTCACACATTTTTCTGGACCATCACCATCTTGTGTTGCTTGTTGCTTGATATTAGCCTGCACATAGCTTCAGCACAGAAGAATATTCATTTTGGAACAGGTTCCTGTGACTGATAAACTGAAGCAAAATTTGATCTTTCGGATGTATTTATTTATTTTAAGTACACACACAGTAGACAAGGATTTTTATATTCTGGGGCTCTCTGTGTATTTCACACTGTCAGACAATACCAAGATTTCTCACCATCTCTGATGACAAGTTTGTCGTAGTTGCATGAACTATGAGATTCTATATCTAGGGCCAGGATGTTGAACTCCACAGTGGATTCTGGAGCTCTGATAAGCCAGGTACAGTCAGCAAAATTTCTGTAGTTGCTGGGCCAGCCTGGTGAGAAGAGGAATGAAGGGGTTTCTCCAGTCACGGCAACACCACCACATACACCTGCCGTGCAAAAAGAAATAGACATTAAAAATCTTCTTTTATAAAATTAAAATTGTTTCTTCTTTATCATCTAATTGACAGTCCCCCACTGAACACAGTATGAAAACTACAATGGTGCTATATGTCAATACAATGTTAAAGTACTTCTGCAAGCACTCTCAGGTGTTGGTTTGAAAATAGGAACCATATCCAGCGCCCAAGTCAATCTTAACTTTGTCCCGTTTAACTTGCTCAGATACAATAAATAGATTCATGTTCTCATTTCTTACAATAGGTATATATCTCACACAAGAGATATATATTTGTATTGAACTTCTTTTCCCTTGCTTATAAGATATTTTGGATTAAACATGTCCTGTATGTCCATGAAGGTCTGTGCAGAGTTGAATCTCAGGGCTTCTAAATGGCATCACATGAGCTTGTTAGTCATCTTCCGTATGCAAGTGACAAATCCTCCAAGAATGTTATTTCAAGGAGGATACTTTTGCATGTAGGCATGCAAAATATTTGTCCCTCCTAAAATGCCAGAAAGGGCTTGAGAATCCTTAACCCCTCCAACGAAGCCTGAGCTTCACTTTTAAAACAACGTAAAAAAACTGCATTTGAGAGAGGTACAACAATATAAATCAACAAAAATAATAATGATCAGTAACAATGGTAACACAGGTCTCCCCTGCATTACACTAGGCACCCTTTAATGGGAACAGGATTTCGTGCCTTGCCAATGTTATCACTCTTAACAAACTAACCAATAGTGCCATTTTCAGAGACAAACCTCTAGCAATGGTGTACATAGTGGCTGGAGAAGCTTCCATTGCATACCAGTCCAAAAGGAAACCCTTTCCATTCACAGAAGAATCAGACTGGAACTGGACTGTGATAGAACTGCCGGAGGAGATGAACGATGAAGGGACAATACCACAGTATGTGGCGATAAGACGGAAATGAGTGCTGGGCCCATCGTAGATCTATAAGGAGAAAGAGAGAGCGGAGCAGCAATGGTATTTTTCTGTCCCTACCATATCCAGCAAAGTAATGGCAAATCACTGTTACTATGGTTTTAATTTTGAGTGTTTGGGGCCAGTTAAGGCTGACAATAGTGAAAATGAAACCAGTGAAGTGTAGGCAATGTCACTGCAAAGTTCTTGGTGCTGGCACCATTGTAAACTGGACTCCTGAGGAGAATATTCCCATCTTCAAATAAATGAGATAGAACTGAAGCTTCAGCCCCCTAATTCCATTCTAGATAATAAAAAATATTGGGAACAGTCCTTCTGTTTCACCCGCTACATATGGTGCTTCCCCACCAGAAAGATCAGTACTGAAGCCATCAAACTCAACTCATTGCCCATTACAGACTGTTCTTCCAACACATTAACTGGCTTTTCATCTGAAAAACACCACTGTTGTATTGTTGTTCTTTGCAGAGGAAGAAATAATAAAATGCATTCTTCAGGAAATTTCTTTAGATCCCCGTAAATATTTTAAGTAGCACTTTGTAAGCCAAAAATCTCAATGTGTTCAAGATGTTTTTGTGTTACTAGCCGTCAGAACCAACTCGTAACCCCAAAGTGAACACAAGACTGAGAAGACTGGAAAGAAGATTCAAAATATTAAAGTATGGCTCAGCTTCTCGGCCGGTGTAAATCATCATAGCTTGAAGCCAATGGAGTTATGCTGATTTATACTGCTGAATATCTAGCTCGGTGATTTGAGCATGAGGAATTTGTTAGGCTCAATGGACAGAAAGAAAAAAAAATCCAGGTTGTTAAAATATGAGACAAGATGGAAGGAAGAGAAGTAACATGTGCGTGTTAGTGAACTACTTGCAAATGTCTGGTTATAAAAGGGAATTAAATCAAAGGCCAATAATAGGATCAACAATCACAGATAGAAAAACAAATTCTGAAAAAGAGTCATACTAATGTAAGTTGAGAGAGAGAATCAAAGCAGAGAAATGATAAACAGGATGCATGCTAGTATGTTACTGTTGTTACTAGGCTTTAGCTTGCACTGTGTTTCATACTGTTTTTAAATATGAAAGTTAAATTCATACCTCATTGGAATCACACCATGGCCGCATTTGGCCCTGATAGCCTGAAAAAAGGCTAAAGTCCAGATTGTGACTTGGACCACAAAACCATGCAGAGGAGAAAGGGGGAGTACCAACTGGCCAATTCAGCTGAGCAGATAGCAGGTCATGTCGTAACTTGCTACTGGTATAGGCCAGCAACAAATTATTAATCCTCCAGAGCAAAGAAGAAGCAGGAGCTTGTTCAAGGCTGTGCCAAAAGGCACAATCTAGCCCTATCATATGATCCTTCCCATTGACTATGGCCAACATTTTTTTCAAACTGAGGCTAGGCTACTATAAACACTTACACACATGTGTAAAAATAAATACATGTGTACATGTTTCCAGGATCAGGGCCTTAAGTTCCTAACGTTACGTATTTAAATCCACATTTAGGCATTTACATAAAGGTGGCTAGATTTTCGGAGGTGTTGAGTAGATAAATACAACTCCTACTCTTTTCAGTTGGAACTGTAAGCACACAGCATTTCTGAAGCTCCTGAATTTGAAAATGTTAAGTTGTGCCTTTGTTAACTTTTTTTGTCAGCCTTTTAAATGCCCAGCTGGGCAATATCCGATATTGCCTACTAGTGAGCAAACGTGCATGTAACACTATCTAGAGCCAGTAATTATTCAAAAGGAATGAGGGAAAGCAAATGGCCTAAACTGGACCTTTGAAAACACTTCCCAAGCCTCACTTCACCTGCTTTATTCATTATTTCTAAAACAATTTATAAAAAGAATCTACCAAAGTGACCTCACCTTTAACTTGTCATAAGAACACCTGTTATGATCTTCAATGTCCATCTGCAGGATCCGACTGTGGATAACATGAGAAGCATTGACACTTATCTTCCACTGGTAATTGGAGTTGTGAGGGTAGTTTCTGGGCCACAATGGAGAGGCAATTTGCCCACTATTTCCCACAATATCATTCCCATATACTGAAAAACAAGAGGGAGCCTACTAATGATAATGTTTCTCATAACAACTTAATTTTAAAGAGTAAACTTGACAATTGGGTCAAGGAAGGCCCATGGATGGAAAATGACTTGGCCAGGGTCAGTCAGTAGGCCAGTGGCAGAGCCAGGAATAGAGCCCAGGTATCCTGAGTCCCAGTCCTGTGCTCTATCTACTAGGCAACACTGCCTCTCTATAATTTTATTTCTAATTCTGACATCCAAAATATACTTATATAAAATGTAGTCAGGCATACAAGAGCTCTGTGCAGTCATGTTACAGATAGGGCAAGTATTCAATAAGATTTTGGGTGAAAACCTGGCCCCATTAAAATCAGTCAGAATTTTGCCAGGATAACATCCTTTATTTTTAAATATACCATTTTCCCCTTATTCTTGGAAGTGCTCTGAAAAATGGTAATTTATTTTTCAGTGAAATAATATTTACTTACAGTGAGCAAAAGTGGCCCTAAAGCCAACATCCCTGTCTGAGCCATCGGAGACAAATTTGACCCACAAGATGTGTCCAATGATGGATGTGTAATTCAAATGTAAGGAGTCCCCACAGTATCGTCCCACCATCTCGCCTGTGTCATTCCCTTTGCGAATCTCCAGATAATCCTTGGTGCAACCTTGACTATTTTCCAGCTGGAATGTTCTGTTTGAGTTGCAGAAAGCAGAAACATTAAGATTATTGTACATGTATTATAGAAACACACTGCAGAATCTGCCATACTAGATCAGACCATTCATCCAACTATAATCTGATGTCCTTCCCTCCAGCAATGGACAATACTAACACTAAAAAAGAAGCAAAAAAAAAAAAAAAACCCCAACCAACCAAATAACAAAACCCTTCCATAATCCATAATACATCTAGTCAATTTTGCAATGCTGCACACAGTGGAAAAATTCCTTCCTCACCCCATATATCTTTAATTTGCATAGCTAAGGTTTCATCTCTTAAAGAGTTTTTTGGTTCTCAAAAGAAGTGCAAGGTATTTGACATGCCCATGTTACATATAGTAGATTTTTTGTATAGTGTTGAGGTTACATTTAAAGTCATATTGGATGTATAGAATAGTGAAACATATGAGACTCAAAACTATACTTACATCACTGTGTATCAATTTGTGCCCACCCTCATCTACCTGTCGATTTCCAATGCACTCTCTGAGGATGAAGCAATTTCAAAAGGCCAAATACTTACTTGAAGTTTATTTAACATTATGAAATCTTATCTCCTCTTCTCCGTACCTTCTCCACCTTTTTTTACCTTTAGGACTTCAAATATGCCAAAGCCCCACCCTACTCCCTCAATTTTCTGCAATCCACTTCACTTTGAATACTTTTATCACTTTCTGTCTTTTGTCTGCTAAGCATGAGGTCAGTTGAACTCTGAGGCTTTCAGATCATCAGTGTCAGTGTACGTCAATAATAGGGATTATCTGGAGCAGTGCTTTGCAGCCTGTGGTCTGCAGACCCCTAGGGGTCCACAGACCACATCTAAGATTTCCAATGGGGTCTGCACCTCCATTTGAAATTGTTGAGGGGTCCTCAAAGGAAAAAAGGTTGAAACTCACTGGTCTGGAGGGTGTAAGATTGAGAATCGAGTGACCAAGTATTTGCTGGGCTCTGTATGTAGAGAAGGACTCATAAGCAGAAGATCCATTGCAGGCTGCAAGGGCGTGAGAGGCTGTGACCAAAAGCACCCCTGTATTCTCACCCTACCACTACCGTAGTGTAGTAATCTTCATACAAAATGTGCCTTGTGAGGTATAATTTGAAAACTAATAACTCGCTGGTCAATATAATGGTGAAATGGATGTAGCAACATTGTAAGTAAAGTTATAAATTCCCCCTGTATGATGTTAGTAGCACATGTTCAAAACCAGACAGTCCTGCCTAGGCAAAAGTTGTTAAATAGGCCTGTCCTAAAAATGGGAATGTATGTTTACCTCAGTTTACATATAAGTAGTAAACAGGGCCAGCAAAACAGCAGGGGCAGCAGATGGCAGGAAATAGAACAATTTGCATTTTAGCAAACACAAGTGGGGGAAGGAAGAGCATGGAACTTCCTTCATTACCAGACTCCATGTTGCCTTCCTCACTTCAAAGTTTCACTGGACTACAAAAGAAAGGGGCATAATCCCCCAAGTTCTCTCTCTGTCACCTAAGAAGTGAAAGGCACCAGCACCACTGGGCCTATGGGAGAGATCCTGACCAAGGAAAGGGTCGGTCACCATCTTGCTGGAAGACTGTGGGTGAGAAAGGCCATCTTAAACGAAGCCTTGAACCAAAACTAGCTGGATTAAGTTTTAGACTTTTAGATGCATGTTTTTACTTTTATTTGCTAGTAACCATTTCTAACTTTATCTCTTATATCTGAATTCACTTCAAATCCTCTCTGCTTCCATTAATAAACTTGTTCTATTTTTAATCTAAACCAATCCAGTGCCGTGTTTAAACTGATAACTCCAGTTAAAGTAACAAACTGTTAAATATTTACCCATTACAGGGGCAACAAACCTCAATATCTGAGCAGTCCAGGAGAGGGTTGAGCAGTGCAGAAAACACATTTTTTGCAAAATCTGGGGTTGGGGTCACCCTGAAAGTAGAAACCAAGGCTGGTGGAAGGCAAAGTGGAGCTGTGGGGCTGTAGACAGGCTGCTGGGATCAGAGCTGCTGAACCAGGCTGTCTAGTACACAGCCACTCAGGGTGTGCCCTGCATGCTGGTAAGCTGGTTGTGAACAGCCCCGGTTGGGATCTACAATAGTAAAGCACTGTGAGGTACCTAAGGTTATGTGGCAGGCAGTGACACAACCCCTCACTGGTCTGGATTCCACCTTGGAATGTGACAGCAGCCTACTGGGAATGGCCAGGAGATCAGGGGAAGTCAAGTAGAGGTTGCATGGGCCAGAGGCTCTTGGTGGAAGTGGTGAGGAGTTGCTTTTTAGAACTAGAGCTGTGGAATGTGTTTTCCACATACCAGGCAAAACTGGAATGAGAATAGGTGAACATACCTCCCAAGAAAGCACAGCTAGCTCTCCTAATGGGAGCCTGGGCCTGCTGTGGGAATGGGGCCTATGGCAAGGGATGTGGGGAATCCAGGTGGATTCCTGACTAAGCCTACTGGGCTTGTATCATTTTGCTTTGAGTTTCAACTTGTGTCCCCAGGTTTGTGTGAATCTCAACCTCAAATAAAGTCAAGGGTTGCGCTGCACAACAACAACAACAACAACAACAAAAAAAGACAAGGAGGTTCAACTAAATGTATGTGATTGTTAATAACTCCCATTAAAACTGAACCAAACCCTTTGAAAGAGATTTTACATTGGTGCAAAAAGGATGAGCAGGTTCAGTCTGTTTTTTAAATTACTCTGTTCATAGATCCCTAATTACTGCACCAACTGATCGGAATGCTAGATGGAAGCTAAAATATCACCACATTTCTTATTGAGTTATGTTGAATCAACCCAATAGCCTTTTCAAAAAGCAGTCATGAATATAACAATAAGGATCCCAGAAAGTGCCTTCTACAACTAATGCACAAATATCTCTGCTTTCAAATTCTGGTCACCCATCCTCCCCTTCCTTCAGGCCTGAATATATTCATATATCTCCAGTGTACAGACCCACTATGAAACAGTTCCAACTACCCATATGGATACACTTTGGATTAATTTAGAGCAAACCCTCAACTTGCAAGACAGGCAATTTTGTAAGACAAATATAAAGAAGATGAATACCTCATGGCAAAGAAACTTTATAAAATCCCAGTATTCAACTAACTAAAATAAATATCTCCTTGCTATAGACTTCCCAAAAATCTCCTAGCATTTCTTGATTTGGCCTTTTGGTTACATGAAACTAACTAACAGGGTTTACATCTTCTGAGGATTACAAGTTATAATTATATGTGTATTGCACTAAGTGTATCTGCTTCACACTATATACTTGTTTTGGTTAAGAAAGTTGCTATTTGTTATTGTTTTTAGCAATTAACATGAAAAATGTTTCTCAGATTACAGTGCTTTCACCCCGTTTCTCAGAGGAAGAATTTATAACAGTGTGTCCATTTTTGTGTGCTAGCAAAGCAATGTTTCCATGATAACTACATCATATACAATAAGTATATTTCTGGGCGTGTGTTACTTATACACTAATTAACTGCAAATATAAATTCTAGTGTTGCTTTTCTTTTCCAACTGACCTGCTCTGTCAAGGATCAGTGTTCCGTTTCTTGGCATGAAACAATGTTTAATGCCACGAAATAGACAAGCTTAGAAATCAACATCATGGGCAAAGAGTGGCATAACGGCATCTTGTTAAAGTAATCTGGATTGTTCTCTGGATCATACATAAATTTCTGGTCTCATATCTTCTAAGGAAAGTACTTTGACAGGAAGGAAGGTGTACTCCTAGCAAGACTCACTTTGTTCTTGCTTTATCTCCATCTTTGTGATTTGACATAGCTGCAGAAGTAAATCTGAGGCCTTTAATTCAACATGAAACCAATTATAGCAACCTATTAGGAATATGGACACTTTATACTATTCAGATATGCAGTAGTATAAGATACCTGCCAATAATCAAAAAAGAATTGAAAAGGTTTTCATTTGCAAAAAGGTCCATAAAGACAAAAGATGCAGTGATGCTGAATTTCCTCTTGTTCGTGAGGAACTCTTTAGCACCCCCATGATACTCTCCGACAAAGAACCATCTAGTTATATAATATTGTATAATGCCCCTAATATAAATGATGACCAATAAGGGAGAAAACTGACTGTAAGCTCCCTATGGCCACTGCTGTGTTCTCTTTCTAAGTTATTTTGGACACACTGCTACAGTTTTACATGCTGGTAATTACATTTCCTACTAAACACAGTGCTTCCTTCCTGCAGCTCCATTAAAAGGCTGAACAATAACCCTTGGAACGGATTTACATGAAAGACAGCTGAAGCCGGTTGCCAGGGGAGCTGACAATCTTCCAGATACATTCAGTGTTCAAAGGATAAGATTCAGGATAGTTAGGGCTGTTGAAGGCTCCTGTGTCCATGTGGAAGGTACCGCCACAGGCTGAAATGAGAAAGACAGAACAGAAACTGAAGACTACATGGAAAAAATACCTCGGGCAGAAGTGGGCTAACTCGCTAACTCAGAGGGAAAAAACGTTGAAACAACAATGGATATCCCTTTCTCCCCGTTTGTTAAGTTCTTGGTATCACTGGACAGAGCACTGGTTTAAGATCCCCAGAAGGAAATCCCAGCTTCAGGAATCAAATCCTTAAACATGCCAAATCCAGCAAGGCACAGAGCTGGCTACTGATGACTTACAGATAAAAAGAAAGGGCCCAGCTAGCAGAGGGAGTGAAAGTGCTGGGAAATTTGAGTTTTGTCCAAGATTTGATGCCTCTATCCTTGGGATGGCAGGAGCTGGAAGCACATTGAGGCAGCAGCTTTCTCCATCCGTAGGTGGAAAAGGCGCTTTGTGACTCACACTGGGCAGGTTCTGTAGATAGCTATGTATCACCCTCTTTGGCCAAAAAAGAGGGTCAAGGCAATGTGGGAATTTGAGTGTGGTGTTGTTAGGGAACTAAATAATAGAAAGGGGAAACTGGGAGGGCTTCTTCAAAAAATCTATTGTTTAGGTTACCAATTGCTTTTCTACCAGCTTCAGGATGGGGGCTTGCAAAACCAACTTACATGACAATGATGCAGCACAGGTAGCATGGAAGCCTCTGGCAGTTCTGGCATTATTGGATACAAAATTTACAACAAAGGCATTGCTGAAAGAAGTGACAGGTTGTGGCATAACAGTGCCACAGTAACGGCCTGAAAATCAACAGCAACACAAGGAAAGTGAAATGTTATGCAGGGAATATAAACACTGGCCTAGTTATCTAGTGCAAATCTAACACTCAGATGCTAACACTTATATGAGCTACTATTAAAACAGTCTTTTGTTTGTGGTTTACAATCCTTGGTGAAAGCTCCCCGATTATGTTACCTAGTAATGGTGTAAAATAGGAAAATATCTGGAGATACCAGCAACCTAAAGACTCACTTACTCCCAGAGAATACACATGGTGAATGTGATGTTACAGGGCTTCAGTGTGGAATGGGCACATGAACAGTGTTCAAACAGAAAGGCCTCAGACAGCCAGAGGCTGGCAGTGTCCATGGCGGCCTGGTCTAAGGGAAGGAGCTATGTGAAGGTTAGGGGATAAGAGACAAAGGATCAAATTCTGCTCCGAGTAATGTCTCTGTAAATCAGGAGTAATCCCACTGCAGTCAAGGAAGTTGCATCAAGATAATACTAGTGTACGTGGGAGGAGAATCAAGCCCAAAGGGACAAATCTGTTCTCAGTTACTCTAATGTAAATCTAAGGCAACTTCATGGCTGCCAATGGAGTTACTCCAGATTTACACCAATGTAACTGAGAGCAAAGGGCTAGACCGTGGCCTTGCACAATAAAACCTTACTGGAGGGGAGGGGAATCTCTTTTTGGTTTTACATCATGGATATCCCCCCCCATTGTTCCACTGGGGGAGGGGGAAATGTTTGTCCCCTCTCCCTCTCAGTGCCATAGACCCCAGGACACTCCTCCAAAGACTGAGACTCACTGGCGATCCTGGAGGGCATTCCATCCACACTGAGGAGTTAGCATCCAGCAGTTTCAATAGAGCGACACTGTCAGAGACCACCCCTGCCACAGGGACCCCCTTACAGGGAAGATCGAACCATGGAGAAGATCATTTGTATCATTCTATTGTTTGTATTGTATAAATTCCTGGCACCCTCAGTGCTTTGGTGGAGATAAACGCTAAGCTCTTCAGTGCAGGGGTTGTCTACCCTGTGTTCAGCACCTAGACCAATGGGGCCCCATTTTCCAACACCAGTCTTCTATGATAAACATTAATAATTAATAAAGAAATTATCTAACTATATAAATATTATTCAATCTTGAATCTCACTCAGCTCATCACAGCTTTGAATTTGAACATAGTTGTTTTAAAATGATCTAGAGAGACAAGAAAAAAAGACTACAGTACCTTGAAGAGGAGCCTCATAGTTATCCCCTTCCAAAATCTCGACAAAGTCCTTGGTACAGTTATGTCTGTCGCCTTCAATATCAAAGTCAGTGAATGACACCGTAATGTGGTTGACTGTTAATAGCAAAGAATAAAATCTTAAGGGAAGGTTTTGCATTTCACATATAAATAATTACCTAAGTGTACAGAGTGGATTTTTATGTTTTATTTTCATTGGCGACAATGGATAGCAAAAGCCTAAGTGTCAGTTTTCTCTCCCTATGTCAATCAGTGAACTAAACTGGTGTCTGTTTATTAATCATGAAGTATAAAATCAGAGATAGCTTGTTTATTGTTACATAGAGTCAGTATAATGGAGGTACTTATGCTTATTGTAAAAATACTGTTAAATCTTTCAGGATTTCGTGACACTGTATTGGATAGTACTCTCTAGTGCAATCTGCTTCAGATTTAATTACTAAAGATTTAATACTTACAAACAGATTTTTTTTAACAACCTAACAACTTTGTAATTATATGTTGAATGATACCCAATACAAGACAATTCTGCAGATATTTTAAAATATCTCATTTCTGCTCTGATAAGCCCATGAAGTCCTGTCCCTTGTGATCTATAGTATAGAACGCTATGAAATTCAAACAGGCTTTACCCTGCTCCAGGCTCACAATTAGCTGGATCTTGCATCACTTTTCAAAACATTCCATATATATCAATCTGACTGGTCAAAGGGCCATTCATTAGCACCTTCCGCTATGCTCATGTGAAATTGGATTTTCCATACTGTGATGCTTTAGGCTATACAATGAAAAGGAGGACTTGGCCCTCAGGATTTTTTGACTGTCATACTGCTTTTTGTTTGTTCATTATGGCCACTTTCTTCCATAATTGCTGAGGAAGATGAGAATAGCAGCTTGCCTCACAACTAGTACCTGATAATAATTGTTCCTAATCTAGGAGTGTTCTTATGTCTTGAACAGGTCAGGCAGAGAGGCCTGTGATTTAAATAATGGGAAGATATATGTGGGAGCATTATGAACCACATTTGGAGTCCTAGTACAAGTGGGGCAACTCCATTAATTACAATGGTTCCACCCACACATACTGAATTTGGTACATCCATTTTTTTTTCTAACCAGGCTAGGAATAGTGAGCTATAGGGAAGTGAAATCACAGACAGAAGGGTTGCATTTAGCAGGGTACGACTGACTGGCACTCAGTGGTATAGTCTCTGCTGTTCTGTTCTCCCTTTTTGTGCACCAGTAGAATCAATCAATTACAGCTATCAATGCTGGTCCTCAGGGTATAAAATTAAAGTAAATCACAGTGGATGGTGAAAGTAGGTGACTTGTTGACCCTTTCAGTACAAATAGAACAAGAGGACCCTGCTGTTTCCTGCCAATGGCTAAATCCATTTTTGAGATCCACGTACTGTCGACATGGTTAACACTATGTGAACTGCATAATGAAGCCAGATATACCTGTAATATATGGAGGACTCTCCATGATACATGGAGGAATTCTCTGATTCTCATTTATACTAGTTATATACCAGTGTAATTTATTGGCTCAGAAGAGTTACTCCTGATATGCACCAATGTATGTGGGAGAAGAATTGGGCCTACAGTCTCCCCCATTGGAAAAATAGCATCCTAGAGAAAGATGCCTTTGAAGATTTTGCACTTTGTAGATCAGAGATAGTTTTGAATGACTTCTTTTTTCTTGGATTTCCATCAGAGTCTATGTTTTTATACCCTATCTCCTTTTATTTTTCTCTGTCTAATTTACTAATGTGTGCATTGGCAGATAGATTTTCATTTTATAACCCCTCTGTCCAGATGACTCAGAACGTTTTCTAAAATTCTCCATTTGGGCTGAAAAGTTCCATGGTTTGTGATAATATCAGGTGAGCATCAGAGGTATATTGGCCACCATGAAAAGTAAATATTTACTTACAATTACTGCACAGTGTCATCTGGGATACCATAATATTTCCCTATTCTTTATATTGCGAAATGGCCCATCCTAATAGATAATATTGGGTGATTTTTGGCAAATTTTGTCTTGTTAATCACAACCATTGTAAACCTATGTCTACAATTAGGAAAATCTGAGGACATACCTATGCATATATGATTTATGTTCTCCTATTTCTGTTTTTTTTTTTTTTTGTTCTCCCATTTCTGCTTTAGTTTAAACTTCTTATTAAAATAGCTCCCTCCCTCTCCATGCCAAAAAGACAGTGACCAGATACCAGCGCTTCTCATATGAATCCATAGGTTGTCTCATAACAGCTCTGGCTGCATCTCATATTCAGCTACACAGCCTACAATTCAGCCCTCGGGTCTCATAAATCTGCCAAGATAACGAAGTTGTAAATTGTTTTTTGTTCTGTTTTTCATTAAACCCTAAATCTTTTTACAGCAAAATTTAGTTTCTGGCAGATTAAGAGATCCTCTCCAACCTACTAGGAGGCAGGATTTCCTAGAGAAGAAAGAGAGGAATTTTGCATTGTTACCACAGCAGAGATGAGGACATTAGTCATCCAGCAAGTTTCCCACAGAGATGTTTTTACTTACATGGCTCCTGGGCCCGAATAATCCAGCTGCAGTTCTGATTGTCTGGATATTTGGCAGGATACAGAGGAGAGGAAATTGCTGTACCAACTGAATCTGTCTCTATGAGGCTTCCGCATGCTTTAGAATAAAACACACACACACAGAGGATATATATAATGCACAACTTCAACAACTCCAGTGAGCTAGGGAGTGAGAAAATGGATGCATCAGAACCTAGCATGGTCTTGTCGACTCTTTCAGGGACTGAAAATTAAAATCTCCGAAGCATTTAACAAATAACTTGTCAAAAAGGGCCAATGGACTGGATCCTCAGCAGCAGCCACCCTTGTGTTCCCCCAATCACGGGGACCCTCTAATGTAAGTCAGAGCAACTAGAAGGCTGCTCTTATCTAAGCCAGCTGCTAACAACCCCTAAGGGCCATTCTGGGAGCCAGGCATGGTCAGGGTTTAGGGGAAGCCCCAGTCATACCCCCATTTCCCTGTTCATATGCCTAGGTTGGCAGCTGGAAGGAAGAATGGTATAGGAGTTACTCTAATAGCTCCGTGCTGCACAAGGATCCCCTGGCACTTGCAGGCCCCTCTCGTCTGGATCCTCTTGGGTGGCTGGATCAACTGGGCCTGTGCTGTAGAAGTGAATCTTGTGCATGTGCATAAACATTTGGACTGAGTTCTTTATGCTGTGCCCTGCCCTAAAATGCCTTTCCAGACCTTGCTGCTGAGAGCCTGCAGAATCACCGATCTCTGGGTTTGGGACAGAGCCAGGATTGGGCCTGATAAATTCCATCCCTCGCTCCCTATGGTGATGTCTACGAGCAGCACCATGCCAGAATGTATCTTTTCAGGGGAGTTCCAAGGAGCACTGAGAAATGCTGCAGAGTTTGGCTCACTTTCAGCGCTCTGTCTAGTACAGGAGCACTATTTGTTCTGAGGGTGAAAACCTCCCATTGAAGGCAATAGCAAAATTCCCACTGACTGCAGTGCAGCCAGGTTTTCCCCTGGAGTGTTTCAAGTCCTAATCTCAAATATTCCTCAGAAGATTACTGAATTATCAGTCATTGGACATGTTTGTGTTTGTATGACTAGTCCGCATCCTACCACCAAAAAAGTTCTGTCCTTTTTAAAAACAAAAAGTGTATGCATCACAATATGGTATTTTATTACATGTTCACAAAAGAGTGGGAAATGCAATGTTATTTGCCAAATACTTTCTCAGTAATATTGTTTAACAATACAGAGGCCTGGGAATATGGGACAAAATTTGGATGATATTGAAGAGCTGGTGTGGTTATCAAGTGATGAACAATTTAATGTGCTAATAAATCGTTATGTTCTGCAAAAAAAAGTAACATCAATTACAAGCTGTATGTTATTACTAGAATGAACTGTATAATAAATGTTTTCTAAATAATTTTATACGATGTATCTTATTTTTAACAGTATTATTTTTTCCCTGCACAGAACAGTATCAGAGGGGTAGCCTTGTTAGTCTGGATCTGTAAAAAGCAACAAAGAGTCTTGTGGCACCTTTGAGACTAACAGATGTATTGGAACATAAGCGTTTGTGGGTGAATACCCACTGCGTCTGACGAAGTGGGTATTCACCCACGAAAGCTTATGCTCCAATACATCTGTGAGTCTTAAAGGTGCCACAAGACTCTCTGTTGCTTTGCACAGAACAGTTTTCTCTGGGAGAAGGATGCACTGAATGACTTAATAGATCTTCTCCATCTCTAATTTCTAAGGGAGAAGTATATGATAAAAAAGAGAAATGTTATCAATACGCTGAACAAATACAGGGTGAGATTCTGGGTTACTCTAAGAGGTATAGCAGAGAACTTGCAGCTCAGGGGACTCTAAATCACCTTTGCATGTGTTGTTCTGGGGACTGGAGAGGCCCCCTCCATATAATTCATACAGCCCTGGGGGCCTGTCTAAATTATGACAGCCTCCTTGCACTGCCCTATGAGCTGCAGCCCTACCCTTGACACACCCTCTATACCAGAGCTTGCAATGGGGTCTTTAGAAACCAAACTTGCAGATGTCTCTCCAATGCCTATGCAAGGGGAATCCTCCCCCCATCCACAACTAGGACTTTTAGGGTCCCTTTATGCTGCTCCGGCCCTTGTACCTGGTGTAAAGGTGGCAGAGCAGGTGTGCGGATCTCACCTGAAATCAAAATATTTTGGTTTGAACCATTCTCAAATGAAAAGTATCTCATCAATGCCCCCTTAAAGCCACATGACATATGTAGAGACATTGACACTGGATATAAGTTGTCCTAAGAGATTGCACCTAGTAAAAGAGGAATTTGTGATCAGCAGAAAGGGTATTTATGTCATTGAGGAACTTGCCTTCTGTAAAGTGGGCGCTGAAACCCCTGTGCTGGTTGCTGCTGTTGGAACGTAATCGGATGAACATAACATTCTGGGTGGATGTGATGGGACTGGGATGCTGGGCACCACACAGTTTTTCAAGAAGTGGGGCTTCACTGTCTTGGCCATCAAACACCTGTATAAAGCAGCAATGTGTGGAAGGAATAATTAGAACTTCAGCTCAATACATGTGTCCATTTCCCACCCAGAGTTCACTGCATTAGGCTTTTTGGCAAATGTTTATTTATGCACATACAGTTTTGGGCTTTTGGAAATTGATCTTAGTTTTAAAATCCTTCTATCAGCTACAGTACAGTAGGCTCTGTGCTCATGAAGAGAATCCTCTAGCACATTTACCTCTTAATAGGCTCAGTCAGGAAAAACATTA
Source organism: Malaclemys terrapin pileata (assembly GCF_027887155.1). NCBI lineage: Eukaryota > Metazoa > Chordata > Testudines > Emydidae > Malaclemys > Malaclemys terrapin. The sequence goes on from NC_071506.1 coordinate 246,846,360, forward strand.
AGCTGCAAAAAGTGGGAATTGGCAATAGCTGTCCTAAAAATCACTTTCTGTCATTCAAGATTTGTTATGCAACTGAAGAAATTCACCAGTCTTATGGCAAAACTGTCCAAATCTATTATCCCCAAAGCAAAACTGTACTCATAAGAGCTAAGGCACCTGGTTTTACAGGCAGCAGAATACAAGAAATAGTCCCAATAGTCTCTAAAATGTTGTCTAACATTTTTATAAAATAGTTATTTTTCTGTACCATATGAAGTATCTGCAGAATATATCACACTTACAAGTCTGGTGGGCTTCCCCAAGGAGTGTTGATAAAACTTTCATATCATATCACACTAGCTATCATATGTTCCAATTATTTCAATCTCTATACAAAACTCATATTGTTATGGAAGTGTCACGGAGTGTGGGGGACACAAGGCCCTGCACCCCTGGCTTCCTGCGATTCACCATGACTCTCAGCCAGCCAGTAAAGCAGAAGGTTTATTTAGACGACAGGAACACAGTCCAAGACAAGTCTTGCAGGCACAGACAACAGGACCCCCCCCCACAATTAGGTCCATCTTGGGGTCCCAGGGGCACCACAGCCCCAGGTCAGAGTCCCGTCTGGGCTCCCTTCCATTAACCAGCCAGCTCCTGAAACTCTCCCTCCCCCAGCGTCTCCTCCACCAGCCTTTGTTCAGTTTCCCGGGCAAAGGTGTCACTTGGCCTCCAACCTTCCTGGTTCTCACATGCTCCAGTATCCTCCCTCAAGGACAGTCTCCCATCCCCCAATGCAGACCGTACCAGCCAAACTCCCCTGCCTTCCCAGGCCAACAGTCCCCACTCAGCATTCAAAGACCACATTAAGAACAGTCCCAGTTCATCACAGGAAGCAACCCAGGGATGATGCGAACCCACTAGTGAACCCACTTCTAAGTAAAGCAACCATTCCAGACTTAGGCAGAACCCTGGGTCCACAAAACAGTGGCAAATGACCCATGTTTTACTGTATATATGTTTAATACCCTCCCCCTCTCTGTTATTCTTTCCTCCTTATGGCTCTAATCCAGAGTAACTTTTACTCAATCAAAACCTAAGTTTGGGCACAATAAGGACCTCAGGATTTGGTCTTAAATGAATGTACCTTCCACTAGCATCAGTGCGAGCTATGAACGTGTACATAAGGATAAGAAACCTCAGCCAGAGTTTTCAAAGTTAGGCAACTAAATCCATATTTTCATGCTTTACTGTGGATTTTGGTGCCTAGCTTAGACACTCCAGTTTGGAAATGTACTTAGAGAAGGGGAGAGAAGAGAGGGACAGGGAATGTTCAGGACCTCAGCACCAATTGTGAAGGAGGTGCAATAACACACATTTAATATACAATAGATTTAGCTGAATCAACCAGGTGGACTATTTCAAAACAATTTACAAAAGTGTAACTCCGCCCTTGGTGCTCATGCATGCAACACAGCATGCATAAATCATCGTGCACCAATAAAAAGGAAGCAAGCAAGCAGGAAGAAAGCTGGTTTTGCAAGACATCACTTTTAATTTCACCACAAGCACTTTTCTTCTTTTTTTAATGCGAGTTGGAGAGAGATTTTTTTTTCTTCCAGTTTGCGGTCTGCCAAATCAGGAGGCAAGAGACAACAGAGGCTTGACTTTAACTCTAGACCAATTGGTTTCTAGTTGACACTGAATCAGAATTTTAAAAAAATTAAAAAAGAGAAACCACAAAGGAAAATATTGGCTACTGTCACTGTGTGTCCCACCCACAACAGCTCTTGGAGATCAAGCAAGCATGATTAAGAGAGGCAGTCCCACTGTGGCTTCTGGCATTGGCTACATCATTTAGAACCCTGTGTGTATGGTGGGAGTGGTGCTGATATTTGAATTTATCAACATAATCTCATGACTTGGGGAGGAAGGATGATCTAGTGGGTAGGATACTGGCCTGGGACACAGGGGAGTTGGGTTCAATTCCTGGCTCAATCACAAACTTTCTACTTGACCCTGGTCAAGTCATTTAATATAGCCTGTGCCTCAGCTTCCCATCTGTAAAATGGAGAACATATTTCCCTCGCTCACAGGATGTTGTGAGGATAAAATCCATTAATGATTGTGAGAAGTTCAGCTATGATGATGATAATGGCCAGATAAGTAAGTATGTAGAAAGAATCAGATGACACCACATGACTAAAAGAGATTTGCCCATTTCAAATATGAGGTTCTTTAGAAATGCATAGCAACACTATGCTACAACTGAAAAATAAAACCTTTCTCCTGATACTATAGCACACAATTTAATTTTCCAGCCTCCAATGACAGAAGGTACCTTCTTAAAAAAATAACGAAAACCAGTATTTTCAAAAGATCAACATGCTGAGATGAGCAACAGAGGACAAGCTCCCTGTTTAATCCATCCACACACACTACTTAGCTGACACTGTTTTCATGAATAAAACATTTGCCTCCTGGCTCATCACGTTGGCCGGCTCTGTGGGGCCCTGGGAGAGAGTATTACATGTACTATAATGTTTAGACAAATAAGTAGCTGGTAAAGAGGGCCATGATAACCTTCCATTCCACCTTTTCTTATTTTCTGGTTTCCAGACAGTCCGATCCTTAATTTACAATATGAAATGTTGAATGATTCTTTCTCCGCACCTGTGTTCTGTACATTTCTCTAATTAAATCAAGCTGCATGGAGTTAAAAACTGTAGAATGCTAATAGAAACAGTGACTAACCAAGTGACCCTGAGCAATTAAATCACCTCCCATCTCTATACAGTAGCAATTAGATTTTATCGACCACTGGAGCTGAGGCCAGCTATTACATTCCCAGACTGGAGAGAGAGGGCCAAAACGTCAGTTAGCTTAAATCAGCATAGTTTTTGGCTTCATTGGAGTTATGCTGATTTATAACAGCTAAGGATCTGGCCCCTAAAATGTAGACTATTACTAGGCTGCTGCAAGGGGAGATTTTTATAGATGAGTCAAGTAGGAGACTAATATTTTGTACCAGTGGCTCGTTAGAATAAAGAAGACTGTCTGCTGATAATTCTATGAGAGGAGTAGAGAGTCGTACATGTGCATCCTAAATCAATTATATTTGCTGCTTGCAGAGGGCTTTCTTGAAGATAGTAAGGTCCCCTTCTTCAGCAACCTAGCAATGAATTCTGTTCCTCACATCTTGTTAAAATTCTGATCCAAGTATTAACCCAACATAAATAACACTGAGATATATATTTCTTTGAAGTTACAGCAACTAAAGATTCAGCAGCAGCAGCAGCAGCAAATATATATTTTCTGACCACACTGTTATTTATTACCTTTCACTGTTTTGTAAGGCACATTTTGATACTGAGGATGGAATGGAACATAAACCACAGTTTTAAGACACTATGTCATGTAATGCTTGAGTTCCTCCATCACTTTTGAAAGTTAACCGGTAAATATACGAGAACTGAGATTCCCTAATGCATCTTGCTAGCTGCAGTAGTAAAGGAAGATTATTCATCTGTTCAAGGGACTTTTGATCAAATCCAAATCTCCTTTCACATTGAGCACAGTAGTGCTGTGCTTCTCTTTTCCTCTATACATAATAAGCATGACTAAATGACTCATTGCCTTCTTGTTGCAATGAGAGTGGCCATGACATTTGTAAAAGCACATGATAGAAAGAGAGCGAGCGTCTTCAGTCTTTTTAGTCACATTTTTAAAATCTCACTTCTGGCTACTTTCCCTATGAAAGTCTACTTTTCCACCACCTGGAATTGTTTGAATATGCATCACCATTGCATGTCTCTGAAAATTACAGTTCTTTATTACTATTTACTGCTTTTTACACTGGAACAGGGGGAAAATCTAATGTATTTAATACAAATCTCTGCAGAGACAAAACTGTTTACCCCACCCTTTAAAGTTCCTCTCACTTCAAGCATAGTTTTCTGAGCTATGCCTTACTAGTCTCTTCAAATACTTGCAACAATGTTTGGCTTACGATCATACTGTAGCTTCACATTTGATGCCTGTTAAACACGAGGTTGTATTATGCAGGAATTATCACACCCTTTGTTGTTTTATTTCTATGTTTTCCTTTCAAAGAAACAAATAACTGAGTTAATTACAAAACAGAGCACTGGTGCAATGTGAAGAGAACTGAATTGCTTATTAATTATTTGCAGTACAGTAGGGGCCTCATTGTGCTAAGACCTGTACATATCCATAGTAAAATTCAGTCTCCTGCCCTAGGATCTTACTGTCTAAGTTAAACAAGGAGGAAAGGATGGAGAAAGGAAGTATTATTATCCTCATTTTGCAGATGGGGAACTGACGCACAAGCAGGGTAAGCAACTGGGCCAAGTACACACGTGAAATTTGTGGGGGAGCAGAAAATGGTATGCGACTCTCCTGAGTCACAGTGAGTCCTTAACAACCAGGCATCCCTCTTCCCTCACAAAACAACTGTGCAACTTTGAAAACCTTGTATGAAAAGATGCCCTGTGATGTGTTTTCCATTGAAACATGTCTCTAGAAATCTAAAAGCGTTAGGAAGAATCCCCCCAATGAATTATTCTTGGTGGCCTTGGTGTTACAAATGGTGCTTCAGCTACACATGCAGTCTCAGATCATGTGGCAGGGACTTCCGGTGGGTCCAGAAGGGTGGGGATGAAGGAAAGATGTTAGTACAGTAAAGGGTGGAGGACAGTCCCCAGAGGAATGCACAAAGCAAATTAAACCCATAAAGATAATATCTAAAAAAGGGTGGAAATCAGTGTATTACTCATACACAGCATTCTTTCCTATGGAAAGGAAATGAGGAAAAAAAAAAAAAAAAAAAAACACCCAACCCACCAGTTTCCTTAGCTGCCTATATTTTCCATCTATGTTGCTTTGAAATGTAATTACTACATGAAATTCACAGTCACATATCCACTTATAGATCTCACAAGCAGTGTCTACTCCCTCCCCTTTGGCTTCCATTACCACACAACGCATGTAACTCCATGGGAGGAGGTGCGTGCTAATCACTTCCAGTTGTTAAAGTCAAATGACTCCCAGCTTACTGGCATGGCAGACAGGAAAAGAAATCCCATCCCTTCATTCCTTGTCTTGCCTACCTCACCAAATTAGCACTGAAAAGCCATCCCCAAACTTGTCTCAGTCAAAACTCTGATTTTTCTTTTGGTTTCAAAATAACATCCTCCCTCCCCCTCTTCCATTCTAAAATAACTTTCAGTTTAACTCACAACAGGAAGCTACAGTTCACTAATGCTTCAGGATTTAAATATCTCTTCCTGCACAAAGAAAGGTGGATTTTTCACATTACTGTACAGAAGGCATATTTGTATGGACAGCAAAAATACAAAAACAAAATGGTGGATGCTTTTATGGCAATAAAATAAAACAAAATAAAATAGTTTCCTCTGCAGGGCAAGGTCCTGCTACCCTTACTCATGCGAGGAGTTCTACTGAAGTCAGTGCAACCACTCACATAAATAAAAGCTGCGGACTTGGAGTCTTGATTATGTCCCCATAAAGAGTTAAAGACCCAGTTTTGCCCTTAGACTCAGAGAGGCGATGGGAGTCATGCTTGCATATCTAAGGGCAACACTGAGCATTCAGGCCCTGATCCAGCAGAGCATTTAAGCACAAGTCGCTGCTGACATCAATGGAATTACTCACATGCATAAATCTAAACGTGTGCTTATATGATTTGTAGGATTTGGTCCTAAATTTGGAATTATTTTGTTTAATCCACACATTTTGGTTGTGTATTTTCTGACAACATTACCATTTCAGATGTCCCATGGGCTTCTATGTTATCTTACCTTCCACACCTGTGCAATGTCACAAAAAAGCCGGATACTTCTCTAATACATTTTCTGCACCAAGAGTATCACAATTACATTGAAATATTTTAACTAAAAACGATAACCATGTTTCATATGGCCTTGTCCTAGCCTATGCCATAGAGCTGTGAAAAGTGAACATCCATCAGACAAAGATGCTTTGTTCAAGAGAAATCTATGATTCAGTTCAACAGAGATCAGATTTTTCTTTTAACTGGTTTGGCACAAAAAGCCTTAGCAAGTAATTCTGTTAATAGTGATGCCCCATTTTCAAAAGACTCTCTGTCCCTGCCTGCTTGAATTCACTGTGAATGAAGGTTTATCTAGGAGAGAGAGGCTGGATTTTGGTTTAGATGGTCCACTCTGTTTTATCTGTACTGTACAGAGTCACACAGATCACACATTCCTTTCTACTGAGTGAAGTGGAATCTGACATCACAGGTCAGGATTCCATGTCTCTATTCTCATGAGGCCTATAGTGCCAGACTTGCCTCGCTCTTCATTTTCACACACTGACTGAGCTGCAGCTTGAATTTCTGGGCGATTAATAAGAGCTCAAAAACTAGTAGAAATGTGAAGCTTTAAGAGGGCAGGCTCTCTAATTAAGCAGTTAAACAGCCAACCAAGGATCACTTGAATGTGGTGGACTGTGATGGGTGTACCATGAGAAGGTAAATTAGGCCCAATTAACCTATACATTGCACTGGGAGGAAAGCCAGGGAATACTGAGACCTAATTGCTGACAGTTCCCAGCTGAGAAGGAACAGGCAAGGCAAGTAGAAAGCCAGGTAGCTGGCAACAGAAGGGGGCTGTAGAGGAGTAGTCTGCAGTTACTCCCTGTGAAGAAGGAGCTTGGGCTGGAAAACCCAGAGAGATGTGGGGAGCCAAGAGGTAGAGCTGCCAAGTCAGAAGTAGTCCAGGGGAAGAGCAACATGGTCTGGGAGTGAGCAGGCAACTGTTGCTAGAGATAGGGTCCCTGGACTGGAACCTGGAGTAGAGATCAGGCTTGGGTTCCCCTCCCGCCACTGGAAGAGTGGTATGGTCAGAGCAGTGAAGGGAAGACTGCCATTTTGTACAATGGGACTTCGATACCCTGGAAGAGGGAAACGTGTATATTGACCTGGCTGGAGGGCCAACTCACGAAGAGGGACCACACTGAGTTGGAGAGGGTGTGAGAGGACAACAGGAGAGATGCTGCTGGAGGAGGGTGCAATATCTGGCCAGAGCTAATCCCTAGCGTGGCCAGGAGGAGGCACCACTAGTGGTGAGTGAATACCATGACATGGACACACAAAAATAATAATCAAGCCAGAATTATTTTTGCCCGTGGAGACATCTCTCTACAACTCTGTAACAAATTCTATCTAGGCATGCCATTATATGGGTGACCAAGGTGTCTCAGAGTATGCAATGAGCTTATGTGATAGCCTACCCCATGAAAGGGCAAATCATAGTCAGATTCCTGTCTGTGCAGGGAATGCTCCCTCCATGCACTTGTGGGGCATACACAGCCCCTAAGGATGTGGGGGAGGATGCAGCAGCATGATACAGGTGTGCCATGTCTCTCTAAAGGTGCTCTGGGCTGCCAGGGAAGCATGTTCCATGTGTAATTGGCAGCTTATGGGATAATGACATCACTAGTGGAGCAAAGAGAGCTGTGCCACAGATTTAATATAGCTTTAAATTTGAGGTTTAGCTCTTAAATGAATAAATGCAGAACATAATTGCATGGCAAATATCCTGAAATCAACTGCAGCCTGGATTGTATAGTAAATTTCCTCCTTTGCAAACATTTCCCCAAGACTTGTTAAGGAAACTTTTGAAACATCCATTGTTACTTACAGCGACATTGTTGTAGTCACATGATTGGCGAAGTCCAATGTCAAAATCTGTGAAGTTCAGTAAAACACGGTGGCCGTGGTCAACTTGAATAATCCAAGCACAATCAGTGTTGTCATTGTAAGGTTGAGGATAGTTTGGAGAATGGATTTCACCACTGGAAGCTTGGAAAACTCCTCCACAACCTGGAAAGGGTGTAATCAACATCTATCAAAAAAACCTCATTTATCCTTAGCAGGAATTTAGTTGACTTTTCACCTAAACATCTAAATATCTTGAGTTTCTTATTTTTCTGTTAAGGATTCAGGAATCACTAAATTGCATCAGACCAATACTTCATCTGGCCCAGTATCCTGTCTCTAACCAGACCAGTGCCAGATGGCTAAGTGGAAAGTGTAAAACTTTCATAATGGACAACTATACAACACCTGTACCTATGAGGGAAATTTCTTCCTACCCAGGCAGCTAGTGGTTGGCTTATGTGCCGAAGCTGAGGGTTGATGTTCCTTATGCCATTTATTCTAACTATTGTAAATGCAATTGTAAATAATTTTCCACACCAGTATCAGAATGGTTGGATATGGCATAAGGGGGATTAGGAGTAATTTAAGTAGGGGGTGGGAAAAGCATTTCTGAAAACATAAGAACAACCTTGAGTCTTATCTCTCCTCCATAGATAGGGTGACCAGATGTCCCGATTGTATAGGGACAGTCCTGATATTTGGGACATGTAAGGTGAGGTGGTGGCCTTGGGGAGAATAGGGGGTAGGTGGGAGGGTGAGGTGAGAAGAGGGGGTAGGGGAAATTTGGGATGTGCAGGGCTGCAGCAGCCAGAGAAAGAGGCGACTTTCCCCAGCTCCAGAGCTGTGGCTGCCGGGGAGAGACGGCCCTCCTTCCCAGCCCCAGCTCGGGGCCTGCCGCGGCGGGGGATAGAGGGCACATCCATTGCATTAGAAAGGTAAGATTACTGATATTAAAATACGAGTTCTGTGCTTTTATTTGTAGAACAAAAAAACTTAATTTTTTTTTTAATATAGCCCTTTTATCCAAAGCGCTTTCAGTAGTTAGCTAACAGTACAAACAACATTTGGAAAGACCATTAAGTAGTCCATCGAGACACTCAGCAATTTTCAAGTGGTCTGCACACAAAAAAAAGTTTGAGAACCACTGGTCTACACTTTGGCACTACAGAGGCATAGCTGCAGCCACTGTACTGCAGACATGGCCTTAGACAGGATGAAGTGGAACACAGGCCTTGCACTGACTCTCTGTGTAGACGCAAATTTCGCCCAAACATTTTGATGACTTCTAAATAAACTTTCACTTTGATGGTGTTTGTGCCCTCATGGACAGCCTTAGATGCAGTTTTCTTCATGTCAGCATTCATGGAAAGCAAATCTCAGACTCTTAACTCCAAAGTCAAGATTAATTTAAAGAAATTTGTTTTGGGTGGAGGCATCAGTACTGTAGTTCATCTCAGTTCGGTTATCCAATCAGGGAACAGAAACAATCCTATATAACTTTGTGGGCAGTCACAGAGCTTGAATATTGAATTGTGAATACAGAGTACTTGCAGTGAGTATTCGCCAGGTGATCCATCTGTTGAAGTTTGTTTGCATAAATTATGTTTACACAATACCGAAGATCTAATACATTTGTAAAAATGGTTCTTTAAATCTCAGAAGGAAAACAATCTGATAGAATCGAAGTCAGCTCAGCTCCTGGGTCCCAGCCCACAGAAAAGAACTGGAGGGTGCCATGCACATCTTTGATGCAGTATCCCCCTTGTAGTTATGTAGGTGCTTATGAATGCATTTTGATTTCTTCTTCTTCTAATAATTCACACAGAGCGGGGCGCCACACAGAACCAGGGGTATGCCAAGTCTAACAGTGTGAATCTATGAAGGAGGCTAGGGAAGGGAAATTTATATTTCACAGAAGAATGCAGATATATCTGAATAACAACTGCAGGGCCCATTCTGGACACGTGGGAGATATATGAACTGAAACCTAAAACTTGGGTGTCTAGAGTTAGGCACTTAAATATCCATTTCAGCATCTAAATACTGCAAGTGAGCTGACTTTCAGAGGCCCTGTGCACCCACATGGACTTCACACTATTAACGAAGCATCTCTGGATTTAGGTACCTAATTTTAGGTATCCAAGTTTGAAAACTTTGGTCTTCAGTTTTATTACCGAGGCCGAGCACATTAGCCAGGCATTTTTCATTTCAAAGGGTACAGAATGTAGCTAAGCTTGTCATGACAGTGTGAGGGGAAGGGTGCTCTGGAGCCCATACAATGGGATGCAGAGGTTGGCATAGCAGGCTAACAGTCATCAGTTTATTACTGAATAGTCGAGTGCTTAGGTGCACAATAACCCCATGACTTATTGGATTGCCAGTCACTTCCAGAACCTCCTTTCTGAAAGTAACTGTCAGTTGCAGCAAAGCCATATACAGAAATCATGTACTTTGTGAAAGGAAATACGCAAAAAGGAGAGATTTCTTTTTTTATTTGGTTTGGATTCTTTTTTTAGGGCTCTGGTCCCTTTCCAGTTTCCTTCATTTGTATGTTGCAGTCTAAAGGGCACAATACACAGAGGAAAAACAAATGGAGAGGGACAAGCAGAGCTGCCAGTGATTTTTGCAAAATATAGGATTTAAGTTAAACAACAAAGACATTTTGAAACTGTCGTTAATTTTTTCATTTCCTGCAATTCAGTGTTCCCAAATACTTTCTGGTAAATCAGAAGGTCCAACAATTTTTTTGGAAAATTGGTGCTGGCAACCAGCATCTAAATATATGCCTGTAAATAATCATCCAACATGCTTTTCAGCATTCTGAATGTAGGGCCTTTTAAAAAGATTTTCTGTACTGTTTGGAAAAACATTGTCATGTATTTCAGCGTTCCCTATGGAATTTGCCTGCTGTCATTTGAAAACTTCTTGTTTCACTGATTGGTGAGGTTTTGAACAAATAATTGCATGAGGGATGGGTGAACCCTACAGAGTTAAGGTTTTGCTAATCACTCCAAATATTTTTGGAGTTTGCAAGGTTCTCAAAACTAGTTTGAGATCTCAGATCTTTCTTCACTTTGTAATTTAAAACCAAAAGGGCTGTTGAATTTGGAAAAAAAAAATTTTTTTCTAGCTTTACAGGAGCCTTTGAGATTAGCTATGGATAGAAGAATCCCCCACAAGACCAAGCTGCAGCAAGTGCTTGTTCTATATACAGCTTATTTACTGCATTTATTTTCCCATTAGAATTTGTCTTTCTTCCCCTATCCACTTTTCACAGTTTCTCCTAAATGAAATGCAAATCCAGTAACATTTTGGTTCAAGTCAAACTTTCAAACCGGCAATATATGAAATGGTTAAAAATGTATGCCAAACAAGTTTACTCATCCCCACTTCTTCCTGGACTTCACCAGTTTTCATCAGCAATGGTCCCCATAAACTCACCTCCTGGTGTTTCTTGCCAAGTGGCATTGAACCCCCTCCCATTCCTATATCTATTTGTCTTGAATCGGATTGCCATGGCATTGCCAGTGCTAGAGACTCGTAGGGGGTTCTGTGCTGGTCTTGAAACACACTGTTGGGCCAACCTCGGAGACAGAAAATCAGGCCCACCATAGATCTGGAAATAGAAGAAAAATTGGAGGTAAAAGCCTTTTAAAGAGACAGTTCACCATAACCGAGAAAATCACAATCACCTGTGCAGATGGCTTTGCTTAATACTTGCAGTATTTAGGAAATATTATATTATAAACATTTAAAATTAACTCAAAAAACCCAAGGCCCTAAAATTATTGACCATGACTCCAAATTTTAAAAAGTGCACTCACGGCTGCAATATGCTCAAACCGATCATGAAAAAGAAAACATTTCAGAACTACCCATATTCAGTGTGTTTATAATGTGAACAGAAGTTGTTCAAAGGGTATAAAGGTGTGATGGCCAAATCAACAGGGTTCTTCACACATTGACCACACAATAGGGTTCTCTTCTCCTGCATGGCCAATGTACCATCCTCAGAAAGTTCATTTGATGTCTGTCAGAGGCACTAAAACCTTGAGCCACCCTCTATGAGCGAGTTCAAGATTTTAGATGAACTTTCACATGGTCCATGCATTAAGTAAGAGTCTTCTTCTGGAACTTAAGCCCTCTTTCCCCTGCACACCATTCCCTCCAAACTATATCTATATACAATTAGAACATTGTTTTTGTGAGGACATAAACATGTGCTTTTCTTGCTCTGATGGATACAGCCTGTATCTCTTCCCTGAAGCGTATGCTGATTAGTTGTCTTCATTAGGGGAGTTTGGACTGACTTCTTAGTTTTAGGCCAGATTCTGCCATCTTTGCTCAGGGTGACGGTGCCTTACTCTGTAATTCCATTGACTTAATTGGCTGAATGAAAGCTACTGGGCCTTGATCACGGAAGTAAGATGAAGTCTTTCTAAAACTCTTTAGAGACAAAGGTATTCCTGGTACTGTTAAAAATTCTCATCTCCACAGAATGCAAAAAACAGGCATTTGGGTGCTATTGCTTCTTATTTAGCAGAGTTAATCTCACCAAAATCCATCTGTCATGATTCTCAGATAGTATCGTACAAGAAGGCCATCAAGCCCACCACCATTACCACCACCACCGTGCCACACTTTAACAAGTGATTCTTGAATTGTGTAGTCGGAATAGAGTGGGACTATGTAATTCTGATTCTTGATTTCAAATTCTCCAAAGTTTGGATCTGGGGTTTGGTCTGGGCTTATTTGTAATTGGTGGGCCAGACTCACCCTCCCTTCATTAGCATGGCTTCTTGCAGCTGCGGGAAGGGCAGATGCTGGGTAAAATTTTCTAAGTACTTAAGCCCCACTGAAAGTAAGTTGGATGTAGATGCCTAAGTCACTTACATGCTTTTGAAAAATGTACCCTCCGTTTTGGCCCTCTGCCCTCCATCAGGAGCTGTACCACAGTAGGACAGCTTACAAATCCACCAGCACTCAATCGGGGACCACGAGTGGAGGCTGCTGAGAGGATATACCAGATTACTGTGGTCAGAAGCACAGCAGGCCCTCATCCTGGTTGCTAGGCAATCCAACAGGCCCAGCTGGGCACTATGACCCTTCTCCAAATGGGTGCTTCCTGACTGGGCAGAGGAGCCTGCGGCCTGCTACCTGAGTCTTGCAGAAGCAGTGCAGCAGCTGTTCAATGCATATCACGACCGTAGCTTCACTTGCCCTGCTCCTGCTTCCAGTCCTTGTTCCAGTCCCTCTCTGGCCTGGTTCAAGTCCTTGCTCCAGTCTTGTTCCAGTTCAGCCTTGACTCCTAATCTAGTCTTTGACTCCCTGCCCTACTCCTGATCCTGACTCTGGTTCTGACCTTTGGCTTGGCTTCTCAACCCTGACTTCAGCTTTACCCCCTGCCTGGTAAACTCCGGAATCTACATTTGCCACCACTCCAAACTGCCACCCCAACTAGTGGCTGGTTCCCTGACTTCCAGGGCCCTGCTCCTGCTTTGCTTCTTCCCCTTGAGGCTCTGCCCCTGCTCCACCTCTTCCCCCCCAGAAGCTCTGCCCCTTCGTTCACTCCTCTCCCTCCTACTGCCATAAGGTTGCCACTTCTGAGGTACATCTGCCCACACATCCTAGGGGTAATAAGCACAATTTGCACACACAAAGGCGATCTTCATTTACAGATACTCATTTGAACTTCTCTATTTTTACACACACACACACACACACACACTCACACACACGGAGGTTTGCTTCATCAGCACACCCATTGTGGGAAGCAGAGGAAGGGCGCTCCCACTTTTGCAAGTACAGCTGGGACAGAAGGGAGGATTCCTCCCTACATTTACATGGATGCCCAGATTGCGGGAGGGACTCCCCTTATTTACCTGAGAAGAAGGTCCCACCCATTTGCACACATAGTAGGAGTGTGTAAGGAAGTGAAACAGATACTTCTCTGTTTGCAGCACACCCACCCAAGAGAGAAGAGGAGGGGAGCACACACACCCATTGTTCCACACCTGCCCAGTTCCCATGCCCCGCCAAACTTCAGTCTGAGAAACTTTTGGAACTTTCTCCAGTTGGGTGGTCAGGAGAGGACGGGGAAGGGAGGGCTGCAGGCTGTAATTGGTTGGGCAGACAGGGCGTCAGGCTGTGATTGGCTGGGCTTTGTCCCCGTTCTCACAAGGGTGGCGATCGTTTGCTGGTAAGCATCCCTCAGTGGGTTAAATTCAAATTGGCAGCGAGCGGTTTCCACAGATCAGAAAAAAAACAAAAAACTGGACATTGGGCCTTGTCAAATGGCACCTGAAACCCAGACTGTCCGGGTGAAAACTGGACAGATGGCAACCCAAACTCCAATCACCAGACAAGGTCCTGCTCCACCCACTAAGTAAGCCGCCCACACCCCCGCAGCTTACAACAATATTCCCTAGTTGTTCAACAAATGTCTGTGCCCATTCTCAACCAGTGCCAACCAAAGCTGTAGCTGCTCTGGCCCCTAACACTACATTAGAGGATGAGAAATTGTGGCAATTTCCCAGCAGGCTTTCTACCATCAGGTCCCTGTGCTTAGAATTCTGCTAGCAGACACAAGTAGAAACCCAGGCTGAATCTGTCCCAGTATTTTAATAATCTGGTGAATTTCAAAAGGTTCAGAAAAGCCCTGTGAATTCACCTTCAGGTTTTGGGATGGAAATACCACAAGAACCAACTTTCCATGTATCATTCCCACTTCTGGTCTCTTCTGAAAATAGTTGCAGATGGGAGCAAATAGGATCTTTTAACAAACTCCCTCTGATATTTTGAGCCTTGGAAATGGTTCATGTGCTGTCTAAGCTCTAGGCCAAAGTTCAAATCAAGTTTTTAAGGATCCTGTACTATGCCCCCACCCCCTAAACACCAAGGCTAAATGCAAGGCCGCTCTACATATTTTGCTTCATTGGGCACTATCACAATGGGATGCCCCACCCAGCCCTGCCCTTAGGGACTTGGAGGGCAGGGGGGGGGAGAACAACTTGGCCTTTTGCCAGTGAAAACATTCAGTAGAAAGGACAAAGCAGCACCTCCTACTCTGCACCTTCAGTCCCTCTAGGGAATAACAAATAAATAGGTTTTTAAATATTACAGACTCTACAGATCATCAAGAGGTTTCTGTCTTTGTTTTTAGTGGCTGATTTCACAAGCCTAATTGCCTGAATGTTTGCTTATGGGAGCACATTTTTGGCTTCCGGAGAGAAGCAGCATGACTTGAATCTATAAGAGCTCCTCTGTCACCAATTAGCTAAAGACATTCTTGAGAAATCAGAATGAATGGAATTGCTGTTCAAATGTGGGCTTCATAATGAAGCAGCAACAGACCTGGGAAGAAGCATGTGTCTGTGCTTGAAGCTCACTTTCAGCAGTAAAACCTCACTACGTGGATGTCTGAGTGGGCTAACAACTCCTGCAACTATCAGAACAAAGTCTGTTCACAAAGTGATCCGTTTTTCTCTTGCTTGTGGTCTCGCTCCCTGACTCAGAGTTCTAGCACAGTGTGTAGCCACAAACGTATTCTAAATCAGTGGTTCTCAACTAGTGGTCTGAGGCCCTCTGAGGAGGCCACAAGCAGATTTCAGGGGGTCCATCAAGCAAGGCCAGCATCAGACTCACTGGGGCCCAAGGCAGAAAGCCAAAGCCCCATTGCATGGGGCTGAAGCCTGAGGCCCTGAGCGCCAACTCCCAGGGCTGAAGCTGAAGCTTGAGCAGCTTATAAATCATCTAAACCTGTCTGGTAACAATATTTGGCAATAAAAACCATCCCCTAAGTCATTCAAATCTAATGAAAATAATGCATATGTCTCTAAGATATTCTCAGGGAGATCTACACTACAGCCTAAGTCGATCTAACTTGCATTGCTCAGAGGTGTGAAAAAGCCCTCCCCGCACAGAGCCAGGGCCGGCTCCAGGCACCAGCTTACCAAGCAGGTGCTTGGGGCGGCCTCTTTGGAGAGGGGCGGCACGTCCAGCTGTTCGGCAGCAATTCAGCGGACAGTCCCTCACTCCTGCTCAGAGCAAAGGACCTCCCGCCAAATTGCCGCCGCAGATCGCGATCGCGGCTTTTTTTTTTTTTTTTTTGGTTTGGCTGCTTGGGGCGGCCAAAACCCTGGAGCTGGCCCTGACAGAGCAATGCAAATTTCGCGCTGTACACACTGGCACTATGTCAGCAGGAGACATTCTGCCACCAACACAGCTTACGCTACTCACCAAGGTGGAGTAATTATGTGGATGGGAGAGCGCTCTCCCGTTGGCATAGCACATCTTCACCAGACATGCTAGACTGGCGCACCTGCACAGATGTATGGTTGTAATGTAGACTTGCCCTCAATGTGTTCCCACTTTCCTGAGGACACCTTCATGCTGTGGACCAAATTCAACCCAGACATAAAATCCCCTGATTTCTGTGGTGCTAAACCCCAGGTGAAATGAATTTGGTCCATCTTGAACAGTTATACTTATTGTTGAGAACATCAAACCAAAAAGGTAGAGGGAAGAAAAAGTTAGTGGAAAATGAATTTCTGTTGGTTTCTTTTATGTTATTGGCCTGTTTTACATTTGCCTTCTGTACAATTTCAAAAATCAAAAGGGCTAGTCAAAGCCAAGTAATTGTTGCTTTATTACAGTTAGGAGTGGATTTTCTTTTCTCCTTTGTGCCAGTTCAACTAATCAGATACTTTCAAAAGAGTTTCAGCAAAAACAAGCCACAGTGTTTCCATGACAAAAAGCAATAAAATGTTACTTTTGGCTACAGAGGAGAAAACCAATAGTTACCACATGAATGTCTAAAACAAAAGTGGGGAGAAAGGATGGAAAGAATTCTAGGGTGTGGTTCATGCAGAACTACAGTATGTCTGAGCTGCAAAAACATAAATAAAAAATAAAGTAATCTGAATAGAGCACTTCATTTAGAGCTAACATGATCTTTTTTATTGGGGTGCTGGACATCTCAATAAAGCTGGTGGTTTTAGTCTGTTTTTATCTTTTGCTTCTGCCCTGTTAGCTCCATTTATTGTTACAATCAAGTCAGCATTCCAGAGTTATGAGCAACAGAAAGGCTGTTTTTATGTGGCCAGCTATGACACAGATTTCTGAGAATAAAACTGGTCCCTGTTAGGCTGACTGCTTAGTAAAAGGGGAATAGGCTTTGATGGAGAGACAAAATTACTTGTGGCATTAAGATCTAATCAACCTGGCTCTTTATATTTAAGTAAAAGGAAAAGATACATTGGCAAAATCCTTTCATTTCCAATCCACGGTCCCATCTTGTTATGGCAGCACAAAATTCCCCTCTGAAGTTTACAAAATGCTAATGGATGATAAATGGGACATTAAATAACTAACAATGGAAACATGATTTTTCTGTGTATATATTTTCAATAGAAACTGTGTTTTCAAGGTTAATTTTAAACTCTTCCATTATTGCCCAAAAGGTATTTCTTCAATGATTTTAAAATGTAAAAACACCTCATCAAAAGCCAAGAAAATGCCCTGGCCAAGTGTCATTTTCGTTTTACTATAGCACATGCCAAGGAAACTACTTCCTTTCAAGATGTGGTACGTGCAGCATTTTAAAAGGCAACTGAACTCTGTTTCTCCAACAGAAACCCTCACATCATGAGAAGTCTGAAGAACGATCACAGTGGGCAGTATTGACATGATGTGGGGCCATTTCTGAAGCACTGGAAACTGCAGTTTATTTTTTTCTAGAATGCATGTGTTGGAAATGCCTGATTTCAAAGGTGATTTCTAACAGCAAACACAACAGTTTCTTGCACCCTGAAGAAGTGGCTTTTACATGGCAGAGGGGAGCTTTACTCTGTGGATGAGGCTTGGAGCTTTATAAGCTTTGGCCAATATTTTGAAACTTGAGTGAACTACATTTAGGCTGTCTACACTATGAACTAGGGGTGTAATTCCCCTGCTTGTGTACACATACTTGTGCTAGGTCTCATTGAGTTAGTGCAAATATAAATAGCAAATTCGTTGGGCAATCCCGTGAGGTTGAGGATGATCTCTTTCACAGGTGTTTATTTTTATGGGTCCTTTGGTGACTAGGCTCGTTGGCAGACATTGCAGGTGTTGGAAGTCAGAGTTGGGCCACAATTGCTACATGACAGTTATCTGTCTTTTCTTTTCAGGCATTTTTCTGCGACCAGGGCAAGGCGATTTTTCTCAAAAATGGACGTTCCCTTCTCTGACAAGTCTTTGCCAGTTATCCCTGTTCTGAACTACAGTCTCCCAGTGAGTGGTGTCGATGCCACATCTCTTGATGTTTATCTTTAGGATGTCTTTAATGCGTTTCTTTTGGCCTCCTTGTTTCCTTTCTCCTTTGGTGAGTTGGGTGTATAGCAATTGTTTTGGTAAGCGTACATCAAGCATGTGCACAGTGCCCGCTCCACCTCAGCTGGTGCTGGATAATCAAGGCCTCAGCATTAAAGATGTTGGCCTCTGTGAGGACACTGACATTAGTGCGACAATCCTCCCACTTTATGTTGAGGCTTTTCCGAAGAAAGTGCTGGTGCTGGCGTTGCAGGTTTTTCAGGTGTTTTCTGTACGTCACACAAGTCTCACAGCCGTAGAGGAGAGTTGTGATTACCACTGCTTTATAAACTAAAAGTCTAGTGTGTGTTCTCATATTGTGATTGTTGAACACGCGGTGAGACAGTCTGCCAAAGGCCAGGCTGGCACAGTGAATTCTGTGCTGAATCTGGAAGTCTATGTCTTCCCTCTGTGAGAGACAGCTGCCAAGATAGGACTATAACAGCGTTTAAAAGAGAATTGGATAAATTCATGGAGGTTAAGTCCATTAATGGCTATTAGCCAGGATGGGTAAGGAATGGTGTCCCTAGCCTCTGTTTGTCAGAGGGTGGAGATGGATGGCAGGAGAGAGATCACTTGATCATTACCTGTTAAGTTCACTCCCTCTGGGGAACCTGGCATTGGCCACTGTCGGTAGACAGGATACCGGGCTAGATGGACCTTTGGTCTGACCCAGTGAGGCCATTCTTATGTTCTTATGTTCAAAGTATTCTTCATTTTCCAGTTCTTCTCTGGTCAATGTAGGTCTTCCTTGCTGGGCCTGATGATTGACCGGGAGCTGGCTGATGGAAAATTTTTGTTTTGCCGATGTTCAGAGTTAGCCCTAGGCTTTTGTAAGCCTCAGAGAAGCAATTAAGGGTTGTTTGTAGATCCTCCTTTGAGTGTCCAACTACAGTACAATCATTTGTGTACTGGAGTTCAGTTATTGTTGCTGATATTACTTTAGTTCCGGCACGGAGACAAGAAAGGTTGAAGAGGTTGCTGTCAGTCCGATATTGGATGCCAATGCCCTGTTGTAGACAGTCTTGGGTTAGGGTTTTCAGAGTTGCTAAGAAAATGGAGAAAAGGGTGGGTGCCAGTACACAACCTTGTTTTACGCCAGTTCGGATAACAAAGGGCGCAGAGGTAGAGCCACTGCACAGGATGGAGGCAGTCATCTGGTCGTGGAGGGATCTTACAATGATGATAAATTTGCTTGGGCAGCCAAACTTTGACATAATTTTCCACAGAGCCTCACAGTTGACAGAGTTGAAGGTTTTGGACAGATCGATAAAGGCCATATACAGCTTCTGGTGTTGTTCTTAACACTTTTTCTGGATCTGCCTCGCTGTGAAAATTATGTCGGTGCCGCCTTGTGATGGTCTGAAGCTACACTGAAACTCTGGAAGTACTTCCTCTGCAAGAGGGAGCAGGTGATTCAGTAAGATTCTAGCAAGAATCTTCCCAGCAATGGATAGGACGGCAATGTCTCAATAGTTGACACAGTCAGACCTGTCTCCCTTTTTGAAAATGGCGAAGATGTTAGCATTACATACGTCAGCGGGGATTTCTTCGGTGCACCAGATTTTGAGGAGCAGCAAGTGAAGCTTGTTAGTCAGTGTTTCTCCCCCCACTTTCAGTACTTCAGCTGGTATGCCATCAGGACCTGGTGCTTTATTGTTCTTCATTTGTTTAATTGCTTTGTGGACCCACTCAGGTGTTGGTGGGTTGGCAAGTTTCCCAGATTGGGTGCTGAGGGATGGAGTTGATTCTCGATTTAAAAAAAAAAAACTTTTGCTAGTGTTCCTTCCAGCGCTCTTCGATGGATTCATCATCTTTAAGGGTTCTACAATCTTTGGATCTCAGTGGTGTGAGGCCACATGAGTTTGGTCCATACAGGGTCTTTGTCTCAAGCTCCGCATATCATGTCTGTCAGCGAATGCTTGGATTTCTTTTGCTTTGTCCTCCCACCATTTGTTTTTGATTTCTTGGATCCTCCTTTAAACTTCAGCTTCGAGCTGATGGAAAGAGCTCTGCTTCTGACTGGATGATAGGTGGTTTTGCCAGTCACAGAAAGATTTTCTCTTCTGGTCCAAAACGGCCTGTGATCTCAATGTTGTTGTCATCAAACAGTCCTGATGGTGACGGGTAGCAAGACCGATGGATTCCTCGCAAGCCTCATGGATGGTCTGTTTTAGGGCTTCCCAGTCTTCTTAGACACTTGTGTTGTCATTTCCAGGTGTTCATATACTAAGTTTTTCACTGAGGAGTGTTTGGAAATTTTCTTGGTGCACTGAGGATTGAAGTCTTTGGATGTTGTATTGCTGTCTGTATGATTTGGATTGCTTTCTATGTTTTGGTGCAATCCTGATAGACATGACTGACCTCACCAGGTCATGGTCAGTCCACCAGTCATCGGCTCCTCTAATGACATGGGTGATTTGGACATCTCTTAGATTCTGTTTTCTTATAATGACAGTCTAGGAGGTACAATTGTTTTGAACGGGGGAAGGGCTGGCCTTATGGGTAGGCAACATGATCGGCTGCCCTGGGTGCTGTGGTCAGGAGACACCATCAGTGCTTAATTTTTTCCAGAGCTTGCCCGGGCTGAGCCCCGGCACCTTTCAGCTTGGCAGTTCATAGCCCCAGCATCTCTGGACTGTCAGCAGCTGCCACTCTCCAGCCACCCAGCTCTGAAGGAAGTGCTGCCAGCAGCAGTGCAGAAGTAAGGGTGGCAATACCATACCATGCCACCCTTACTTCTGTGCTGCTGGTGGTGGTGGCATTGCCTTCTGAGCTGGGCACCTGACCAGCAGCCACCGCTCTCCAGCTGCCGTGGTCAAGAGGCAAGGAGCGGGGTGGGCCTGGGTTGCAAGTCTGCAGAAAGGAGCTTGGGGCAATGGGGGCGGGGGAAGGCAGCAGGACCTGGAGTCAATGGGGAGCCTGGGGAGACAGAAGGGGCCAGAGGCAATGGTGGAATGGATGGGGAAGCAGTGGGGGCCAGGAGCAATGGAGGGATGGATGGGGAGGCAATGGGGGCCAGGGGTGATGTGGAAGTGGATGGGGAGGCAGAAGGGGCCAGGGGCACCAAAATATAAGTTGACCCAGGGCATCATTTTCCCTAAGGCTGGCCCTGAACATGTGTTGCCAAGTTGTTTTGTACTTGTTGCTTTGTCTGAAGATTGTGCTTGTGATCATAAGATCGTGCTCTGCACATTTGCTGAGTAGAGGATGCCATTTGAATTGGTCTTGGCCACTCCTTCCTTCCCAATGGTGCTACTTCATATGTTAGAATCTTGGCCAACTCTTGTATTAAAGTCCCCTGAGAGGATTATCTTATCTGGTTTTGGAATGGATGACAGAATTTTATCAAGGTCAGCGTAGAAGGATTCTTTCTGTTCTTCATCAGCGTCAAGTGTTGGTGCATATGCACTGATAATGGTGGCAAATGACTTATTGACCAATTGGATGTGGAGGGTCATCAGGCGCTCATTGATGCCGACAGAGAGCTCAGTCAGGTGATTGAATAGAAGGTTCTTGATTGCAAAGCCAACACCCTGTATTTGCCTGTCGCTTGCTGGTTTTCCTTTCCAGAAGAAAGTGTAACTGCCACCCTCTTCCCTCAAGTGGCCCTCATCTACACGTGTTGTCTCGCTGAAAGCAGCGATGTCGATGTTGTACCCCAAGAGTTCTTGGACAACGATTGCTGTTCTGCATTTGGGTCTTTCACTTTTTGAGTCATCTAGTAGGGTATGGACATTCCGAGTTGCAAGAAATGTTTTTGGTTTTCAACCACATTGGGAGTGATCCCTCCGAACGCGGTTATCCGAATGCGGTTATCCAGTATGGTGGGATAGCTTATGTTTGGGACACCTTTTCTAGCCCCTTCCCCATATGGGGTGAGCAGAGGGGTCCTAAAAAGGCCTGCTCAGTCATGACCACAGCTGCTAAAAATGCCCCTCTATCCCAGTCCAGGGGCACATGACGACCATCTTGCAGTCACTGCCTATGTGTGGGTCTGTAACTAGGGTGATCTTGGTGATCACTTCACCTATCCCCATTGCCACTCACCCATTACTGCAGAACTTTTATGGGTGGAGGTGGGGAAAAAGTTCCTCCTGTGAGAGAAGGCTGCACATGAGTAGTTTAATGTGGGGGAGCCGTTGAGTGGTGATCGTGCTTCATCCGCCTGCTCTGCCATTGAGGTCTTATACTGGGTTGTGTTGTGTTGGGCTGCACTTTGTCTGGTACCTCACCTTCGGCCTTACCACCATGGAGTACAGGGCTCCCGATGGCATCGCTCTTAGGGTCTTAAGTATACACAAGCTTCTCCGCCACGTCAAGGTGGCAGCCCAAGGAGAAGAAATAGCAATGTAAGCACAGTAGCACAGGTAGCGGCAGAGGAGGCATGGTTGAGCCATGCTGAGTACATACCCACTGGTTTCAGACGGGTTTGTACTTGGCATTGCTCCACTGCCAGTACCAGTACTACCATAGCTATACTGCTATTTATATTTGCACTAGCTCGACATTTTATTCTATTTTCCCCCCCACTTTTCAGCGAGGTAGCTAAATATGAATTCAGGTGCCTGACTTTAGGCTCCTAAGTTTCCACATTTTTGCCTTTGTTTTTAAAAAAGAAACAATGCTGAAGTGTGTTTTCTCCATGCACCACCAGTGACAATGGCTGGGATTTCAAGATTCTGGTAGGGTTTTGCAGAACTTGTAGTGTGCTGCTCAGATACAGTAGGACCATTGTACCAGACCGCAGCAGAGAAAACAGCCAACTTACAACAGCCCCTGATCACAGTTAACCATTATCTTCTATTTCCACTGAACCAGGGTAATAATTTGGTTTGAACACGTGTTTTCTAATCTGAAGAGCTAGAAAGTAACACATTTAGGGCTGGTCTACGCTACACAGTTAGGTTGATGTAAGGCAGCTTACGTCTACCTAATTATGTCAGTGTCTACACTACAGCCTTCCTACCCGAAGGAAGTGCCCTACTACAC
This sequence comes from Malaclemys terrapin pileata, assembly GCF_027887155.1. Classification (NCBI taxonomy): domain Eukaryota; kingdom Metazoa; phylum Chordata; order Testudines; family Emydidae; genus Malaclemys; species Malaclemys terrapin. The sequence goes on from NC_071506.1 coordinate 246,869,404, forward strand.
AACATAATAACTCCACCTCTACAAGAGCCATAAACATGGGCGGCGGGCGAAACATGGGCACAGGGAGGCTAGTCTCTGCTCCTCCTATCTCCTTCCCTCACAGGAGCCAAGAGTGCCAGGCAGGCGGTGCGGCCCCCCAGTCCTGGCGCGCCGGGTGGGCGGGCAGCACGAGCACTGGCTCCTGCCGCCCAGAGATCCTGGCCGCAGGCCTGCCCCCATTAGCCCCAGCCCCCACCTGGGCCCCTGGCCATGAGTACAGAGTGCCAGGAAGCAGGAGGAAGCCTGGGGGTGGAGCGTGGGCAGGGCTCTGCAAGGCTATTTGGGGAGTCTCAGTCTCCCACGGCCTTTGATACCCACCACCCCGGGCATAAGGCTTATGTTGTTCTAGTTAGGATGCCACAGTGTCTGTGTAGACCAGGGGTCGGCAACCTTCAGCATGCGGCCCATCAGGGTAATCCGCTCATGGGCCGCAAGATGTTTTGTATACGTTGATGTCCGAAGGCACGGCCCCCTGCAGCGCCCAGTGAATGCAGTTCGCCATTCCCGGGCAATGGGAGCTGTGGGAAGCAGCGCGGGCTGCAGGGATGTGCTAGCCATTGTTTCCCCGAGCTCCCATTGGCCAGGAACGGCGAACTGTGGCCACTGAGAGCTGCAGGAGGCCATGCCCGTGGACAGTCAACGTAAACAAAATGTCTCGTGGCCTGCCAGCAGATTACCCTGATGGGCTGTGTGCTGAAGGTTGCCGACCTCTGATGTAGACACTGTGTTCCTTACATATACTGTCTTGTCAATTTCACGGTGGACCCCACTCCCAGCCAGGATCTGGTATGAGAAGCCCGGGGGGCTTCCCTCTGCTCTCAGCTGGAAGCCAGGGTGAGAAGCCATAGCAGCCCTCTGCCCGTTCCCTGGGGAGGGGTGGAGGGAGAGGCGGAGAAGCTGGGGCAGCTGGACCCCACTCCCTGGGGGCAAGAAGCTTCTCTCTGTCGGGGGAAAGGCAGCCCACTGTGAGCCCGTGGGGCAGCCAGGCTCCTGGCAGGGAGCTGCCAGCAGTCCTGAGAGACCAGGCTATCAGCTTCCCACACTGGCCCTCTTGGGTGGATGGAAGCGCTCCTGGTGAGGACATGCTCCACCAACCCAAGAAGAATAGTGCGGACATGCACCGCCACAGTAATTACTGTGGTAGCTGTAAGTCAACCTAATAGAGGTCTACTGAGGTTTGTAGAGGAAACATATCCTTTGTGTAATACACAAAGCTCCACCCACTGTACACAATGTAAGTGATGAAGCTGTGCAGTGCTAAAGCTAATCTTTGGGTGCACAACAATCACGAGGGCATAAATCCTTCCTCCCTCCCAATAACTTGACAAACACAGAAAGCTATGCTATGTATATCTAAAGTCTATGAGTATGACTTTTCTAGGCATTGTGATGAACTGGTGTGTGCACCTGTGTAAGTGTACCAGGGATCAGTGCTGGAATATGGCGTATCAGCTATGAGACAGAATAGCATTTGTCTCTGCTACTGAAGCTGAGTTAATAAAGCTACTCCCTTAAGCCCCAGTCCTGCAAAGACACTGAAGTCAATGGGACTAGTACCCACAGTGCATAAAGTTAAGCATGTGCACAAATCTTTGCCGGATCGGGACCTTAGTTGTCTCTCCAAGCCAGGATGCACTGTTTTAGAATCAAGAATCCCGAGTTCAGTTGTATTACATCTCTGTGTGTATGAATGTTAAATGACCAGGGTATTTGGCTGTATGTAACCAAGAGATTAACCCACTCATTTGTTCCAGAAAAAGGGGTTCCCCTTCACTGCTGATTGGATGATTTATGACAGTAATCTCTTTACTGTAGAGCTCTACAAGGGTCTTTCACCTTAATTATCTGCTTCCTTCTTATTACTCCATTATGTGGATTATCCTCTGGCATGAGGAAACTGTATACGATATGATACAGTACTGCCCAGTGGCATGCTTTATTTAAAGACTAAGAGGTCCTCAGGGCAGTGCTGCCTTTTACTATGTGCATGTACAGTGCCTCGCACAATAGGACCCTGTTCTTGACTGGGGCCTCTAGATTGACAGTCAAAGAAATAAACACCTTCCATAGGGGGTTTTTGCCCTCCTCTGAAAACTCTGACATTGGCCATAATCAAAGACAGCATATTGGAGGATATGGCTTCTTCTGGTAGTACAGGTCTTGTTTCTGTGCTCCAGACAGAAACATGCATAACCAGCATACTCTAGAGTGCTGCAACCAAAGCTCTTACCTCCAAAACATCATAGTTGCAGTCTGAGTGATATCCAATGTCGAGTTCCTGAACAGTGAGTTGAATGCTGCTACCAGGTGCTGTGTCAATGTACCAGACACATTCCTTATTGCTTGGGTACCTGTTTGGGTAGCCAGGGCTATTGAAAGATCCTGATGCACCAGAGAGTTCTTCACCACAACCTGTTGAAGTAGCAAAGCATGCTGGTCAATTAAGTACTATAGAAACAAAACCATCTGACAACTATGATTGGACTCAAAGATAGATATCAGCACATTTTTAACATGCAAATACTGTACAATCATTTGGGTTGTGATCTCATAATGGCAAAAGTTTGGGGAGAAATCACTGACTTGTAATGACTAAAATGAAAATCCATTGGCAAGAACACCATTTGGATGTGTAGTCATTGCTGCTTTTGTCTTGGCTTTGTCTCTCTTACTTGAGAAAATATGTGTGCTGTAATAGACCACCATGTTGGTGTCTGACTAACATGCTACCCACACACAGCAATCCCCCTTCTTACTTACACACACATTTGAAAAATAGGTAGGTTTAGAGCTATTTAATCAGATACACATTTACAAAGAAGTTGAAGAGAATCAAAGGGTACATCTACACTACCCGCCAGATCGGCGGGTAGTGATTGCTCTATCAGGGATCGATTTATCGAGTGAAGTGTAGACACGATAAATCGATCCCCAATCGCTCTCCCGTCGACTGCTGAACTCTAGCTTGGCAAGAGGCAAAGGCAAAATCGACAAGGAAGCCGCGGCCGTCGATCCCACACCGCGAGGACGTGAAGTAAGTGATTCTAAGTCGATCTAAGATACGTTGACTTCAGCTACGCTATTCTCATAGTTGAAGTTGCGTATCTTAGATCGATCTCCCCCCTAGTGTAGACCAGGCCAAAGTAGCAGCTACACGATTGCTAGTCAATGGAAATGAGGGCATTCTCACAATTACCTTAGCTGCACTGGGGAAACTCAGGGAAAAGATTCCCACCAGAATCAGTGGGAGTCTTAGTATTCTTGTGGTCAGGCCCAATTTTATCACAATATTTGTTTTTCTTTAGAGATGTGCTGAAACAATTGACAGAGTATGTTGAATATGGGATTCTTCAAAATCTGGGACCAGGTCTCCAGCCCCTGTCTAGCTGCTTGGTGCTGCTCAGGGAGTACATCAGCCAGAGAGCAATCCTAAGTAGAAAGCTGGGGATTACAGGTGGGTAGGGGAATTGCCAAGTAGCATAAGCTAGTTCTATGCCACTCACTCTTGGACACTCTGGTGTAGGCGGCATTTCAAGACAGGACAGGGAAGGACATGGGCAAATCATGCTATACTCCAATGAACCTGGGTCAGCAAAATGGCCCCATGGAGGCTGTTCCAGCTAGTGCAACTTAGAGCAGCCCTTCGGTTAGGAAAGTGTAAAGGCATCTTCACACAGTACACTTCAGCTGGTCCTGAGGTTCTCGCCCCTCAAGTGATCATTAAATGAATGGGAAATGTCCTCCTCACAGCTAATGTCAACCACATAATGTATCCCAGCAACAGAACTTCTCTAGTTTAAAATAATGTTCCCTTTAATGCAAGTAAACTGATCGCACTGTAGTACTTTTCCTTTTCACAAAACTGATTTCTCCCCGGGTTTCTAGCTGATGTGATTTGGGTCCCAGTTTTAAGTGAGTCATTTCCACCCATCCTCAAGCGTGAGTGGCTCACATGTCAGGCAGCACTGCAGGGAAGCAGTGAAGCATGGTGTAGAGGGGAAGAGGTACAGAAGACATCAGTGGGGATAAGAGGAGGTGAGTGGCAGGAAGTGGGGAAGGTGCCAACTCCCCCATCCTAAACTACTTCTGCTACAGAAGCCTTCCCCACTGCATTCATGCTGGGGATGGGGAAAGAAGTACGGGGCTTTTTGAAAATAAAGGCCAGATTTTTAAACAGTGGCTTCTGTTTTCCCAGGTGTAATTTTGCACCTGCAACTATATGTAGGAACAAATTAGGCGATTCAGATTTCTAAAATACCTTATCTGTGGGTCCAAGCAGAGGCAGACATTTAAATAGCTGTACAGTGCCTGCAATGATTTGTGCTCACAAATTTGTAGGTGTAAAAATAGATTCCCAAGTCAGGCCAGACTGACAATCACACCCTCAGTATTTCAGTCTAGCTCTTTATAATTTCACCCATTCCCACATTATTAAAGATGCAGCCTCCCTCCACTCCCTGCATAATTTAAGAAAGGATACATGTTTGATACTAGAAAATCCTAAAGCTAGGAGAAATAAGGGCCAGATTTTTAAACACTATATCTAAACATTATCCCAGAAAGATGATAGAGCAAATAATCAAGCAATCAATTTGCAAACACCTAGAAGATAATAAGGTAATAAGTATCCATCAACACAGATTTGTCAAAAACACATCATGTCAAAGCAACCTAATAGCTTTCTTTGACAGGGTAACAAGCCTTGTAGATGGGAGGAAGCAGTAGGTGTTGTATATATTGACTTTAGTAAGGCTTTTGAACATACTAGGGAAACAAACTAGGGAAATATAATCTAGATGGAGCTGCTGTAAGGTGGGTGCATAACTGGGTGGAAAACCGTTCCCAGAGAATAGTTATCAGTGGTTCACAGTCTATCTAGAAGGGCATATTGAGTAAGGTCCTACAAGGATTGGTCCTGAATCCGGTTCTGTTCAATATTTTTATCAATGATTTAGATAATGGCATACAGATGACACTTATAAAGTTTGTGTACCATAACAAGCTGGAAGGGCTTCCAAGTGCTTTGGAAGACAGGATTAAAATTCAGAATGATCTGGGCAAACTGGAGAAATGGTCTGAAGTAAACAGCATGAACTTTAATATGAACAAATGCAAAGTACTCCACTTAGGAAGGAACAATCAGCTACACACGTACAAAATGGGAAATGACTGCCTAGGAGTGAGTACTGTGGAAAGGGATCTGGGGGATATAATGGATCACAAGCTAAATATGAGTCAACAGTGTAACGCTGTTGCAAAAAAAGCGAACATCATTCTGGTATGTATTAGCAGTAGTGTTGTAAGCAAGACACGAGAAGTAATTCTTCTGCTCTACTCCGCGCTGATTAGACCTCAACTGGAGTGTTGTGTCCAGTTCTGGGTGCCACATTTCAGGAAAGATGTGGACAAATTGGAGAGAGTCCAGAGAAGAGCAACAAAAATGATTAAAGGTCTAGAAAATATGACCTATAAAGGAAGATTGAAAAAAATGGGGTTGCTTGTCTGGAGAAGAGAAGACTTGTCTGGAGAAGAGAAGGGAGACATGATAACAGTTTTCACGTACATAAAAAGTTGTTAAAAGGAGGAGGATGAAAAATTGTTCTCCTTAACCTCTGAGGCTAGGACGAGATTCAGTGGGCTTAAATTGCAGCCAGGGTGTTTTAGGTTGGATATTACGAAAAACTTCCTAACTGTCAGGGTGGTTAAGCACTGAAATAAATTGCCTAGGGAGGTTGTGGAATCTGCATCATTGGAAGTTTTGAAGAACAGGTTGGACAAACACCTGTCAGGGATGGTCTAGTTTTACTTAGTCCTGCTTTAAGTGTGGGAGACTGGACTACATGACTTATTGAGGTCCCTTCCAGGCCTACACTTCTATGATTCAATGAACTATGTCATAATAGCATTACCATTTTAGCCACAGTAGCACTATTTTCTTTTCCATTTCAATATCTGCTTTTGCTAACTTTACCTGCCATACAAAGTGGAATTGGTCACACTCTGTAGTATCTGTTATAATAACAATAATAATGCTTAGCAATTATACAGAAATTTTCATCTGAGGAGCTCAAAACGGTTTACAAAGGTGTGTAAGCATCACTAGTTTTAATATTGACTTTCTCGCTGCGCCTCAGTTTTTCCATTTTTACAGGTGGAGAAACTGAGGCAAAAAGAAAAGGTCAAAATTTTCACCTAGAATTTTGTTTGACTAATTCTAGAAACTTACAATCTGATTTTCAGAGGTGTCATGCTCCCACTGCTCTCAATGACTTCAACTGACTCACACATGTTTTCGTTATGGGCCTTCCTTCTGTTGTAATCATATTATTTCCCATTAATTTAGAAATCATAAAATACAAGACAATGCAATTCCCGTCAGCTTAATAAGCATGACTGCAAGCTGCCAAGCCACAACAGATGAATTAACTTCTTGGCATTTGGTGGTTTTAATATTAATCTTTCTTTATTCAGTTTCAAGTGTGCAATTGTAAAACACTCCGCGTTAGAAACATACAATGCATTTCCCCTTCATATAATAAATTGCCTCTCTCCCATGGTTATTAAATTGATCAGTTATTGTGAGGATAAAAAAAACCCAACAACCCAGTGGACCAGATGCAGAACCCGCAGTGGCATAAAGCAACTGAAAAGCCAGTAGATCAGCCCCTTAGATTTCCCTCTGTCTGGGTAAATCTTAAGTGGTTTATGACTGTTGTTGCAGCTGCTAAACCACTCCCATTCCCGGCCTCCTGCTGGGGAAACACATTGAGAGAGAGGCATAGCCAGGGCATCCCTATATCCAGACCTGACAAGACAGGGGGAAAGTGGGACAATTGCACCAGGACCTCTAGGTCTAATGTGTGTCTAAATGTGTAAATAAAGTGAATAGAAGGGGGTGGGGCCCCAGCAAACACATTATACCAGGCTCCAAATTTCTCTTGATGTCCTGCCTACAGGGCCGGCTCCAGCTTTTTTGCCGCCCCAAGCGGCGAAGAAAAAAAAGAAAAAGAAAAGCCCGATTGAGCGGAGCGATTGAGATGCCGCCGAAATGCCACCAAAGAGGAAGCAAGGCAGTGAAGGACCCGCCGCCGAATTGCCGCCGCAGACCTGGACGTGCCGCCCCAACAACGGATGGCGTACCGACCCTTTCTATTGGCCGCCCCAGGCACCTGCTTCCTAGGCTGGTGCCTGGAGCCAGCCCTGCCTGCCTATATCCCATGTCTACCAGAAAGGTCTTTGCACAGAGGGTGTAAGTTAGAGGAGCCCCAGGACTGCTCTTAAATATATCAGGGGCCAGACCAGTTACTGGTCAAACCTAGTATCTGGGGCCCACAAAAGTAGCTTAAAGCCCCAGGCGTCTCTACCTCCATTGCTGCAGTTTGGCAGGACAGGAGAATCTAGCCTTGTGTCTTGTGACATGAAATCCCTGTATTAAAATATCTAGTTCACACCCAGAAAGGCAGATATTAACAGTGCAGGCAAAAATCATTAGTGGCCCAGAATTTGAGAATTTCCAGAATTAAACCCTCCCTGCAATGTCATTTGGTTTGCCCCCTCTTCCCCCCCACATTTACATGGAGTCATTATGAGGACAGAGATCATTTACAGATATTGCTCACTACTATTGCAGCTGTGACTAACTCCCCTTTAAGCCCCCAAAAAACAAATCATTTCCTTTATTACACTATTCTTCTTCTGCGTTTATCTCTGCTGGGGCATTTTGGAAGTCAAGGTTTGAAAGTTGTGCGCCGTTCTACTACTGCCATTCCCTCATCTTTGCAAAATGTAGTACTTAAACTTTTAGTACTTTTATGCATCCGAAGAAGTGGGCTGTAGTCCACGAAAGCTTATGCTCTAATAAATTTGTTAGTCTCTAAGGTGCCACAAGTACTCCTGTTCTTCTTTTTGCGGATACAGACTAACACGGCTGTTACTCTGAAACCTACTTAAACTTTGGTTTTGAGCCACACTCCAAGGAAGAAGAGCCCCACGGCGATTCACTGTAAAAGCTATGAAGCTGTGCCTACAGATGGGGAAAAGCTGGAGAAGCCAGTGACAGATTCAACTAGGAGGATGTAGCCTCTCCTCTACCCATAGCTGGCAGTGGGTGAGAAGACCAGGAGCTTGCTTGATCCCCAAGACTTTATTTCTCTGCTGCTGTCATCTGTGTGCAGCAGCATATTGGTTCTGCAGGTGTTAACTTAGGAGTCCATAAGTTTTTAATTCAGCCTCCATTAATCTTCTACCAACACAGCTTTTGTGGGGTCATTTGAGTCATCATTGACACCTGAAGGACATACACTGATGCAGGATCTACCTTACAGGTTAGCAAGGGACACAAGTGACAATTGCCTCAGGGAAACTTCAGAGGCATGAGAGTTGTCACTCTTCTTGCATTCTCTCAGTTCATCCAAGGTCATCTGCCCCTTCTAACAGGATTACAAAATATCTTGGTGTTTGTTCCACACCACAGGCAAGCAACTCGGACTGATTGCAATCATGAGGCAAGAATTCAGCCTGCTCTTCTTCGGCTGTAGCTTTTGCAGCCCCTCTTTGTTTTTCAATACATTACGTTCTCTTTGCTATAGACACTCTGACCAATACCGTTTGCTCAGATCAGCCCAGCATTAAGTCTGCTTCATGTCATGCGTGCAGGGTCTGTCTGAATGCTGGCCCAGAGTTTGCAATCATGGAACGCATCGCTAGCTACAGTCAATGTCCCTGTGTCATTCCACTTCACACCGAAGTGTTCGCAAACGATAGGAGATTTTCAGATTTGATTTTCCTCTCAATTCCTATTCATCAGGGAAACGGAAGTCATTCCCTCATCAACAGGAAACACACTGATCCACTGAACATGCTTACAGAGATAATGGCTGTTTATTAACCTTGCCCTTGTCATAAAAATAATTGCAGAAGCTTTTATACTAAAAAAAGGTGTTTTGTCACATTTGGAAAAAAAAATTCAACAAAGCCAATATCCAACCCAGAACAGTAAAATTCCAGGGCCAAAGTGCTACTTTATCTTAAGCTGAATCATTAGTTCAAGGAAATGTTTTTGTAAAATAATAACAACAAATTCCCTCTCTCATTCCCTCTTACTTAACTGCCATAGAAAAGTTAGATGTTCTAGTACCTATTAAAGCTACGCACAATACATACCCTGAACCCTGTATCTTTGTCTAGATGCCATACCTTCTGTTAAATTAAATTCCTTCCTCATGTGTCTTTAAATCAATGGTTTGAGAAAGATTATTATTAAATGCAACTGCTTTCCTCAGCATCTTGGCTGATAAAGGGTTGGCTACTAAATGAAGGCAGCTACTAAGCCAGTGCAGTGTTACTTGCAATCTACACAATCAAAGTACAAGTGTGTTTGCTAATAGAAGGCAGGCAGCTTGCAAATGAAAATATATGGTCAGCTCCTCCACAGTCAGCTCAATTTGATGATCAGAGGAAATAGCAGCAGTTCTGAACAGGAACAAGCCAAGAAGTAGCAGCTTTAAACTGGAAAAGAGAACAATGAAGCTAGGCATTGGGAAGTTGGTGACCATGTGGTGAAATCACAGTATAATAATTTATGCAGGCAGGGCCGGTGCAAGGAAGTTTCACACCCTAGGCGAAACTTCCACCTTGTGCCCCCCTCCTCCCAGCCCTGTGGCAGCTCCCCGCGCCCCCTCTGCCCTGAGCCCCCCCCCCCCCCCCCGCAGCAGCTTCCCATTCCCACCCCAGCTCACCTCTGCTCCACCTCCTCCCCGAGCACGCCACCTCCACTCTAATTCTCCTCCCCTCCAAGGCTTGCGGCACCAAACAGCTGATTGGCGCTGCAAGCCTGGGAAGTGGGAGAAGTGGAGCAGCGACGGCGTGCTCGGGGTGGGGGCGTAGCAGAGGTGAGCTAGGGTGGGGAGCCCTGTGGCAGCTCCCCCCCCCCCGCCCTCAGGCACTTCCGCGGCAGCTCCTCACCCCCCCGGCCCGGGGAGCCGTGCGGCACCTCCCCACCCCAGCTCACCTCTGCTCTGCCTCCTCCCCGAGCATGCCGCCCCAGCTCTAATTCTCCTTCCAGGCTTGCGGCGCCAAACAGCTGATTGGCGCTGCAAGCCTGGGAGGCGGGAGAAGTGGAGCGGCAACCGCACACTCGGGGAGGAACTTTTTAAAAAAAAATTGGGGGCACCGCTTTTTGGCGTCCCCAAATCTTGGCGCCCTAGGCAACCACCTAGTTCGCCTTAATGGTAGCACCGGCCCTGTATGCAGGGATGTTATTGAGGCTCCACCACTATCTATTTAAGAGAAAACTGCATTTGATAAGCAAGGCAGAGAAATCCCTATATTTGTAGGGTGGTGGGAAATATGGATGGAAATAACTTAGGAAGGCCTTTCCAGACCTGAGATCTATGAATTAATGTTGGCTTTGAGTCTGTTCTCTGTCTTCCTTGGGATTAAGTATACTTTGCTCTATATGCTGTCAAGGATAACATAGTAGTAGGTTGTATGAGCCAATCATGCAGATACTATCACATGAACCTTTGCATCAAAGATACTCTGTTAGTTTACAGATGTCTTGATTTAAGGTTAAAAGTAATCTTTAAAAGTGTATGAAACCTCTCCTTTCTCCCATGTCGAAACAGCAGCTTTCAAAAGAGTTATGCAGTATAAGAGTGTTGCATTTGATTGACACATTACCACAGCAGGAGTGGATCCCTGCCAATTTACAATAATGTTCAGAAATCAAAAACTTCTAACCAGAGGCACAAGAGGGGAGAAAGGTTCCTTGTGTCCTCTCCTCCTTTCCCTTTGGCACCTCTGGAAAAGCAAGGCATAATCTGGCAAAAGCTACTTTAAAAGGAAATTAACCCATTTGAAGAAAATAAACAGACTGTCAAATCACTCAGCATAAAGGTGACGCTGTGTGTGTGTGTGTGTGTGTGTGTGTGTGTGTGTGTGTGTGTGTGTGTGTGTGTGTGTGTGTGTCTTTGTCTCTCTTTCTCTCTCATGTGGAGAAAGTACATGGGAACTTTAGAGAAAAAATTAATTATGGAAAAACCAGTTGAATTGACTTTGGAAACTGATAAAGCTTTCTCAACAAACCTACTTGCATGGCCAGAGTCCTAGGGGACCCTGCCACAGAGTACAGATGCAACTTGCTACCTATCTGAGCCTAGAGAAACTGGGAACATTTCAAATTAAACAGGCAACTATGACTAAGCTTGGTTTCCTGACAGTCACAAAGACATGTCTTTATTTAAACCCAAAATGGGTCAGACGAATGGAAAACTTACACTGAGCAGTAGACCTTTCCCTTTCTGCAACTCCTACATCTAACATTCAAAATTCACATACAGATTACTCACTGAAATTCTTTCAAGAATGGGTGATATTTTCTGTGACTTCAATCACTAATCCTTGGATGAGTTATCCAAACCACACACCAAACATCAAACTCTTCTATGCCATTAATTTTCTTCCACTGCACGTTGCTCCCAAAGCAGCATTTGAAGAATCTATTCTTTATACATGCTATGGCAAAAAGCTGGTCAATATTAGACCTGGCTGAATAATTTGTAATACATAATTTATTCGATTGATATTCCTCAGCATCTTGGCTGATAAAGGGCTGGCTACTAAATGAAGGCAGCTATTAAGCCAGCGCTTAGGAGTTTAGAAATAGTTTCTGGGGTGAATAATTGATATTATAAATTACAAATTCTCTTCCTGTAAATATGTTGCTTGAAGTCAACTGTTTTGGCAAACGTTCCTGCCAGTAAACTTATTTTTTAGAATATTTATGGAAAGTAACCACAAAAGGGGCTTAATATAGTTGTAGCAAATTCATAATAAAATGTGGACACATATTTGGGAATGTTTATTTGCAGTATTTGCCCAGCTCTAAGCTCTACAGCTGAGAGGAGAAAAAAAGTTCAAAAGCAAATTTTGATTCAGCCACTTTCGAAACACATTCCTATTTCACTTACTGGAACATTAGAGCATTTATCCGTACCAATCTTTTAAATAATTTTTATCTTGACTATTTACTGAAAAAGAATTTTGAATTGTATGTTTGATCAGTTCACAATTTACACTGTGTTGTTTAGCTACATAAATCACATAGCATTGTTCTGTTCCTTGATTGTAAACTACAAATATTATTTGTATTTATGTGTATTGTAAATCCCACTGTACTAGGCCCCCATTGTACTAAGTGCTGTAATAATACATATGAAGACAGAGTTCCTGCCCCAAGGAGCCTTCAATCAACTATAGGATTTGAAATTCATGCAGTGTCAGCTAATTAGGCTTGTTACCGGAGACATAACATGCATTACTTTGGAATTCAAATGATCTACAGACCAGAATCATTGGAAAATTGGAATTAACTGGAATTATGAATAATTTTGGAAGAATTCCGTGACCTATCTTTTGGAATCTAATAATAACTTCAGTCAGAAATTAAGAAAGCCGGCTACAAATAATGGAATATCCTAGCTTCTTCCCCCTTCTTCCCTGCAGAATTAGAAATTTATTTTTATTTAACCCAGAATGTAATTTCTCTCCTAAATAGAAGACACATTGCCTGTTTTATTGAGACAGTGGAAGAGAATAAGCTTTAAGTGATGCTGCATCTATCTCTGCTAATCAAATATTTTCCAGTCTCTGGCTGGCACCAAACTTTCCCATTAAATCAGCACAAAACATTCAACAGTGCTTACATCTGTCTACAAACATAGGGTCGATTCTGCTTTAATTGAACTAAATGGGAATTTTGCCATTTACTGCATTAGAAGGAGGATCCAGTCTTTAGAGGGCAAACAAAAAGTAAGGGACAGGCCCTGCAATGTATTGAGCACCCCAGTGCTTAATTTGTGCCAGGGCTTGCCAGGGCCCTGGCACCGCTGGCCTTGTAGTGGCAGCTATGAAAGAAAAAAAAATTGTTTGAGCCTCAGCACCTCTTTCATTACAAATTAAGCACTGGAGCACCCTGAACTCCTCCGGAAGTTGAAGTGAATTTGAGAGGATTCAGTACCTAGCAAAAATGCTTAAAACCTTTTCTACAGCACAGAACTATTTGGGCAGGCAGTATTTGGGCAGCTACACAAACAGGCAGCTGCACAATGGAAAAATGTCCAGAGGCTGAATTGTGTACACTATGTACTCAGGATGGGCAAAGCGCCCCAGAGCCATTTTTGGAAACTTTTCCTATATACTTTAAAACCTTGGGAAAAAAAGTGGGATTTCTTTTAGTAGCATAAAGGTCTCGGGGTTCCCTTGGAAAATAAATACAACGGCTACCTACCCTGGATCTAGTTGCTAGGAAACCAGACAACAAATAGAAAGTTCAAAAAACATATATTTAGTGGCCTCTCTTTCTTTTGGCTGAAATCTTAGTAACCACTAAAGATTGTACAAGGGACAATTTATAAAGGTCTTTGCATATTACTGCACATGACTGGTTAGAAGATGGTATTCATTAACAGGAGAAGAATTTGTACTTTCATAATCACACTTGAATTTGGAATTAGTAATCTACAAAAATCTATTTGCAAGATTTTTCAGATGTATTCACTGGTAAATTTTAGTCACACACTTAAAAACTTACACCACCACACTTAAAGTGAATTAGCAGTGTGCATGTAAAATCCAAGTTAAGGACATGAATAGTATCAGAGGTTGTTTGTTTCAACTGATTCTAATTATAAGGAACATAGTACATGAAATTTGCTGTGAGATACAGATCCAAAAACACTATTGCACTAAGAATAATTTGGATTTGATCCTGAAACTTTTACTCACACAAACATATTTTAATGACAGAAGTTCCACTGAAGAAAACTGGACAACTCATGTGAGTAGGGGCTACTCATGAGAGTAGAGGCTTAAGGAACAAGACATTTCTGATATTCTACTCACTTTCACATCTTTGATCTCCTCAGTTCTGGTTATTTTCCTTCATATGCTCCAGGCTGAATATTGAATGACTAAAAGACTATCAAGACCAAAATTTTCATTATTCAACCAACGTTTAGATATGTAAATAAAGGTCTGATGTTCAGGGATATTGACCTCCACTATTCCCATTGGAAGCTGTGAGTGTTAAGCACTTCAAAAAATCAGGCCACTTTTATTTAGGTACCAAATGAGATTTTAGTTATCTAATGTTAAGTACTTACGTTAGAAAATGTTGGCCTTCATTCATATATATCACTTTATGCTGTATTTTCAAAATGCTGTACAAACATTTATGCCTTAATCTTCACTAGCCTGCATGGGGTGAGTATGTAAGTATTGTATACTCTTTACAAAGGCAGCAAACCTACTTTTTCGAAGTGGCCTCTAATTTTGGGGGGCCCCTTTTTGGGGGCCAAATCAAGACACATAGGGCCTGATTTTAAGAATTGTTGAGCAGCACTTATAGAACCAATTAACCATACAGCACCTGTGCAAATCAGGCCCAAAGTGTCTCAAGTTTGGCCCCATATAAAGAAGGCACCAAAGTTCACAGGCACTTTTAAAATTTCAGCCCTCAGTGACTTGTCTCAGGCTACACAGCAAGTCAATGTGAGAGTTAGGACTAGAACTCAGAAATTCCTGGTTCTCGGCTCCATGCTTGAGTCGCTAGGCAGAACTCTCTCAAGCAAACTGTCAGTCTGCAAACAGTTACAGGGACTGTTTCTGCTGTGCTTCACCGCAAGGCTAACCGTCTTTTCACTTTCTTCTAACATAAACACTTAAAATATGTAGCAATTATTTAGGTTTTTTAACCGTTATCTTCTGCTAGGTAAAAGTATAGAAACAAAATAATGTCGTTTTCTTTAACTAAGAGCCATGACTCAAATATGCCTCTCTATGCCCTAGCCAACCATCAGGGCTCCCCTGTGAAATCCAGCAGAGGGAAGAGGCTAGAGAGGCACAACCCTTTCTAACTCTATTACTCTGTTCTCAACAGTATGTGGTGCCTATATTTAAAGGAGAAAGGATTACATATGTCAGGCAGAATTGGAAGACAGAACAGACCAAGTCTGGCTATGCTGTAGGGGCCAAATCAATTTCACTTGTCAGATTCATTCAAAACCCTGCAGTCTAGTTACTAATTCTTTTAAGAAAATGCAGTAATGCACATTGCAAAGCAGCTGACTGTCTTATGAACATTGCTTAATAATGTAACTGGAGTGCATAGGGAACGTGTGTCTTCTCACAGAGACAGTTGCCCTTGGTGTAATTTAGCACTGACAGACCTTTGGCCTCCCAACTCTTTTTTCTTTGTAGAGAAGTAATTCAATCAGCGTACCATCCCCACAACACCCACGGTGTTACCAAGTGTTTCTTTCTTCAAGAGCACATTGTAGGAGCAAAAATGAACTTTGCATGTGTCGAGCTTCCTAGAAAACAGCAGAATTGGAATGAACAGTTTGCAGCATCAAGCTTTCTCATCGGGAATAAGCCCTTCTAAGATTCCAAGTGCTTGTTTACAGGAGTAAACTGAACCAATGTAACTAAATTTACATTACATCATTTAAATCCCTTGTATGGACATGTATTTCAGTTTAAGAATGGTATATCAATTCCGCTGCAGTTGAATCCTTTGTATTAAAGCTTACTGCTTAAGCTAAATTGTTGTAAGGCACTTTTAAGATGAAATAATAATCCCCACACAAGGGAGCTGCACTGATTTAACCAAATCAGTTTCTAAAACAATGTAGTTAAATCGGTACAAATTTCTGGTACGATGGAGGCATTAAAACTGCTCGGTTTCCATTTGGCAATTTATATTCTGCTCTGAAGAGGGAAGACCCAAAAGATTAGTTTAAATGTTTTATGCCCTTTGGTGGTAGAAGTGGGCTCACTGAGTCAGTCAGCAACAGGGAAAGTGTCTGGTTATTTGCGGTCATTGCACAGCTTCAAACAAAGATGCTGGGAAGGGAGGGTTGAGAACTGTGTCAGTGTGAAGTTGTACAAACACATGGCTGCAAATCTAAGTACATCCCTCTCAGCAACATGGCACATGAGTCTCAGAGATATATAGCATGCACACACCGTAGCCACCCGTTAAGATGTTTGGGGAACAGAATACAGGACTTTCCACTCCAAAACACTGGTCTCTACTACAAAAAGAGACACATAGGCCCAGTCTCTCTCCTACACTGAGATCTGCTCAGCATAGTGGGGTCTTAGGTTACTGATACCTGACTCAAAATCCACGTCTGCTTCAGTCCCACCCCTGGAATAGATTAGGCCATGCTCCTTCCCATCCCTGAAATACCCTTACATTGGGTGGAGGGGAAGGGAGCAGTTGACACAGGAGCTATCCATATTGGCTACATGTTGGCTGAGAGCTCCCTGGTCCCTTTGCCACACCCAAAGGGGCTGGAACAGGGCCAGAAGCTAGCCCATAATCTCAACACTCAAGCAGGTTTGATTCTATACAGCAGAGGGCAGCGGTACATGCACATGTTACTAACCACTGCTAATACATTTATATTACAATATATGATGGAACTATGGCTAAATGGGGAACCTTTATTGTGTATATATGATTACAAAAGACAGGAGAAAGGGGGTTGAAAATCAGTGCATTTGCTCCAGTATCAGCAAGCTGGCACGAACTCCACATTGTGAAGTCCAGCTCCAGCTGTGAAACTCTCCAGGGTTCGAGGACATTCAGATTCAGCGTTCTGGTTCAGCCCTCTCTTACATAGCTGCACTCGGGCCAGGAAGTTCAGATCCAAACCTCCTCAAAGTCTGTGGGGCTTCAGGCCCAGGTCTTGTGCATAGGAGTTAAAATGAGAGCTTACTGACACAGAAAGTAATGTACAATAGAGAAGGAATGTGGAGGGGGCGGGGGAGAGCTAGTTCTGAGTTTGGAGAGTTCAGGGCTGCGAGGAGGGAGAAAGAGGGAACTATGCACCAGGCAGGTTTTTCAGAGTTTTAGCAAAGAACGTTAAACAAAAACCATGGCTACTGTATGGGGGCTGATGTCATCTCTCTGTGCACACAAAAGGCTCCACTTTTTCTTCCTTTGTGTAGCTCCAGGATGACATCATCTCCCAGTCATAAGAACATACCCTTGTGCTGTAGCACTTCCCCTGCTGCGTCCAGCCGAAGGTCTCACTCCTTTCGCATATGTCACCCTTTTCCCAAAAACACTCCTTGACCTCCTTTGAATTCTTAACTCAACTGTCTAGTCAAAGAGAGCCCTCTGGGAGCCAACAAATGACAGCAGTCTGCGGCGGTGCTGGGGCCTCTGCCGCAGATTTCAGCTGCTTTACAATGCTGTCAAAGCTGAATAGTGTGAACTGATTAGGCAGACAGGGCAACTATGGCTATTTAATGATTTCCAAGGTCAGATCCTCTTTGATGGGATGTACAAAAGCATAAGATTCAATCTTGTTATAGTGAATATTGCTGTTAAATGGGCACAGCGATAAAGTTGCAGTTGTAGC